>NW_024884364.1:32595284-32626226 GCF_019232065.1 Centrocercus urophasianus | reverse complement strand
ACAGCTTTCCTCTGCCAGTCATGAAGAAGAATGGACCTGGGGAGCAATGGCTAGAGAGCAGAAAGCAAGTTGGCGCATGCTGGTGCTGCGGGAAGCTTGTTTTCTTTGTTTTTTTTCTTTGTTTTCTGGCTAGCCCTGTTCTGAGGAAGGCAGGGCTAGCCAGCCAAGACAGCAGGGCTTGGGGCATCCGCGTGCTGTGGTGTGGGGATGGGTGGTAAGAGTGTGAAGAAAGCTGCTGTCAGCCCAGGGCATTGGTTTTCACCCTACCACCCCACCTAACACTTCAGTGACCCTTCTGAAGAGCCAGCCCTGTCCTACCATTTCATCCAAAAGACATTTGAAGTAGAGCTGATCATGGGCACCAGCACCTCCCTGCTGCCAGGGTGGGAGCTTGGCTGTGATGTCTGGGCTGCAACCGAGTTGATATGTAATGAAGCTGTTAACATTACATCATGACACACTTGCTGCCACTGGATTTCCACTGAGTGTATGATTGTTGAGGAGCCAAAAAGAAATAATCCTTTAACTATGGATTAAATTCAGTCTGGCATCCCATCTTTCATTCAAGTCGTTGAAAGAACACAGGCCAGCAAGGCATCCATTTTCTCTCCAGGAATATCCACATCCAGACAAGATGTTTTCTAGCATGCCTGCAAATAAGTTTGAAGACTCTCAGGGAATGGCTGCCCCAAGCTAGAGCTTGCTTTATGCCTGGGTTACACTAGGTGCTGATCCCTTGTCTTAAGAAGCCATCAGACTATAAACATACCCATCCTTTCTTACTTTGGCCTCATTCTTGACAGCAACCTTGACCCAGCAGACATTAAAGACAACTCCTAGATGACTGCAGTTGCCAGCTGTGCTGTCACCCTGGTGTGACCTGGCCATCCCTCCCGGTGCGTAGGTGTGCCTACAGCCACCACACATACCAGCAATCCCAGCATGCACTTCTTTCCCTTAGGTAAGCCAGCTGCCACTGGCGGGATGCTTAAGACTTGCCATCTTAATCTTCTATTCCTCTCCCTGGTTCTTCTCCTTCCCTTTGAATCCTCAATGATTGAAGACCTCCAGAGCTGAGGAATAACTCAAAGGAAAGGAAAAACTGAACACAAAGGATGGGCCATGTGCTTCAGCCCCCACTGCAGGTGTTTCATCTGCTCTGTATCTTCTGGAGGCTGGAAGCCAGCAGTGTCTGCTCCAATGAAGAAACTGCTTCAGAGGCTTTCAGGAATATAGCTACCAGCAGCAACCCCTGTACTTCAGTCTACACATCACTTGGCCCAATCACTACAGAATTTTTCTTCCTGCCTCTGCAGGAAGCTACTCCTTTTCATCTCTGTCACTTGTGATGAAGGCCTTCAGAGAGCCTTCCTTCATTTACTCCTGTCTTGTTCAGGCTAAGTTTTTAAGGATCTGCCTCTCACAGCAGTGAAATGGGCTGAGCTGCAGGAAACCAATTTGATGAAAGAAAAAAATAAAACTAAAAAAAAGCCAGCAAATCCTGAAACAAAAATGTAGAGGAGGAAGAGGAGGCAGAAAATTAACAAGACAGCTAGAAAAGGAAGTATATTGTAAAATTATGCAGGAGCCCCGTAACAAAATCAATTATTCAACTACTTGTGAGGGCACCTATATGCATTATTCATGGAGTATTAATTACACAACTCTTAATGTTTTTTTTGAGTCTTTGCCATTAAAGCTCAACACCTGCAGCAGGCAGCCCAACAGCATTTTACTGTCTCTTCCACCCCCCCTCCCCCCAACACAGTCTATTCAATTTTGTTCTCCTGCCTAATTATGACAATTACTTTCTTATCCTCCCCTTTTATTTCCTTTTACCCGCATTGTCTGAGCCAGCTGTTACAGCTTTAATGTTCTTGTAGCAAAGTTGTTCTCTATAAAGACCCCACCCAAGATGGCACTGTGATATCAAGCTGGTATCAGGTAACAGCTGAAATTAGCTCTCATCCAGGTGTTTTTCTGACAGCTCCTATCAAAAAGAATATTATGGGTTTGTTTGTTTGTTTGTTTTTCCTCTGACTGCGGCATCACTCTGTGGCCTCCTCTTACCAACGCCTCCTTGCTCAGCATGAGCTGCATGAACACAGACACGCGGTGTCAGGCAATTTTCCAGAAGTGGTGGGGATCCAAACACAGTGCCCAGGGAAGGGCTTAGATGATTGCCTAAGCACAGCAGTGCCCTAACTCCTTTCCCTGCCAAAATTCATGGCAGCAGGTGCCTAAGTGTCACTGAAGACCTGTGCTTACAGACTCCCTTGCAGCAGGGCCAGGCAACCACTGTAGTGCTGTCTCCCCTGCCATACATCCCAGATCCCAGTGCAGGGGGCTGTATACACACTGTTTATTAATTAATTTTTGTGATCACCAACAAAGTATATGTTTGCTAAAGCTGGAAATACAATGGCAAGTTAAATAAAACTGGGAGAAGTGGACTAGTCAGACATACTTTATCATAGTTGTGCAGACTGTCAATTATAAATTTTCACAGCCTGGTGGGATGCAGCACAGCCAGCTTTAGGTCTCTAATAGGCCTCAAGCATGCAAAAACTCCCTCAGTAGTCAGTGGAGAGAAAAAGAGAAAACCTCAATGTGCTTATTCCTCCCAAACCAACCTGTGCCTTTGGGTGAGCTGAGTGCCCTGCACTGACCAGAGAATGAGTGTAGACTGTCCAGATGAAACCCTAAGAATGGTGGTGGACAAAGTAAGGAGAGCTAGATCCCAACAAAGCTGCCTATGCTTTGTTCTTAAAACAGCCCCAGGGCAGGCCAAAATATAAGCTCCTATGAAATGCTTCAGAGTATTACTGCTCATCTGAGAACTTTGGTTCAGGAGCTGGAAAACTGGGCTCATGATTGCATTCTGTAGACTCTTAAGGAAGGAGGATGACTGTGTTGGTAGCGGAGCCATGTATTTCATCTGTTGCATCCTCCTAGGGTGAGTGTTCCTTGTGAGAGTTTGCTCTCGAAACTTACTGTTTAGTAGGCTGGGTTGGGCTGAGCTGACCAGGCTAATGGGCTAACACTAAGGGTAGAATTATGATTATGGACAAGTACAGCAGGAAACAAAGTGCTCGGTTTACCACTGTGTTAAAAGCAAGGACCAAAGATGTAGAGTAAGTCCTCCTGTTGTCTATAGGGTTAAATGGTTATTGACCCTTAAACTACCTACCTTCACCATGGTGGTTCCTGTATGAGAGCTGGGACTTAGGGCTGCAAGGTTGTCCTAACAGATAATGCCTTGGGGGAAATGGGCTTGGAGGCAAGCTTTGAGGGGCTCTAGACAATTCTGAATTTGGCTGAAGATTTCTGTGTGTATGGAAGCTCATGACTGCAGGGATAGTCAGATGATTTGGTACAAGTGGATCTAAAGACATTCAGAACATGGCCTAAAGTTGCAGCAAAGTGCCTGCACAAGTTATCAGCATGTGTTTTATGTTGGGCGCTTCAGCTAAATATAGAGTCTGGGTTAAGAACCACAGGATCAAAATAAATAGCACAAGCAACATTGCCTGGGTAAATTCAGGCCAATGGTAGTAATAGGGACTACTAACACCCAGCCTTTCCATTAATTCCAATCTATTTCCATTTGTCCTAGACAAAGATATTCCACCAGTGTTCCCAGCTCCAGCCTCATGCTCAGTGACTGTAGTTTTCTGTACACTAAGTACAAGCCATGATACCTATTCAATGAGTTGCATCTGGCCCAGAATGATTAATATTGGATTTGAGCCAGGAGGCACCAGCTCTAATTTTACCCTTACAGAAAACTCCATCCTACTTCTGAGCAAATCAAAGGCAATTTGCCTCCATGGGATGCAACCCTTATCTTCTCCAGACAGGCTCTGCAGATGCTTAATTACATCAAATTTCAGCTTCTGCTCTTAACTCTCTAGTCCAGTGATCCTGAGCTGATCCTAAATGAATTGTGAGCCTTTTGCCCCAGGTGATGCTAACTCTTGCCCATGTTTTACAGGACTGCAAGAACCAAACATGTTACAGATTTTTGCAAGCCAGCTTGAGCCCTAGCCCTATCTGTAATGTTGATATCCTTCTTTACGGACCCTGAGACGGTTCAAAATAAATAAGGACTCTCACCCCTATGATAGTCATCTTACTTTTACATCCATCAGGACCCAGCACACAGAGCTGAAGAGGTCTCCAGCCCATGTGATGCCAAACCCTAACCATCATGACTTCTGCCATGTTTTTTTCAAAGCACACCTGAACAAATCAAAGACCAATGTCTTCCCTCAGGACACCACCCTCATTTTTGCTTGTTTAGCCTTGCAGCCATACACAGCATATCGGCCCATCCAGCAATTCAGACCTTTCCATGCAGTCCATCAGACACATGAGCCACCAAACACCCACCCACGTGGCACCAGTGCTAATCAAAGCCCAAAGGCAGTGGAAACTCCCCAGAAAGCTCAAGGGAGGGCCGGAGCTTTGTGCAAGAGGAGCTGGGGAGTTTCCTGGGATGATTTCCTGTGCAGTGTCCTCAAGGGTTTAATTGTTTTTCATAAAGACATGCTCCAGGAGGTATTGTGCTAAGATGAAGACTAGGCATAGGAACATCAGGGTCTGAAAAGCCTAAGTGATTTGCAGAGCTTAGATAAGGAGCTAGAGAGTTGGTATTAAAAAGAGAAAATGACTTTTGCACTATTTTGGGATGAGGCAGGGACTCCTATATATGTGTCTATGGGCATACACTTAATGCTTGAGTTGGAAGAGCCTGTTTTCCTGCTATAATTGGCAAAGTGGGAAGGTAGGTTGGGAGCCGATATCACACTGTTGGGGCTGTTTAGCCCTCCTCACTATCTCAGTGAGCACTATCTGGCCAAACTCACCATCATCTCCAGCCCTGGGGCCTTTCCAGATCCAGCAACTGGTCTATTCTTTCAGGTCATGCTGAAGAGTCTGCCCAAGTGGTAACATACTTCAGCTCTGGTATCTGGTGTCTGCTTACCACCCTTGGGCAAGAAGCAGCCACTCACCACGGTTGCCAGCAGCCTCCTATTACATATCAAAGGAGGAGGACTGGGCAGGATTAGGGATCAAAATAATGCATGGAAGATCCCAGTCTGCTGCTGCTGAATCATTCAAAGCTTGGAGGCTAGGATTAGAGATGGTGTCACTGGAAGCCAACAGCTCCAGTTTCTTTTTCTGGGACAAGGAGAATTTGCTGGGATACTGTCCCATGGCATGGTAGTTTTTAAATATAGGGTTGGCACTTTGGTCCAAACTCTAAGCCAAATGATCTGTCCCGCAGATTTGCATAAATTCTGATGTTAGAAAGCATGGATGGCTTCTATGTAACTGTGGGGCATGTGTGGATCTCCTGGTTATACAATAGCAGCAGCAAATAACTTAATAGGTCTGTTGTGAATAAAGCCTGCTTCAAAGACTGGAGTTGAAGCCCTGATTAAGAAAACCATGGGCTGAAGAGCTATGCTGATGTACACATTTTGCAACACCTCCCAAAGTGGAGCGACGACTGCTGGTAATAGAAGCAAGCGTCTCCTGGTTTGTCTTGGGGCATAAAGTATTCTCCAGGCAAACATGGGCAAGCCTAGAATTGGGCTTAATTGTAGAGAAAGAGACAGCAAGGACTGAAGATCTCTTTATTGTTGTTTTCTCTTAAGCCTAGAGGTGTTGGTGCTGCCCTGACAGGAACTTACTGATCTGTTCAGCCCTCAGAGCCTGGCTGGTGCCTTTGGATTGATCAAGGTGTTGTGGTTAACACTCAGACAGCAAGACTGGAAGAGAGACCTTTTTGCTTAGTCCCAAGATGTCCATGGGGCTTAACCCAGTGTCCTCATCAGAAAAGACCACAGCCAGGTTGTCCAGCAGCACCTTTGCTCCTCAGGCCTGGCACATAGAGCCATGCAAGCATCAGTTCCCACAGTTCCAAGCAGCATCCAACTGCATCTGCCACAGTAGAGAGTGACCTGGATGATCTCTTTGGATTTTCCCATTTCCAGTTCATTCATTTTATGGCTCTACAATTTTTGAGGTTAAAAAGCAGACAAAGCTTCAGTTAGTAAATTTACTGTTGCATGTTCCTCTGCTTAGATGTGGATAACCTTCCTCAGCTCCAGTTGTTTTTCTGCCTCTAGTTAGCATTGTTGGAAAAGATATTGAAGCCCATCACTACCATGAGGCAATACTGACTACAGCTAGTAAATTAACATTTTATTTCAGTAACCCTTCACATGAGAAGCACCGCTGCCTCATTTATGTACCCCCATCCACCTTCATGTGCAAATACAAAGCTCATGAATTTTAATAGATATTGGAAATGCTCACTGGAGTGAGAACAAACTCTTTTCATTGGCCACAAACATAACATGATGGCAGTAACATTTTTTCCAGCCTGCTCATTTTTTTTTTGATCCCGGCCTCTTATTTAATAATAAACCAAGCTGTGAACACACTGACTCATCTCTTGTTTTCTCAAAATAGTGAGAAGTTCTATTTATTTTTTTAATCAGTAACTACCTGAGAGAAAGGAATGTCTCATATGATAAAGGCATTTAATTAGTTTGTTTGCTGGTAAGAAAAATATGTAGGTGGATGTGGGCTGAGTGCCAAGCCTAAGTGGTCTGGCTTTACTGACAGTTCAGCAGAAGAAAAAGATTAGACGTCATGGAAAAAATTACTCCCTGAACAAGAAAAGCTGGACATGTTGCATATTTCTCTTCATGATCTAGCTTTGTAACAGTAAAAGAAACCACTAGCACTAGCTAACAGAATGCACAGAGGATGCAAAAGGGCCACAAAACAGCCAAAGTGCAGCTGAATCAGAGGGCTTTGCCAAAAACTTGTGAGTTCTTTCAAGTATCTAATTTTTCATTATTATATTTAATATTATAATAGCAAAAATGAGTACCCCCTCATGTTTCCAGCCAGCACTGCTCAGGGGCACTGTGAAGACTTGGCTATGCTGAATATTTCCAAACAGACTCAAATCAGATGACTTTTATTTACAATGCAGACTGCTCTACAAAGCAGATTTTTTTAATTTTTTTTTATTATTATTATTATTTTTTATTTTTTTGTAACAGGGTTAGAAAACAAACACCACTTTATCAGTCATCCTGATCTTTATTTGAATGCTCTTCACATTCCTGTGGACATGAACCACTTGAGATACAGCGTGCTGCAGTCCCAAAAAACAAACAAACCATGAGAGCCAGTGCAGGAGCACAAGCCTTTTTAGACTTTGGCCATTCTTGCTGAAGGCCACGTTTGCATTGCAGCTGCAACTCGACGTCCTTTGTGCTTTGTTCACAAGCAAACCTTTCTGTTTCACAGCTGCTGAGAACCTATTCTCCATGTTTGAATTTGCACAACATCCTGAAGTGGAAGCAAGACTGTCTACACTGAGCTCCTCTCCAGGGTATTTCAGACACAGCTTTCCAGCTGGCTGCTACATCAGGAAAGTATACCAGCGTGTTTTGGTTATCGTATCTTGTTGCAAGTCATCCTTTACTCTTTAGACTTGACCCAGAAAATAACCATCTGTCTTCATGCCTTTCTTGAAATCCATGATTCTTATCACAGTGACCTGTGTTACTGTGTGATCACTCAATTAACTGCCACCTTCGGATTATCAACTCAGTTCCATTGGCCAGCTCTCATACTGAAATAGCCAGTCCATGATTCGCTGCCTTCCATTTCTTAGGTGAGCTGTTTGCAGCCTGTTGGCAGCCCAATTGCTTCTCCAACTGGACCTGGCTTTGGAAGAGCCAGAGGTCTGTTTTTAGCAAGGTCCAATCCCTCAGACAGGCATGACAACTGCCTTCAAAGAAGACTCCCATCCATTCTTTCCCGTACCATAGGGGTCTGTCACAGATCCTTCTATCATATTTCCTTGTCTTCCGCTTTTAACAACTGGGTAATTTGTGTGTGCAACCTCATGGGTGTTTGTGCACATCTCAGAGGTGATGACACTGTTCGTTCACAGTCTCATCGGCCACCCAACATCCAGACAGGTGTGTGTATGTTGATCCTAAATTGTCCGGAACAAAACAAGCCCAGCTCTCTCATTTTGAAGAACAGTTCCAACATATCCAGCAGCTGCTCATGGAAACACAGAGACATGCTGGATGGGGGAGGACAGAGAGGCAAAAAGAGAGCAAGAACTCACGTGAGGTCAAAGATGGCGTATAATGAGCAGATAAAGAATGTAAAAATTTCGAGTGGGTGGTCTGCTCCCGACTAGTGGATAAACTGGTCTCTCACCATTTTTCCTCCCACAGCCTGTTCCCTCATATACCCTTCTCCTATCCCATTACGTCTCCCATTTCTTCCTCTCCCCAGAGAGACTTCCTACTTGTGCTGTGATGCAATTTCAGTTTCCTTGGGAGACAGACTGGGATTCCTACCTGCATCAACAGCAATTGCTGGTGAGGAAGGAGCGGAGAGGTTTTGCCCATGCCAAGGGGAAAAAGGCTGATGTTCCTGGGCCGTTGGTGCAGCAGCTGCAGCTCAGATACTGGCAGTAGCTTGCTCCCCTTGGCACAGCACCAGCAACCCTCATTGCTCCCATGTAGGGTTTGCAATTTTTTACATTACCTTGTTGCACTGGGACTGGTGTTAGACACCTTAACCCTCAGCTGGCTACCTTTCCTTTCTGAATTGCCGAGAATGGCTCCTCTAGGAGAAATGAGATGTGAATTCAAGAAATCAAGGAATCATAAAATTGCTTGAGTTGGAAAGGACATTTAAAAGGCCATATAGTCCAACTCCCCTGTCGTGAACAGGGACACCTACAGGTTGCCGAGAGCCTCATCCAGCCTAACCTTGAATGTTTTCAGGGATGGGGCATCCTTCACAAATCCTGATCTTACAGATCTGCATATTACCCAAACTGCTATCCCAGAACAAGGCAGTGGCAGCAAGTTCTCCTTTGCACAACCACAGGCTGCTGTCTTGCCAAGGGGTGCAGGGTCCTCCAAGTTAATAATTTCTTTCATATTTTATCATCCTCTCTGGGTCACATCCTCTCTGGATGAATGACACAACCATAATTATGCAACACATTGCCTGTACTCATACTAGTGTGAAATCCCTTCCTTTCCTGCTGTTCCTCTCCCTAGCTTGTGAGCTTCTCCCTCTACCACAACCACAGCAACCACAGCTGCTGTTTTCCACTGAGAAGAGTGCTTTGCACACGTACAAGCCCCACCACACAGAGCAACAACTGAATTACCTTTTTTGCTGGGTTGACTCTACCACAGAAGAGGGAAATGTCCAATCCATGGTGCTGTCAACTTTACCAGACCCAGCACAGACCTTTCTCTGAAGTCCCATCTTTATTCCCCATCCCATTACTTGATGTTTCTCTGGCCTGCATTTTCAATCCCTGCTCTCCAAGGATGCTCTGGCACCTCCACTTCCCAACCTCACACGGTTTGACAGCTGCACTTGCATCACAGATCCAGGGCACTGTATGGAATACAGGTGGTAAGGAAATACAGACATGGTAGGCAGATTTCTGAGGACTTCAGGAAAAAAAAAAAAAAGCAAGAACTCCACGTTCCTTGTTTTTATTCATTTGAATAACATGTTTTCATATATACACCACATATTTTTATTAAGAAAAACCTAAAGCAAGTGAACTGGCTGATGGGATGTTGGAAACTGAGAGTGAAAGGAAAAACAATAAAAAATGAGAGGAACCATCAGAGTGGGAATGTTTCTCTTTGAAACGCACAAAGTAGTATCGATTGAAAATACCAATTAGAACTGAAAACAGGAATGAGAATTTCATTTTAGTGAAATGCATATTGAGATGAATATCCATTTTGAATCAATTAAAAAGTTTTGTCTATAAAAAATCACTTGCAAATAGCAAATTGCAAAGCCCATTTAAGCCCATCTACTCCTATCTTCCCGTATACTTTTTTTCTTCCATTCCATTGACGGTTTGGAGAAGAACAGTGTATTTCCCGGCCATAGAAGAGGAGAGTAATGTCTCAAAGGCACAAGGAAGTATGGTTAGAGGTGCAGCGCTGACAGAAGTAGAAGTCAGAAGTGAGAGGATTGGAAAATATACTCTGTACAGGAGAAAACCACTGCTTGATGCTGACAGTAGGAAGCTCATGCTCAGCTTTCTCTCAGATGTTTTCCAAGCTGAGAAATAAGCTAGTTAATAACCTGCACATTTCCTGTACAGTTCACATGGGAACAGCATCATTTATTTAAACACCGAGTAATATGCTCCCTATGTACATAGGTCAAAGGCAGTATTTGAAAAGCAACTATTGATCCCGAGATAACCGCTTCATAAAATTTCGTACAGTTAAATATTGACACAAGGGTAAGAATCTACATCTGGGGCATTTTTCACTCCTTAAAGCCACGCCTAATTATTTCTATCTTTTACACCTCTTTCTCCCTGTCATTTAGAAACACTTTTTTTTTTTTTTTCTTTCCTCTCATCTTTCCCTTAAAAGACAACTTGACTTGACTTGTTTGTTCACATCTTGGTTGAACACACCCTCCATGTTATCCACTTTTCCCTACAGATGCAGAGGGCAGGGATGTGCTGCAACCACTGAGCAGTAAAGTAACTAGCTGGCAGGTGTTAGACACCTTCCTCCCAGCAAGTGCAGCCCCATGAAATGAACTTGCCATGAGCCCACCAACAGAGTCGAACAATTGCGCTCCTCCACATGTATGCAGCCTGGGCTCAGAGAAAGGGAAAAAAAGGAGGGCAAGAAAGAGAGGGAAAAAAAGAAACAAAGACAGCTATCATGAGGACTGAAAGTAATGGCACATGGAGAAGGTGTTTCATTGCAAAGTTTTGCAGAATGAGGACAGCTTGTATCATAGGCTTTGTGATACAAGGGTCAGGTTGGAGGGACTTTTCTCCACTACTAGTTTCACTAAGTACGGAGAAGGAGGAGAACTAAAGAGAGAGAGGAGTTCTGATTCAGGGTGGTAATGCATCAAAAATGCACAATAACAAGAGCAGTACCAACAGCTTGAGCACCAACAGCTGAGTCCCTGTTTTGCTCCAACACGACATGAGAGAGCTGCCAGTGGGCAGCCCTGGTGTGCATGCACACGTAGACACACAGACACAAACACGCTGATTTGTCATCAAATGTGCATGACCAGTGCTCAGCAGGACAGCTTATCAGCAAGGTGGCTATGTGAAAACGATAAAGGCCAAGGTAATTACACCTACTTGTCTCATCACTGGGTAAATATTGTGGGACTCATTCTGAAGAGTGCTGAGTCCTTTAAATTTCACCTGGGGCCACCCTGTGCCTCGTAGGATCTGAAAAACCAGATGCTCATGTTAAAAAAAAGTTAAGAATACCTGACAATTAAAAAAAATTAGAATACCTGGGAAAAGGAAAGAGTTTTCTATTGAGAGGAAATGAAGACCTCTCGTTTCAACAGAATCAAGAAGTTTTGCAGAAACTGTTTGATGTAAGTCTTCTTGAGAGAAAAAGAGACCAGAGAAATTTTCAGATTTACAAAATGGAATGAGGTAATATTTTGTTCTGATATGGTGATTTACTTATTTATGTTTTCTATGTTCTCGATACTGAAATATTTTTACTTGTTCAATGGCAGAGTATGGAATAGCCATACTATCAAAATAAAAGATTTCTGGAGAATTTTCATGAGGAATAACTGTTTGTTTTGCAATAAATGTAGACTTCTTGTTCCCACACTGAATATAATGGCAACATTGGGCTTCAGAACAGAAGTATTATTTTTTCACCAGCTCTATCACAAGGAATCAGATACTTTTCCTCAAAGAGAGGAGAAAAAATCTGTAGCCCATGGTTGCCTGGAGAGGGATTTGATTTAATATATCTTCCCACAATGGTTTTCTTCTTAGACTGGACAGAACACATTCAAAAAGCATGGAGATAATTCATGTAGCATACACCAAAAACAATTAATTTCTCACTTTCCTACAGAGAGAATTGGCCACTGGGCGTTCTTATCTCCGGATCTCTATGTAACTATGTCTCAGCCAATCCCAGGATAAATCTCATCTGATCAGATTGCAGTCTCACAGGTTTTAATCCCTGGATATCTCTCAAAGTTTATATCATAACAGCAAATGCTCCTTGACACCCATAGCGTAATTTGCTGCTATTGATAGCTCCACTGCCTCAGCCACTGCCACTTCAGTCAGATAGGCTGCAGTGTCAGAGACCCACTGAATTAGCTACCTGTGGCGTAATCTTGGGTGCGTAATACTGAGTTTTATTTAATAAAATGCTGATATCACCATGATGCACTCCTGAGACAGATATGAGATGCTGAAATGGGTGGAGTAATGATGAACCCCACCCTTTCCATATATATTTGTTAATGACTGGTTTCCCTTAATAACGCTCTTCTAAAGGACAGATTTTTTCCTTCCCAGCAGCCATACATAAAACCTACATAAGCATAAAAGATGTTTCCTTTGCAAGCACTTCTGTTGTGTCATGTAAAAAAGTGCATCTCCATCGAGCCAGGGGCATGCAAAGAGAAAAACAGCATTAAGTTTATGAAAGTGAAATCAAAGTGGGGACTCTCTGATCTGTGAATAAACCCTTGTGGATGAGACATTACCATCCCCATACATACCACACTCTTATCTAAACAGTATCTCTTCATCAAGAAGGAGCCAGAAAATGATCTAGACTTGTCATGCACCCCCTTGGGTTTACAGCATTGTAATGCAGTTCTGCCATCATTAAAGATTTCAGGATCTGAGCTGTATAGTGAAGAGCAGCAGCAGAGCTGAGTGCAGAAGGGGATATCAAGCACAACAGCTGCAGCTGCCAGAGCTCTCTCTCACCATCCTCAATCAGACTGCTATTACACAGAAACAACAGAAGTATCAAGTCCCAAATTTACACACTTTAAGTTTTTATCATTAAATTCCTGATAACTGGCCTAGAATTCCATTTTACAGCCTATTTCATCTGCAAATTCCTTTGCTGTTGCCACATAACATGACATTTTCACTCCAAACCTTCCAAAACTTCCTCTTCTTGCTGTGCTAGCTTGCATTTAAGTTAATTAGAGAGAGATCATCAACTGAGTGAAGTAAGATCTCAACACAATTTTGTGTCATATCTTTTCTTCTGTCTGTCAGATAAAGCTGGGTGGAGCAGAGAGAGTAAGGAGAGCAGAGGGGAGCTGGTGTGGGGCAAGCATGCAAGGCCCAGGAGGGAGACATGGGTATGGGGTGAGTGAGTGGGGAGCACAAGAGAATAGCAACAGACCTGGTGTTTAAGTTATGTGTACAATTCCTCCCTGCAGTGAGACAAAAGAGATGGGGGAAGGATGTAGAGATCACCCAGAACAGTGGGGTGAAAATACAGTGTGACATGGAAGCAAGCTCACCTCAAGACTGGTGGTATTCATGGCCCTGTTAGAAAGGACTTCCTGGGATACCGATGGGACTGCAGTCCTACAGAGCTACGCACTTCAAAAAAACACTCATTTTCTCCTTCACCCACCTTCTCTTCAACCCAGCTTCTCCTTCCGTCTACATATTAACATTTTTAGTCCAGCTCCTGAAAGCTGACCCACAATAATGGAGCCAGACCAAAGCCCCCAGAAAGCGCTGCAGGGCTCAGGGCAAGCCCTGGAGTTTTCCTTTGGGGAACAGCACTGACTTGAGGAGAGGTTCAACAAAGGTTTGGCACGTCCCCATAGATTAGAGGAAATGAGTGTCTTGAGCTGGAGAGAAGAGCTGTGGGCAGGAGAAAGCCATCACTCTGTGCCAAGAAAAGCATCAGAAATACCATGGCTCTACCCCAACTGGCCCTGAGTGAGCACACGGTCCCTAGGCCTGTCCAAAGACATGGAAGTGCCTCCAGGAAGCTGTGGTGGGAGCTGCAGGCTGAGGCAGTTGAGTTGGAAGCAAGCACCTGAAAGCCGTGTGGGCCTGTGCCCCATGGGGGTAGTGCCAGGGAGGGTGGGTGGAAGGCATGGCCAGGGGAAGATGGAGAGATAACAAAGGCGCACAGCCTCTATTAGACAGCTGTGACAGTTTTGGTAACACTGCGTGGGGATAGAGTGACCTCTGAGGGGAGTGAGTGTGGTGGCCCAGGAGGATTTGTCTCATCATGGATAGCACAGGTCGATATTCAGGTGCTGTGCCAATCCTCAGCTTGACTCAGCACAGCACTGCGCACAGGACACGCACGCCATGGAGATCAGAAAGGACATTGTCTTCATCACACAGACAGCACCGTGGCAGCTGGAGGGGAAGGCAGGAGGGCCAAGTCCTGAGGTGATTACTCTGACCTTACTCAGTGGGAATTCTGCCTGAACAACAACTGAGTAATGGCTCTGTGTGCTGGCACTTGCATGACACACCGCAGTGTTTTACATGGGAGTTGTCCAGATTTCTAATTAGTTTGCATTTGTCCTGGTTACATTTTGACAAAACAGCACCAGGCAAGCCTATTTTGTCCTACACCCCCCCTGTATTTAATAGCATCTGTGATGCATGTAGAAAATGCCTGGGGGGGTTGCTCCACAATACAACCTGAGCATGGCTACAAGCACAACAGCGCAGGCTCATGGAGCAACCAAATCCCTCATTCACAGCTGCTGTAGACTTCAGCCATGCTGCAGGGACATTGGTGGGAAAAATCCAAGTCTGCTTTGGACAATGGTAGCTAGTGATAGGATGAGAGGTAATGGCTTTAAGTTACACCAGGGCAGTTTCAGGTTAGATATTAGGAAACATTTCTTCTCAGAAGTAGTAAGGCATTGGTACAGTCTGGCGATGGAGTCACCATCCCTGGAAGTGTTCAAGAGCCATGTGGATGTGGCACTGAGGGACGTGGGCAATGGGCGTGGTGGGGATGGGCTGACAGTTGGACTGGATGATCTTAGTGGTCTTTTCCAGCGTTAATGATTTCGTGATTCAGTGGAAGCAGGAGCATTTCCACCATTCATGTGGACAAAATGCCACAAAAGGCCACAGGGCTAAGACAGTACAAAGATATGACCTGTGCTGCCTTAGCTGAACATTGTGCGTTCATCTGAGGCCTGTGGGGTAAGAAAAGCACCTGAACACTCTATGTTCATCCCAATATCAGCTCTACACAAACAGATGTCTACCATAGAGAGCATAGGTCACAAAGCAGTCCTCTCAGCTCTCAGGAGAATATAGAGAAAGTCGCAGCCTGACGGACACATTGTGTTCATGGTTGAACACCTCCCCTGTGCCACCACCATGCTTGAAAAGAAATCCCAGAGAAAAAGTACCTCCTACCTGGGCCTGCTCTAAGTCTCAGGGACTCCCAGGTCCCCTCCCTGATGCATACCTGGCCATGACAGCTGCTCCCCTGAGCATGGTTACCCAACCACAGTTCTCTGGCTTCTCTGAGCACACACTGGATTTGATGTATAGTGCTTTTCATGTGTTGCAAGATGTTTCAGCATCTCTGAACCACTGGTTGTAAAGGTGAAAAATAAGAATCTATGAGCCTCGCAGATGTCTGTCACCAAATGTTATTGCAGAATTAATTCTGGTTGAGGGTGAAAAAACAGAAGTATGTGACAAGTTTTACCAGATGCCTCTTACTTCTTTGAATAGACAGAAGAAAGGATTCCCCTAACAGACACCTGCAATTTAATTACGAAAAAACAAAGGAAGATATCTATGTATCATGATGCAGTAACATGCTCTCAGTCAGTAAGATAGAGAAAAGAAAAACGCCACTTGTGCCAAAATAAATATTAGCCTCCTGAAACTTAACCTTTTGTGATAACAAGAGATCAAACCAGAGATCAGAGTGCAGTGTGTACTCCAGACAACAAAAATGTCATACTATGATGTAGTACATGATGGTACTCCCTCCCACAGTCTCACCGAAGCTGATGGGAGCATGAAGAATGGCCGACTCCAACACACTGCTCAGTCTGAAATCTTCATCAGTTCTGACAAGTGTGAGCAGAGTACAGCATCTGTCACCCTTAAAATCCATTTTGAACTACAGATAAGATCAGTTCACTAGAACAAACTTATAAATTGCAAAGCTCTTGCTGCTTGCTTGGCAAACAAGAGCAGTTCCGGAAAAGTTTTTAAGAGCATGGGTCAAGCATGCAACACTAGGTTTAATAGCAGCAATTTAGGAAGTTGCTATCTGCTGAACTGTTTGTAACCCTTGCACTGCATGGCCAGCAACTGGTAAAACTGTATGGCAGACAATGTGCTGGCACCTCAAACTGATCAGCAATGAGCTGCCAGGACAGCTCAGAGCCTCCGAGGAGCAGATATTTGGCACAGAAACAGCTGAAGTGCAAAGATATAATCTCTCTGCCAAGTCCCTTTAAACCATTGCAGCCTTTTCTGCTTTAAGTGCAATTTTTGACCTCTTTTTACTGTTGAACTGGTAGCATTTGCAGTGTGTTCAAATAAAGAAACAGACTGAAGTACTCAAAGCTGGAATAGAGTGTAACATGGAGAGATTCCTTTCTGAGACAGGGAGTATCTCAACTTCCAAAATGACCAAATGGCTTCACATTAAGACTCATGCTAAGTTTGAGCAGAGGCCAAATTTCCAATCCACTCACTTGTGAGGTAGATATCATCCCTACAGTCTCATCAGCCATACGTTTTGGCATCGTTCTTGGTCTCACTGATCTTGCTCTGTAACCTGGCATTTCACTGGATGTGTGTAGACCAACTCCTTGACTGGTAAGGAAGTTCATACTGGTTCTCTTTCTGAAGTTACTACACATGACAACTCAGTCACTTTGCAGCAGGATAAATATATCCTTGCACATGTAAACTCACAGGAAAATAATATGCATTACTCAGATTTTGTCATTGTTTGACTTCTTCACAGACTAGATACAGGAGGCAACAAGTCTGAGTGCATAGCTCCACAGACAATTCTCTGTCATTTTGGTGAGTAACATAAAAGACACAAAAGCTTTGAGTTTTCTGTCCAAAATAATTTTGGATGAGAAATTACTTCAACCTCAGTATTTACATTTTTCATTCTGTGCAGCCTCAGACTTTTCTGAACACTTTAATACCAATTTTCTGCAAAATGGTTCCTTCGTACTGTACAGAAATTCAAGAGTGTGATGCCTTTATTGCTTTCTGCTGAACTGAGCTCCTTGGAATAGTTATACTCTCGTGATATATTTTTTACTTATTCAGCCATACAATCTTTCCTCATTGCAGATGTTCTTTAACATAGAACAGTGATACTAAAAGGGAAAGGAACATGAAGTGCCCTAAATTAAATTCCCAGCAAACACCTGAATATTCAGTGACAGCAACTGACAAGTTGTACTCTGCAGCGTTTCTGGAGCTATTGTTGCTTTTTTTTTAAACAGTTTTGTGTTCACCATAAAAACGATTGAACTTCTCAACAGAGAGGAATTGGGAGTCTTATTTATCTATAAATACCTCCTTATCTGCTCCTATCTGTAGAAATACAGAATAATCACCTACCCTTAGCATTGACCTTCATAAATTTTAAGGCATTACAGTGCTGACAATAAACTTGTGCTTATATGAACAGCTCTCTTTATCTCATGCTTTTATACAATTCAGTACCACTGATAATCAAACACTAATAAAAAATAAGCCTCCTCTCCCCTGAAAAATCCCAAGTATTTCAAGTGTGGATGAGTACTTTGTCTGGGAAGCAGGAAGAGAATGTGTCAACTGACAAGTTGCCTTCCGAAAGTATTAATGTTTAGGGCAGAAAAACAGATGTGGCAATAAAAGTCTTCCAATGGCAATTCAGTCTTGACATTAGACTGGAACAGTCATCAGTCGATGGATCTGCTTACTGTGAATAGTCTCCTCTCCTGGAGAAATTTCAGTGAGAAGCTGGAAAAAAATTAGTAGAATATGGTATAATAATCTCCTTATAACTACACTCCACAAAAGTATTTCTTTCCTTTGTTAGCTGAAAAGTGCCATGCTTCGGATTTCTTGGGCTTACATTCTATACATGCACTTTTTTTTTGTTTAGTACTGAAGTAAATAATTTCTCTGGAGAGAGGTTTAGGAAACAATGGGGAGAAGGAGTGGCTTGTTTGGAAACATGGTGACACAGCAGGACACGCTCAATGTCAACAGAGATTTCAATGCAGTTGCACAAGAAGATATTATGGGAGAGGTCTACGCTTTAAGTGGATGAAATACTTCTGTTTATATCAATAATACATCAGCATTACCATGCAAATCAGCCTATATCAGGTTATACTTTTTGGCATTGGACAGACATTTTTTACAGAGGCGTTCTTTTGTTGTGAGAAACAATAAGTCATTTCTTTCAGCACCATGGTAGTGATTTGTCTACAAGTACTTCAAGTCTCACCTCAAGCTCACTACTGGCATAACAGCCCTAGAGAGGATTGCTTCATTTAATAAGAAAAAGTAAGCTGTGACTATTAATTAGATTTCTGTGTTGAAAGATACCATTTTTAAATCTATGTATTTCATGCAAGTTACTTAAGGTTCTTCCTGGCAGACTTTAATATGAATATATATAGTAATAAATGTATATATAAAAGCAGGACTTTTTTTTCCCTAAAAAAGTGTTTTCAAATTAACTGTCCTGTTCCTCCATGACTTCCCACCAAGAAACTTTTTATTTGGGAAATTATTCCTTTAATAACGTTATTTTAAATAATGCTGCTTCAAATCAAGGTAAGAAAGCCTCAAGGGGAAAATATAATCTATTTCAAATTCTTTCCACCTAAAAATTTTAAGTATCAGTATTTGTGATTTTGCTTTCTACTGCCTCTTAAACTCAAGAAATCAATTCAGAAATGTTTCTAACTGACCATTTTGCCCCCACACTGCTGCCCTCCCATGTCCCTCTTTCCCTCCTGCTTTCCCCAGGCAAGATTTTGTCATGGATTGTTTCTGGGTTTGCTGTTCAGCTCAGGGTCATGCCCCAGCTTTCATCTTAGCTCCATCTCTGCCACCACCGCAGGGTGACTGCTGCCTCTGCTCTACTCACGCTCTGCCCCAGAGCTATTTGTGCTTGCTCTTTCTGTCCTGCTCCAAGGTAAGAGTTCACATGAGGGCTCAGTAACTTGCTGCTAACAAAAGTGGAAGCTCCTGCTCTCCCCTCCTTCCTCCTCCACCCAGCTGTGGCAGGCAGCAGGGTACAGGACTCCTTGACTTTTGGGGTGTGCAGAGGGAAGGCAAGCTAAGGAAAACAAGAAGTCAGTTCGTGGGCAGTAACCTATTCCTCTACTTACTTAATACACATCCAACCCACTCCCTGCTCTTTCTTTGTATGAGAAGCCCAATGGTCATTTGGAGCATCTTGTATTATTCAAGCATCTTGTTCATCTTCACAGAACCTGATCATGCTTCAGTTCAAGTCTGTATCCTTAAAAGAAGCACAATCCTGTATGCAAGCAATCCCGAACTTTATGGGAAACTAGTTCCCTTATGTGGATATTGAGATTTAGCTGGATGTCTAACAATCACATTGCTTTGACTGACTGTGGATCCAGTCTGCTCTTCACAGCAGCTGAAGGGAAGCTTACAAAACCCGGGCAGAAAGACAACAGGTTATGCTGTTTGTAAATCTAGTTTGTTCCTGTTACAAATCTAGATGGGAAGTGTATGTTGGAGGGTTGCTTTGGTCTTTGTTGCTTTTTTTAAGGGACATGACTTGCTGCAGAGGAGGTCTGCCAAAAAAAGAACCAAGCAGAGATAGTCTCACACGCCCAATGCTTGCAGAGCTCTCCAAACAGTGACTCAGCAATGAGACCTCTCTTGGCCATCTTGCAACAACCTTGGCATGGCAGAGTGACAGCGATGACAGTTCATTGTCAACAGTAGTACTTCAGTGGCTTCCAGTAGTTTAAGCAAAGGCTGTGGTAGTTGTCAAGATGATGATGAGGTAAGGGAAGTCTGCAAAGATAAATATATCGTATATATATATATATATATATATATATAATGAGGGGGAAGACACAAAAAGAAGAGAGCCCGGAGAAAAGAAGGCTCAGGGGAGACCTCTTTGCAGCCATCCAGCACTTAAAGGGAGATTACATTCAGGAGGGAAACCAAATTTTGTTCGTAGATGGTGATGGGACAAGGGGGGATGGCTTTAAACTAAAAGAGGGGAAATTTAGATTAGATGTCAGCGGGAAAGTTTTCTCTCAGAGAGTGGTGATGCACTGGCACAGGTTGCCCAGAGAGGTTATGGATGCCCCATCTCTGGACACACTCAAAGCCAGGCTGGATGGGGGGCTGGGCAGCTTGAACTGGTGCCTGATTTAGTGGCAGGCAGTCCTGCCCATAGCAGGGCTTAAAACTGGCTGAACACTGAGGTCCTTTTCAACCCCAACCATTCTGTGATTCTGTGAAATGAGTGGACTGGGGCATGGAGGCAGAGAGGAAGTAGAGTCAGACAAGTCAGAAATAGTAGCCACCTAAAGGACTAGCTTGTGAAGTAACCATTAAAAAAACCCACAGTGCCACTAATTAAAGAGCAGGGAGAAATTAAATCCTTGCTCCTTCTATGCAGGCTTCTTCTTGTTAGTAGGGATTCTTCCACAGAGACAAAACAAAGACTTGACCTTAGAGCTAGTCATTCCTATGAAGAGGCTGCACATAAATATACTGCCCATAAGGCCACAGAGGAATCTCAGCACTGAGACCCCTCAAACTGCAATTGAGGGAACACAGCTGCCATTAATGCCACCTTGTCTTCCCAAAGAGCTGGTGCCAGGACAGAGGAAGAGTGAGCACACCCTGTGGAGGTAAATGATGCGTGGAGGTAAGTGAAGTGATGCGTCAAAGTGGGTGATGTGCAGAAGTAGGTGATGCCTCCTGAAGCAGCACAGTTGGCTGTGAGCCATGGTAGAGCAGCCCTGCTTCCCAGCAGCAAGTGCTGCTGAGCTTTCTGCTCCAACGCAACACTTGTGGGGGACTTTGAAAACATCCAGAAATGTGATAAATGATTTATCTTTCCATAATGCTGCTGGCTTCCCTCCCATCTCGCAATAACCCAAGGGCACAATTAAGGCCTTTTTGGATAACAGGAACACTCCCTAAAGTTCTAATAACGCTGGAATGATTGCTGGAGAATTTAGAAACCTAAAGCTTATCTTCTGTGCCATACAAAAGGGGATCTACTTCTGCAGACATCCTAATCTACAGGATTCTATTTAAATTTCAGCTAAATCACTGTCTCACACTGGGAGTAAGAAAAGGCTGATTAGAAGTTGGGTGAATCAATAAGTACTGAATGGCCTAGAGAAGTGGGAACATTCATTCACTCTAATAAAACTGGGAAAGCTGTGGGTGGATGACTGAAAGGAACAAAGGGCTGCTTAACAGCACTGAGCTAGGGTAAAAAGGCCAGGAAGAAAAGTGCTTATAAAACTTTATGACTAAGAGCAGAATGAGATGAGAGGTGCACAGGAAGAGGTGTCGGATCAGTAAACGTGCCACTCAAAACCTATGGTGAGTCATTCTGATTCCTGACTTTTAGGGCAGGGGGTCTGCCTTGCTGAAAGGTATGAGCTCCTCTCTTTAGTACACCCCTCTGAAAGCCTGATTTCTTTCAGTAAATTGATGTCACTGTTCAGGGGAGGAACAACTTCACATTGCAAAGCAAGATAAGCACGAAGGCGCCAGAGCCACTGGTTGCTTAAGGGTGACATTAAGAACTCCAACATTTGGAAAAGAGATTGCCCAAAGGAGGCTACAGGGTAACAGATGTGCCCTGAAGGACTCGAAACAAGGAGAGGGAGCAACAGCTCCAGCTCTCAGCACTGGAGACCAGGCGATCAACCCAACCGGAAACAGCAACCCGGGGCCAAAGTTGCAGCTCTTTGTCAGGGCCTGTATTTATTTTATTCTGCTTGTGCTTTATTTGCCCCGTGGCTATGTGGAGAGCTTTCTTCTCTGAAGTTGTCAATTTGCAAGTCTCATGAGGCTTTAGCTTGCATAATAAATTGTTTTCTGCTAATATATATTTTGAGCAGCAGTCTGTTCATTAAAAACAATTTTCTTGTAGAAATACAGAATGGTTTAAATATATTGAAACAGCAAAAATGGAGAGCTCTTGTTCAGACATTAGTGTACTGAAATGGTCAAATAAGATACCTAAAATTCTAAAGCTCTTGAGATCAGTGTGCTGCAGACTAGAAAAACTGACGGACAGTTGGCTGAATATGAGCCAGCAGTGTGCTCAGGTGGCCAAGAAGGCCAATGGCATCCTGGCTTGTATCAAGAATGGTGTGGTGAGCAGGACTAGGGAAGTCATCCTGCTCCTGTACTCAGCACTGGTGAGTCCTCATCTTGAGTACTGTGTTCAGTTTTGGGCACCTCACTTAGAAAGGACATGGAGATGCTGGAGCAGGTCCAAAGAAGGGCAACAAGGCTTGTGAAGGGCTTGGAGAAAATGTTCTATGAGGAGAGACTGAAGGAACTGGGGCTGTTTTGTCTGGGGAAGAGGAGGCTGAGGGGAGACCTTATCACTCTGTTCCAATACCTGAAAGGTGCTTACAGCGAGAGCGGGGTTGGTCTCTTCTCACTGGTGACAGGTGACAAGATGAGGGGAAATGGCCCTATGTTGTGCCAGGGGATGTTTAGGTTGGATATCAGGAAACACTTCTTTACAGAAAGGGTTGCTAAGCTCTGGAATAGGCTCCACAGGGAGGTGGTTGAGTCACCATCCCTGGATGTGTGTAAAATCCATTTGGATGTGGTGCTCAGGGATGTGATTTAGCAGAGTTAGGGTAGCATGTTTAGGTTGTGGTTGGACTCAATGATCTTTAAGCTCTTTTCCAACCTGAGCAACTCTAATCTTGTGCACAGATATGCCGTTCCCAGCTTTGTCAAAAGGTCACTATTTGTAAAATCATAGAATCACTTAGGTTGGAAAAGACCACTAAAGTCCACCAACCCTTCCCCACCATGCCCACTGCCCACGACCCTCACTGCCAAATCCACACCGTTCTTGAACACCTCTAGGGATGGCCACTCCACCACCTCCCACTGCATCACCACTCCTTCTGAGAAGAAATGGTTCCTTTCATATAGATTCAGTTCAGAATTTGATTGCTTTTAAATACAATTTACAAAACACTAGCATAAGCCTGCTGGAGCTCACAGAAAGCCATCAATGGGATGTTTATTTTTGTTTGATATTGTAATGCCAAATACGATTTTTGTACACTCTAAGCCATAGTTCTTAACAATATGCTAATTTTCCATCTGTTTCCGAAGTTTACAAACATCTTTTGCTTTCTTCAGAAATGTTGAACCTCTGTTGTCAACACAAGCCAAAAAACAATGAAAAGGCTGAACTGAGCAGCATGACAAAAGTGAACTCTGAGCTCAGCTACTCATGACAGATGACAGATACCCAACTCCAGCAAAGTAAAGGGGAAGATCTAAGATAGGAGCAGAAAAGCAGTGCTTGGGGTTTTCCAACACACCTTGCAAGAAAAAAAATGTCCCAAAAGACTTAGAAGAAAGCCTCCTGGTTTCCAGATAAGCTTCATGGATTCCACAGGTTTACACATTCGTGAAAATTTTGGCTGTAGACACACGTGGTGGGGATTTTCAAATTAATCTTCATAAATTCAGAGGTTCCTTGATTATTTCAATTCCTTGGGTAGAACAGAGCTACTTATGTTCCAAACATGAAATACTTCAAAGCGAATCCTTCTTCTGGCTTCTAAGATGTACACAGTGATCCATGCACTTACGAGTAGACAGTGCGTTTAACAGTATGTCCAAATGTATGCAGAGGACATTGAGTGTCATGCATTTAAAGATGTCTCAAAGCATGGAAACAGTGACGAGGGCTTTGCTTTTGACACAGGTATGCTCTCGAGGCCAGGACCGACTTTCAGGGCTGTTTCACCGACATGTGGAGGAGGAGGAGGAAGCACGCAGCCTTCCAAACCGCAGCAGGGTGCTCAGGCTTTGTTTCCCACACCTCAAGGTCTGCATGGCTCCTATGGGAAACTGCAACTTCTCAGGTCGAATTACTGACTGAGGACACCTAGTGGGGTTTTGGTAGACATCAACGCCACAAACCTCGAAGCGACTGATTTATTAATAACCATTACTACCATTAAGCCTTTTAAAAACAAACAGTCAACAATAACAAAAAATCCTATACACATTAAAAAAATAATCAGTTACTGTTGCTATAGAAATGTCCTAGAGTATTTTCCCAAATGTTTGCTAATCTTGGTCACTCCATCACACGCTCTTTCTGTTTCCACGTTCTTTGCTCAGACTGCTATTTCTCAAAGTTTTAGGCCAATGGGCCGCTGTTACATTTTGATAGTGTTTCATGGACCTAAGCCCATCAGTAGAGTCGATCAGGACTAGCAAGCTCATCAGCACTACTGGTTAGAAGGGCACCGTGGCCTCAAACTAGCAGTGGAGCTCCAAACCACACGATGGGAACCAGTAATTAAAATTGTGGATGGGCAATACTTTCAATTTTTATCCATTCGTAATGAGTAGAATATTATTCTGTCAACAGTAAAACAAGACAAAACGAAACCTGAAAAAAGTCTTATTGTTGAATCACGGGAATAGTGAGTTCAGGTAGGTTACTGATGCAGGTGCAGTTGGGTGGGATTTTGCAGATGACACCATAAAAATCTGTTCACAGTTTCTATTGAGACAGGAATAACAAGCTAAGGACATTTTAGGATGTAATCTGATCCCTGACAGATTTATTTTTTTTTTTGTGGGCTGAAGCACTGTGGACTTCTTTGTGGTGAGCATTTTTGTTTGGGATTACTGCAGCGAGGATTTTGTTTTTAAAGCCAAAGTTAAATGCTGTGTTTCAGTGTGATTCTCAGCCTTCTTTCTGCTTCAGTCCTGAAACTGAACTTTCATTAGATCAGTGTTCTGGAAAAGTGATTTGGCTCTGTCAGAATATTGATTTAAAGTATTATCTGAAGCCATCAGACATGAGCAGCTAAACTAACAAACTTTATCTATTTCATTGCAGGTTTAATTAAAAAAATAATAATCCCAGACACCCCCTCTTCAATACCTGGTGGCTGTGCTCTGAGTACCCACACTGTTCTTTCACCTCACCAGATAGATCGTGCAATGATTGATAACCCAGCCTGTGCTCCAGCCTGCCCCTTAATTGCCTTAAATACCTGTTTCATCATATTCTCCCTGCTGGTTCCCATGTCTGAGAGGCAGGAAAAGCCAGGCAACAAAGATGTGGCTTCAAAGTAAAATAGAAGTAAATAGAGACGGTAGAACTTCTTCCCACCCCTCCCAATCAAACCTAAACATATTTCTGAAACACACTTCAATATAAGACTGGACTGAATGGGGGAGGTGATTTCTCCTCCCTTATCTCCAGCGGCAATACAAAGCCAGCACCCCTCTGCCCCCCCAAAGTAGTATGCATCAGTCTGAAATACATCAGGGGTAGAAAAGGGAAGAAGAAGCTGCCCTCTATTCTATATACTCTAATATATACTAATAGACTCTAGTATACTGATACACTCTAATATACTCTATATGCTCTAATAGAGAATTCACACTGGAAAACCTGGGATAATTTAGGATTTTCTTGTATAAAAACCAAGGAAAGCCAGTAGCTGGACCATGATTTAATTTCTGTCTTCATGAATTCACTCCAGTGTGCAGGAGAATTCACTTTTTGCATGAAATCAAATTGCCTTTACTTTGAGGTAAGTGCTGAGTACAATGAGAGTCCAGGAGCCATCATGAACCCAGAAGCATGAGGAAGAGAGTAAGAATAGGTGAGGCACCATCATGGCTTGCACACTGAAGCTCTATGTCTAGAAAGTGGGTTCATGTCCCTGAATATAAAGCAAGCACTAGATAAGGACACTGCTTCTTCAGGGAGTTGAAGGATGACGTATTTTCCATTCACTTGGGTGCTGGGTCAGCCTTTCTGAACCAGGAGATTTCCTATCTGCCCACAATGTATTTGGCACTGTCTTACTGAAAGAATTTCCATTATCAGGCACTGATAAGAGGAATGCAGGCTGTGCTGTTACCCCAAATTTTAATCCCTATTGAGAGATTCATATCATGTTATTAAGTGTGCAGTCTGTGCTAGGAAAATCACACACTCTGGTTGTCCATTTAGAAAAACAAATTGTGAAATTCACAGCTTTGGTAGAAAAAGCAGAGGTAAAATGATCTCATGAGTGCACAAATTAAAACCTCAAAGCACTGCTGAGCACTGTGAACACCAACACAATGCTGTTTCTCTGCAAGACATGCCTGTTCATGAGATGTGTGCTTTTGTGCTGAAACAGGCACAGCAGCAACATACCACTGCTGTTCTTCCCAGAACAGTCAGCTGATTCCCAATGACTTTAAAGCTCACCTGTAATTACACCACAATGCAAACCCAGACATCTGCTGGGTTATCTCCTTTTCAAATGCACTGTAGGCAATAACTCTCTAAAGCTTTGTTCTGGGCTATCTTAACAATCTCTGATAGAGGAACTTTTACTGTCCCTCTCCCTCTGAAGATTAGGACTTTTCTACCACTCTTGGTGTTAGGTAATAGGGTTGTCGGGGAAAGGGATTAAGCCTTGATCTGTCCCTTGTTCTGAGCAAGACAAGAATTACTGTATAAACAGTACAGCCCAATAAACAGTCAGCCCCCAGCCTCTTGTATCTACTTGGCACTGGGCAGG
Source organism: Centrocercus urophasianus (assembly GCF_019232065.1). Taxonomy (NCBI): domain Eukaryota; kingdom Metazoa; phylum Chordata; class Aves; order Galliformes; family Phasianidae; genus Centrocercus; species Centrocercus urophasianus. Next base: position 32,599,547 of record NW_024884364.1, on the reverse strand, counting down.
GTCCCAGCCAGCACGACCCTTGCCCCAAAATGTGCATGCACTTTAGATGTGGACTGCGATATGGCAAGATTATCAGCAGATAAGGAGCTGCTAGGAGGAGAGGTTTATCATAGTAAAGAACATGATACAAAGTAGTTTTCACAGCTGAAGATACCACTTTCCTGCACTTGCTCTGTAACCATCCCTCTATGTCTTACAGGTACCGTAGCTGGCCATAGCCCTGCATCATCAAGAAAGTCTCCTTACAGTCGGGCAGTTTTCTTCTCCTTCACAATGCTTCCCTACCTGGTGTAGAGATTTAAATACATTGCCAATTCTTACGATTTTATCACAACTGTCCCACTTCTTTTTTTTTCTTTTTTTTTCTTTTTTTCTTTTTTTTTTTTTTTTCTTTTTTAATTAAAATCCCAGCTCCCAAAGGCAAGTAATTATTCAGGAATCTCAGGTTTCATTAAAATATATATATGTATGTGTGTGTGTGTGTGTTTCCAGACCTCAGAAATGCTCAGGGAAAAAAAAAATCGAAAAGGAAAATACATTATAAAGGCTAAAAAACAGAAACAGAAAAAAAGGATCTTGTCATTCAGAAATAAGAAATGAAACTTCATTCCAAGGTTATTATTATTTTTAAAACTAATTATTACCTTCTTTTTCCCACAAAGAGGGAATAGGAGGTGATGAAGCTTGAGTCATTGTCTGGGACTACTAATATTGAATTTCACAGTTAATTTGACAAATAAAATCAGATTAGTATAAAGAGGTCAAAATCTCATATGAAGGAGGAAGGTTAATAATAAAACATGTTTATTGTTCTATTGCCTGTTATGAATGTCTCAGATTAATTGAAATTTAATTCTGTTTTGGTTTTGCTATTGTTTGCACAGCAAGAAGAGAACATCAGACACTTTACAAACACTGAAGGCTGACTTAACTGGAATACAAATACACGACCTTTATATGAGGGATGGAAGCTGAGCACTCTTTAATTACATTCTCCTATTGGTCCCAGGCTGTACCTTTTGCAAAGCTGAATAGCAGTACAGTCACAAAATGCACGCTTTGTGGAGCACTGGCACCAGAGGAAGACAGGCAGATTCAGTCCAACAATAGCTTTCCTGTTCCTACAGGACAGCTCGTGTCTTTACTGGCAAAGTGCTGAAGTGTCATCAATTCTTTGCATATGTCTTTACTCCCATGACCTCCTCTGACGGCATCTTTCAAAGAATTTATTTATTACTACACCATGAACCTTTAGGAAAGGACACCACTACAGAGGACACCGTATAAATAACCACTGCAGAGACATGCTGTCCAGAGAGGACCTGCAGATCACAGCTGAGAATTCAGGAAGCAATATCCCAGATGAGAAAGTGGACGAACAGGACTAGGTGGAGAGAATAAGGCCACAGACTGGTCTAGACATAGCTGAGTGGCCATTAATGAGTTTGGAATTTTATTTAAGTATTTATTTAACACGATCCACTGAAATGCCACATTTAGATTAGATGTTGGTGGAAAATTTTTGCTGAGAGGGTGGTGAGGTGCTGGCACAGCTGCCCAAAGAAGCTGTGGTGCCCCATCCCTGGAGGTGCTCAAGGCCAGGTTGGATGGGGCCCTGGGCAGCCTGAGCTGGTGGGGGGCAGCCCTGCCCCATGGCAGGGGTTGGGGTGGGTGGGCTTTGAAGTCCCTTCCAACCCAAACCATTCTGTGATGCTGTGATTTAAAAACTACCTTAAAATCTGAACTATTTCAGTCCCATAGCAATGCAGTGCATGACTCCAGTACTACAGTATGAGAGCAAATAAACACAAAGGTGGATAGATCAGAATTAAGCTCTCAAAGTGAGACTTGACTGAGGTGAACTTCCATCCAGGAGCTTCCTAACTGGGGAGAAATTAATACTGCAGTGCTGTATTTACTTGTAGATGGGAAGGTATGATTTCAATATTCCAATTCCTTGTTAGGCAGCCACATACTAATATGTGAATGCCAGACATCTGATGACAAAGGTAAAGCAAGCAACATCTGGAATCCCACAGTCCTTGTTGCAGCTGTTTTTAACTTCTCAAATATAGAATCGTTAAGGTTGGAGAAGACCTTTAAGATCACCTAGTCCAAGTGTCATCCCATCCTCCCCATGCCCACTGACCACGTCCCTCAGTGCCACATCCACATGGCTCTGTTGGCTTCTACTGCAGAGGGCAGTCGCGAAAGAGAGCCGCGACCTCCCTCCCCCTGCCCAGAGCGCTGGCGGAGCGCTGGGCTGCACGCCACGTTCTGCGCCCGTTCTACAGGCGGGACGGTGGCGCCCCCTACCGGCCGTACTGCGCCAGATCCCGATGAGCGCGGGCGGCCCTTCGGGAAAGGCCCGGAGCGGAGGGAGGGGCTGCGGCTGCCCGGCCCAGGTGTCAGGTGTGGCCGAGATAGCTCACAGGGGCGGGTTACCTGCACCTGCACCAAAAGAGGGGTGGCCAGCGGGATGAGAGGAGCGGAAGTTCCTCTTTGCTCTGCCCTCGTGAGGCTCCACCTGGAGTACTGCGTCCGTGCCTGGGGTCCCCAGCGTAGGAGGGATGTGGAGATGTTGGAGTGAGTCCATAGGACAGCACGAAGATGCTCAGAGGGCTGGAGCAGCTCTCCTGTGGAGACAGGCTGAGGAAGCTGGGCTTGAGCAGCCTGGAGAAGGGAAGTCTCCAGGGAGACCAGTGGCTTTGCTGCGTTTAGAAGTTTATAAGCATGGTCTTATAGTGATAGGACAAGCAGGAATGGCTTTAAACTGAAAGAGGGGAGATTTAGGTGGGATATTAGGGGGTAACTTTTTACTCAGAGGGCGGTGAGGCGCTGGCACAGCTGCCCAGAGAAGCTGTGGTGCCCCATCCCTGGAGGCTCAAGGCCAGGTTGGATGGGGCCCTGGGCAGCCTGAGCTGGCGGGTTGGAACCAGATGACCTTTCTCTTCTGTCTCTTCTGATGCAAGCCATTCTATGTTTCTATGATTCTATGAAAAGTTTATTGTTTGAAGAGATTTTCTGTCTTTTGTAGAACCGTGTGTGTGTGATCTGAAACAACAGCTTATGCTGGTTCAGCAAGTGTTGGAAAGGACATGTGAAGCAACAGGGAAGCCTGTAAAAGTCGCAGCTGTGGGGAACTTTCCCATGTGATGGAGATTTAGGGGTTGGGCTCTGCACAAGAGAATGCTTTCAGCTGCATTTCAGATGAGCCACAAGCTTGAGTGAGGGGCTTTTACTGCATGGCAATTTTTTGTTCTATTATAGTGACCAGTATGAGCCTTTTGCTGGCAGGTGAACAAGTCCTGAGAACTTTCATTAGCATGGGGAGATACAGCCAGCTCCACTGCTGCTGTGCAAAATTTCTCCTGGTGCAACAATAAATGTGACAGCTTGTGCAGATACAGAAGACAGCAGTTAGGAGGTTTCTGTGGCAAGTGACTACTGTGATGTGGCATTGCCAGCTGCCTCCCTGTTTCCAAGAAAACCTTCTGAAGTTGAAAAGCTATGAATTCTTCCAGCTGTGCTGAAACACTGTCCAAAATGAGAGACAATGAGAACTGACATCCCAAAGTAACAGACTGCAAGTAACTACACTGGTCAATAAAACTATATTGACTTTCATTGATTTTTTTGTCTAGATAAAGTATGGGATTACTTTTGCTTAAGATCTGTAATCTTTCAGTACTGATAGGCCAAATAGCCCTCTTGTTTGAGAAGCCTTACTATGGGTAATGACTTAATTCCTCTGTTCTAGACTTGCTCAACATGAAGTCATTAAGGTTTCTTGTCATAGCCTTCCTTTTTCTCTACACTGCTTCACAGTCATCCTTTTAGATGTTTCTATCCCCTTAAACATGTCTCCCTTTTAATTCACCTGATCCTTCTCCACACAGCCACCTTACACATAACTTTATTCCCCTTGAACATTCTCCTCACCTTCAGAAAAAAAAAGTATTACTAGTCCCTCTACCTAACTCTACCATCTCTGATGTTTCACGATTCTTAATGTCCAATTCCTCATCTTCTCCTACTCACTTTGCAATACCTGTGGAATAGAAATACGTGGGACATAGGTCATTTAATTCTGAGGTAAGGAGTACTCCGCAGTTTAAGCAGATTTTAGTCAGATGAGGGCAGTGTTAGGAAACATGTTGGTTCCCAGTGCCACATTCACCACTTGTCCTCCCAGTGCTTACCTATCATGTTTGCATTATAAAATGATCCAAACTGAAAAAAAAAAAAAAAAAAAAAAAAAAA
>NW_024884364.1:32542116-32595184 GCF_019232065.1 Centrocercus urophasianus | reverse complement strand
GTTCCCAGTGCCACATTCACCACTTTTCCTCCCATTGTTTACTTACCTTTTTTGAATTAAAAAATAAACAAAATTAAAAAAAAAAAAAAAAAAAAAAAAACTGACAAAGAAAAAGAAAAAAATCGAGGGATTTATGTTAAATCATTTCAGAGGTCTGGCTTATAGCAGGGCCATGCCTACAGAGGAAGCAGTAAGCTCTGTGGCCAGGAAGAGGGCAACCAAGGACAGGAAAATATTTTCTGAAGCAAAACATCTCTACCAAAGGCAACATGATGCTGTAGCCCAAGAATCTCATGCTTCCTTTTAATCCTGAACTTTCAAATGTGATTGATTTGGTATTTAGAGTCACTTGCGCGTGTACATCGCTTTTTTATCTGAGTCTCTAGCTCCTTTCCCTTCTCCCAGATCAGTGGCCACAAATCCTTAGGCCTACTGTAAAATGGTAATTTCTTTATCTGTGACAAAGGTAAAAATTACAAAGACAACAATTCTTGCCTCAGGATAGAGGTAGATGCCAGTCTGTAGCACATGATAAATATGTTGTGAACTTACTTGGAGAAGACAGACAGCGGGTCAACGGAAAGTCTCCTAGTCAAATCAGACTGAAAGCAGCGTTTGTCCAGGTAGAAGTAAAGTTACATGTTGCCATCTACTTCCAGATGTGTGTAAAGAACAATTCACAATCCCCTACAACATATTGAAGTGTTGGGCAGGAAAGACTTCACTGTACAAAATGGTAAAGAAACTCACTTAGGTTCACAGCATCATGGAATTATAGAAGCATAGAATATCCCAAGCTGGAAGAGACCCACAAGGATCAAGTCCAACTCCATGCTCCACACTGCACCACCCAAAAATCAGACCTTACATCTGAGAACATGTGTCCAAACTGAACTTACTTAGTTCATTTAGCTTACTGAACTCCAGCACTGGGGGCCCACAGCCCTGGGCAACCCATTCCACGCCACCACTCTCTGGTGCAGACCCTTTCCCTAACCCCCAGCTGCCCTCCCCTGACACAGTGAGTAACAGAGCAGCAGAGAGCACAGTGCTATAGAAGCTGGAGTGACTTGCTCTCTGTTGTGATCAGACACATGGGAAGGGCAGACCACAGCTTTCCATCATCTGTTTGGAGCACTTCTTATCGCTGTAGGCTAATCTGTCACATTCCTTGCACCAGTAATTATTAATTAGTCTGGTAATGTATGATTAACTGATTTAATAAATAGCAATGTCTCTTCGATAAAGCCATTCCTTTCATTTTTCCCTTTTATCTTGTACCTATCTGTGTGTTTCAAAACAGTCCTAAATCAAGACAGCAATTGGCACTTAAGCTTTTAGCAGCTATTAGATCAGTTTAGCTTAACGTCAACCTTCAGCACAGTGTGCTTTTCTTACAGCATAGCAGCTACTTAGTGCTATTTCCTTGGAACTCAAAGAACTTTAAACGTACATCATTAATACTAACACATACATAAAATTAAATAACAGTGAAATTATTAGCCAGAGGAATTCTTACCTAATAGTTTACCCAAAGGGAGAAAGTGGTATCTGTGAATTACAAGCAGGCAATTGATTAATGGTATCTCCTCAATGAAATACGGCACTAAGATCATTTCTCAGTCATTTCTCAGATAACGGCCTGCTGGCACTCACAGTACCTCTGCAGGCTGCACAGCTCCTATGTAGTTGCTAGGGAACTTGGCTGCAGCCTGAAGAGTGCAGCGATGCCCATTGTTCTGCTGCCATTCATCTGCTGCCGTGACACCATTTGGGGTTATAAACATTTATTCAGTTTGTGTGCTTTCTGAAGAACAATTGTGGATTGAATCCTCTTCAGCCTCCAGGCTGCTGGCTGGAAATGTGCATCAGACAAATAAAAATGAACCCGTTTCAGGTGTAAAATCTCAAAGTGATGCTGAAAATTGGCATATATAAATATAACTCAGAAGTGGTTGATGGAACTGCTGGGGAAGTTACCTTGAACATGTTCAGTGACATTCAGTCTGTGAAATTGCTTTTGCATTTGAGAAACTAAAATCTTGTCCCAAATCAACATCAGCTGTACTTAGATCATTTCATTTAGACGTGGGTCTGGTGAGATGGATTACTACCAATAATTGGTGTGTGTAAAACCAGACTAGGCTCTTCCTGTTCTACTCCGACATTATTTCCTTAAGTCTCGGTCCTACAACTTCTTCTGTCAATTGACTGGTGTGGAAAGCATGCCTTCCAGCTTCTGTGCATCTGTGGCTTTTACATTCCACATCAACTTCATCAGCTTTAGGCTAAACAATGCTAAACTGTGTGCTGTTTACCTGAAAGTCATAGGAGGGAGGTTACACTGGTGATTCTTCTCACTGTACTCCCCTGGCCTTTCTTTAAATGAGCCAGATCAGTTCCTGATACACTGAGGATACTCCAGCTTTGCTAACACAAGAGCAGGGAGGAGGGATTCCTTCCTCTAATTGAAGATAATCTTCTTTATACTTCTACACTGTGTTTATCTTTTTCATGAAGTTGTGTCATGGATATCTGCTGCTCAGCTTTTGGCCTCCTGTAGCTGAAGAAGTCTTTTGTACAAAATTTGCCACCATTTTGACAGTGAATCACTAAAAAAATGAAATTAGATTGTCACAAATAACAATGGTCTGTCTCTGTAACCCTGAATCAAGATATTACCCTTAAAAAAATAAAAGGAAAATTTAAAAAGCAATAGCATTCAATACTGATTTCAAAACCCTTTCTTATTAAACAACAAGCAGCAGCTGGAAGGCAGTTGACCTCATGCTAACACAGAAACTTAGCTCATGTGAAGTCATCTCCACTACAGGAACCTAAATTTAGGTGTCTGTATCTGGAACCATGTCCTACCCCTGTCTGCCTGTCCGTCTATCTCTGTATACCTGCTTTCCAAAAAGCCCATTCCCCAGTCAAGGAAGGAAATCAGACTGATTTGCTGTGTAGAAGGCTCTCTGAGATTTGCTGATTTCAAAGGTGGGATTCTCTTTCCTTAAACCCAATCCTACTCACTCGGTGTGCCAACAGACTAAGCCGACAGCTAGGAAAAGCACAAAACCGGCAACAGAAACACCGCAAGGCTATGTGCTGTTATTTATACACACAGCAGCCCCATTGTTCTCACTGAAGACCCTGCCTTTTGTTCGAATCTGTTGAAATCTCAAATGCAGGTGCAAGGCGATGTGTGTGAAGGGCGGGGAAGTGGAGAAATGTAAATCCCCGATTAACCCTCTCCTCTGATTGTCCCTACCCGGAATGGTAAGAGGGTTGAGGAATGAGGCTGCAAATGTTGAAAGAGGAAGCAGAATTTATCACCTCAGCTAAGATTTAGTTCAATCAACCATTAAATAGGAGAAAATTCAGGTGCTACTCTTACCTGTAGAAGCTCTTCAGAATCACAGAAGGGGGAAAACATAGGTCTCAACGTGGTTACGTCTCCAAAATACATGGGTATGGCTCCACACATATCTGGGCAGTACCAAGGAAAAGAATCATATGATGAATTTCTATAGCTATTTTTTTTTCATAATTTTTGTTTACTGTTATATTTTTGTATGTAATATTTACAGTTATTTTCTATAGCGAACTTGCAGTTTAAGACAGAGGGTTTTACTCATTCTTCTACTTCAAAGGTTATTAACCATGCTACTTGTTCTGGCAGTTGTGACCAGAAAATTGAACAGTGCACAAGGAAAAGGAGAAAAATAGAGCAGAGCAGAGCCAAAAAGTCCAGTGCCAACAGTACAAACATACATGATAAATTATAATAAGATGTCACTAAGCTTTTTTACTCATTCTCCTGCACATTGATTTAGATTGGAATTGAGGGAAAAACAATGGTTAGATGGATATCACATTCTCTTGATATAGAGCATTGTCTGCACAGTATTTCTGGATGAGAGGTGCCAATATATACATCCTCTTGATCAGTAACTGCTTGTTGGCAGATTGGCCCCATTAAAGCCATGTAAACAGTACCACACAGGATTGTCTAACATGTACATAGTGCTGGCTGTGTACATTGTCTAGCCAAGTGAAGTCAAATTTTCTCACTCCCTATATTTCTTCTTTTGCTACAAGATCTAGCTATTTCACATGTATTCTCATATTAGAGACCTTTGTTATGAATATCTTTACTCTCACACCCATGTTTCTTCCCTTGCTTTCTTCAGAGTCCATTTGAGTTCTAACTACAACCTCTTCCTTGTTTTCCATTGAAGTGGTAAGGAAAAAAGAAAGCTCAAGTCTTACCCTACTCCATTATAAAAGAAAACCTTTGCGCGCACACACACACACACAAGCCTAGAGACTTGTCCAAATATACAGCCTTGTGTTTTCCACTTACAGCTGTGTAGTCCACCTGAATACTATTCTTCCTCCTGGTGACTATTTCCATGAGCCCTTTGTTTAAAATATGTATTGTAAGCAAAATTTGTTCTGAGTAACTTGAGCTTTATGAGTCCCACAGCCCAGCATGTGATAGGCAGTCTACTGGCTACATGCCAGAGAGGAACAGACTTGTGCAACTACTAATTATAAGATTATAAAATAACAGCAATCTAGTAGCTGAACAGCTTAAAGGAAATGCTACTATGCAAAGTTTGGGCTTATTCATATTATGAGGTATCAAAGGGCACCTTCAGCTCAGACTCTCTATTTTTAACTAAAAATATCCTTTATCACATTATGGTAATTCGCAAGAAAACCAGGCAGATGGGAGGAAGAAATTCTCTTCTTTATGACTAATTTTGAAATGATGTTCTCTAACATCAAACTTCAGACCAAATGTCAGTGTTGCAGGTGTCATATAATCTAATAATCTAATAATAATTGTAATGTACTTAGATTTTGATTTAGCCTTGTGCCAAAAGTAAGCTACTAGGTGCATTACATGCCTCTCATCCAGGCTGAACAGTTCCAGTTCCTTCTGTATCTCCTTGTGTCTGTCCCTGTGCTTCAGTACCTAGTCATCTCAATGGCCTGTACTAGCTTTGTCCTTGGTTCTAAGTTCATGTCTTTCTTGTGCTGAGGAATCCCAAACTGGACACAGCACTCATGATGTAGTCTTACAGGAAGGAGTACCTCTCTGTGCTGGCTAGCTACACCTCTGTCAAAGTCTTTCTGAACAGGGACAGCCCTGCCATTCAGCATATCAACCGCTCCTTTGGTGGAATGTTGCGGTGCCCTCTAATCCCATTGTAGAAGTCATAAACAAAGGCATAAAACAATATTGATCCCAACAGTGATCCCTGAGGAACACTGCTAGTAACTGGTCACCGGTTGGACTTCGTACCACTGGCTAATTATGAACAACTCTTTGAGCCCAGCAATCCACATAATTTTCCACTTGCCTATCATCCACTTGTCCAATCCATATCTCACAAGCATGGCAATAATGCTATTGAAGAAAACAATTTAAAAGACCTTACTTAAGTTAGGAACATGATGTCCACTTCTCACTCTTCATCGACAGAGACAGTCACAACGTCACAGGATGCATTCAAGGTGGAAGGGTAGACTTTGTCCTCAGTAAATTCATGTTGCCAATCAACTTCTTGTCCTTCATGCGCTTGGATATGGCTTGTAAGAGGATTTGTTCTATCACCTTTCCATGGACCAATGTGGTGTTGACCAGTCTCTAGCTTCCCAGTCCTCGTTCTCACCCTTCCTGAGGATGGCTGTGACATTTGCCTTTTTTTTTTTTTTTTGTCATTCCACTGTGATCAGTGACATCGGCCAGGTCCTCTGGCATCCTTGGATTCCTCCCATCTGGTCATAGGGACTCATGTATAGCTAATCAGCTGAAGCTCCCACTAATTCCATCAGCTTCTGCTGTACAGTTTCACTCCCTCAGACTGCCAGGAAGTTCAAACACCTCAGAGGTGGTTGCCAGAGGACAAAGCTTATCAGTGAGTGATAAACAAGGTGAAAAGAACACTGAGTACCTCAGCCTTTTTTATCCTTAGTCGCCATGTTCCCATTGAATAGCTGGTCCACTTCTTAGTCTTTAATTTTCAGTGAGTGCCCTTACTGAAACCTCTTTTGTCTGTCATTAGGTTCACCTCCAACTGATCTTTGGTTTTCCTAACCCTACCACTATATGCTCAGAAAATGCCTCTGCATTCCTCCCAGGTAGACTCTCCATGCTTCCTCCTTCTGTGTACTACCTTTTTGTTTCTGCTATCTCCTTGAATTGGGAGCAATACGCTAACATTTAGAGCATTCAACTATTTAACACTGGTATCCTACTGCAAGTTCATATGGCCAAGAGTCTCTTTGCATCCTAAATTCCTTTTGAAGTGAAATTTTCTGATTTTTCCTTTCCATTTTTGATTACCTTCCACATTAATTTCATTCTCTTATTTGTTGCTCGTGTCTTCATTTTAAGACTCTTAATATCACATCTTCTTGATGTTTCATGACACCAACTTCAAGATTACAGTTCCTTGAAATTTCATTAAGTAATGTCCGTATACTCTCTTGAATCTATGCTGAAGTAGCCTAATTGCAGGGGATTGAAAAAAATGTATGCATGTTACATCACTATTAATAGATATATATATTTTAGAAGTTTGTAATGCTATTCAATCTGAAAAGTCTTTAACAACTACACTTTATACCAAAGAGACAATGCACTGCCTGTATTTTCAAGTATAGAGTGCATCAAGCTGACAAATGAGAACTTCCTCAATTTTCCCTTTTAAACCGAAAAGAAAACCACCTGCTTACATGTCTTCCTCCTTACCTGGAGTTAGTGTGGTGACCAACAGATTTACACGAGTTTTGTGGGGAAAAAAAAAAAACAAGCTGGTGGATATTCAGAATCTGATTTTTAGATACGCTGAGCCACTCCTATCTCCACTGAGACTCTGTGGGCATTTGTGGTGTTCGTACCTTTGGACAGGAGGAGCTTGGCCAAAGGAGCTTGTCCTGTAAATGTCATATAAGTGTGAGAGCAATGTCGGTTGCAATAAGGACCACATAATCCAGGGGGATTGCTCAGCCTAGCTAGTCACATATATCATAATTTGCACTTTTGGTCCTATAACCCTAGGGAGTTTCTGATTATATTACTAACTGCAATTCTGGGGGTCCCAGTTAGAACCCTTCACCTCTCTCACCCCCAAATCCCATCCTGCAGTTCTCTTACATACCTGGAAACTAAAGCAAGGTCTCATTTTGATATTATCTAGAACTGTTATTATTCTGACTCTTGTGATTCATTCAGTTTACTTATATAACAGTATGTGTACATATTTCAAATGTAAACATGTTAATCAGAAGCAATACTGCCTGATAGTTTAAGGGTTTACAGCCAAAACAAATGAAGTATAATAATGGGAATGGTAATATGCACTGTTCTCTATACATTACATTTTCAAATAACCATAAATCATGCATATGCCATTAAACTAAATCTGAATAACGAATATGAAAATCCATACCTCTAGATACAATTTTGATCATAAATTTCAATCTATGATCAGGAGCTAGATGGAGGCAAAACCATCCTTTTTTTTTCATCCTTTTGATTACCTTACCATGATACAAACTGTAACCTGATATACACTAATGCTATATATAATTTTTCACCTTTATGCAGGAAAGCTCTTTCAATGGGTAATATTGAACAACTAGAGTAGCATTGATTTTTCACTAAAGCCACACACTTTTGTTCTTCAAAAACATGCACCTGTCAATGGATCTATTTATTTATCTACGTAGGAGTCAAACACAGAGGCTTTATCCCTTCTCTAAGCTTATTTTCACATTAAGGAAAATCAGTCTTCTTCACTTTATTAAAATAACTTTCCAGGTTCTACTCCCATTGAATTGTTTTCTAAAACCTTTTTCATCTTAGATAAATATTAGTATTGATAATGCAGTCAATCAATAAATAAAATTGAAGAGAGAAAAAAATGGAGAAAATCTCACATTTTTTATTTAGGTATTTAAGAATGATCCAAATTCTATTAAAGATAGTGCCTCCAGCTATCTGGCTGGGTTTTAGATTAAAGAGGAAAATCTGACTTTCTGAAAATCCTATTTCTGAAAGCCGAATCAATGTTGAGAATTTTGGCTCAGTTTCTCTTTGGATCAAGCCCTTTCACAGTCACTCACTGTGCCCTCAGAATGATGGTGGTTTGAACGGCCCGTGGATTTTTGCTTACGTTTTAAGAAATACAAGGGCAAATCATTTTCTGCATACCACCCATTTTCTGTATAGGATATACGCATAGCTCAACATAACACTGAGCAGCACTGTGCTGATATCACCCCACCGTGCCCCGAAGGTCTGCCAACTCCAGTCGGAGGAATGTCTGGGAGCTTATCTCTACCCGGAAAAGAATGATCTTAAAAAAAAAAAAAGAAAGAAAGCAGAGGTTTCTCCAGGCTCACTCCATTGCCTTCTGCATTCCCCACCTGCAGCAGGGCTTGCCATGTCGGCTGCACCTGGGGCACTGCCCCCAGCAAGGGGTCTTGGCTCACAGCGTCTGTTTGCACTTGGAAATTTCAGGTCTTAGAGCTGATAGCCTGAGCCACGTTGTGAATATTATCTCTACTTCACCTGTGTTGCAATTCAGGGCAAAAATGCTGCTCTGCAATCACAACCTTGTCCTTTTAAGCAAGATGTTCCATCAGATCAGCTGTGAATGGAAATGGTTATAAACTGTGCATCCATAGTGGGCTCTGTGAGGCTACTGTGAAAATGGGGGTATCTTACTTAAGATATGATGAAGAAACAAACTTGACTTTGAAGGAGCTATTGCTATTTACTTCCAAAGATGACAATAACAAATTACTTTGTGTTTGCAGTAGTCTGTGGTTGCTCATTGTAGTTCTATAATTGATCATACAAATACTGAAATATTATTTATATAGCGACCAAAGCATACTTGGCAGAATTTCACAACAAACAACAGAGAGAGCTCCTGTTCTTAACTACTCTTTCACATTGGCAAGACACAGGAAGAAGTTGTTATCCTCTTTCTCCAGCATTCACTGGTGAGTTTTTATTATTGAAGTGCATTTTTAGGAGGTCTTGACTGTAGCAGTGTGATGATCTTGAACTCACTTGAACAGTACAGGAAAGAGGAAAAACTGCTGAGGTTGCTTGTTCTGTCAAGCAAGTCCCACCTCACAGTAGGTTAGTTGAAAAATAGGTCTCCTACAACCATCCTGTGGGATGGGAAAAACAACTTGAAGGAAAAAAAATGGATTATAGTTTATAAGCACGGAGTTGAATAAAACAGATAGAGATATGCCAGCAGCTGTTATGATAAGCAAATCACATAAAGCTGTCACTTTGTATACTGGGGATAAAATCACAGCTTTAACAGAAGTAAATTTTCAGAGGCAATTTAAGGATTTTTTAAATTGCAAGATTTTTAAAATTATTCTTTTCCTTTTTATTCATAGACATTAACATTTAGATGAATCATGGTGTTTCTCTTTGTGCACCTTGCCAGCATCTACCTCAGCTGAAGCCTCAAGTCATCTGAAGACAAACTCCCTTTCACCATTATAAGAGAGGGGAAATATAATAAACGGATAGATTGTTTGAAAAGCCTCAGTGGAAGATTTCTTCAAAGAAAAAAAAAAGAGGGAAGAAAGCAGCAGCTAACAAACAGAAGGTGTGAATGGAGAAGCCTGTTTTTGGTTAAGACAACCATGATGTGCAGGGAAGAGTGGGAGAGTGCAGGAAGGTGATTTCCAACAGCAAATCATGTCAAATCCTCAACACCTATTGACTATTACAGCATATCAGTACTTATCCCTAGCTGGGAAGTTCTTCAGTATCACCCCTCTTCAGTCCACGGGAGGTCTCAAACCACAAGCTGTACATAACTCTTCATGTTAATGTTTCTTAGTGGCTTGGAAGAACTGCTGAACACAAGCCTTGATGCTGAGATTAGCAACAGTGCCAGTCACAGGATAGCCCTTGTGCTTGACATGATGTTTGAGCTGGGATATGTACAAGTAGGTTGAAACTTTTCCTCTTCTGCCTCATTTTGCAAAAAGACAGCCACCAATGTGCTTTGCTCCTCTGCTATGGGCTTCCACAGGGAAGCCTCAGCAAGACTTGGTCCACTGTGGTGTGTGAAATGCAGCATCAGATCTCAGCTTTCTTAAGGGATGTGTTACACTAAAAAAAAGCCCCAAAAGCTAACAACATGAGGCATGGGTGTACTTGTAGTAACATCTCACAATTCAGACAAAACTGTCTGATGAAAAGCTGTACAGAGACGTGTTTGGCAACCCTGACTTATGGTAAGCAGAATAGGCACATCATGCCCTAGTTTCTGGAAATCCTGCTAGCTTTAGATTTGCTAACCCACATGAAAGAAAAAAGAAAAAGAAAAAAGAAAAAAAAAAGAAAAAAGAAAAGTTTAACCATGTGACACAAAATAGCCGTTGTTTCGTCTGTTTTCCCACTCAGCGTTACTGAAACAAGTCTTGTAAGTCACCCTGCGGCAGACTGCTTTAAGCAATACTCCATTAAATATTTGTCAGATGAGGGTTGTTTGAAAAGTGTGAAAATCCTGTTCCAGCTGCCTGCCCTTTGCAGCTGATAGGTCCAATCTGCCTGCCCAAGAGAGCACCTATCTATCAGTTGGTCTCTGAAGAACGTGGAAGAATTTTTGTAGTGAGCTCTCTATCTTCCATCTCTCAGACTATCCTGTTGGGACCTCTGATCCTCAGTCTCACCCTTTACGTAACTTTGAGTTCAGATGATCTGGGACAAAACTAAGCATGTAACAGGTTTGCTGCAGGCAAACAGGTGTCACAAATTCATCAATGATTTTCCCTGAAAAAAAAAATCTTTTTATGCAGGTTCTAATTGGAGTAGATTGAAGAGATTGCAGGAGGAGTTTCCCAGCTCTAAAATGCAGAGGTCTGTGCTAACCCTACTCCACCCACCTCTCACAAGAACCTAGGCAGCTAGTGCTTGTCTCACGTGCAAACAGCCTGCTGTGAGCTGAGATCTGAGCCAGTGTGTCTTCAGGATCCTTTTCTTGCTCAGGTCAGCAACAGCAGGAAGGGATACTAACTTTGCAAGGATGGTATCACTGTGGTGCGTCTTCCCGATCTACTTTTAGACACAGCTGTGTATGTTTCAACAGTGACTTACAGGTCTGACTCTTGTGCACTTCACTGCTATATTCAGTCTTCACCATGGACCATCTGTAAATGCCCACAGGGAAAATCACAGAATCACACAGAATCACAGAATTGTAGGGGTTGGAAGGGACCTCCAGGGATCATCGAGTCCAACCCCCCTGCCAAAGCAGGTTCCCTACAGCAGGTCACACAGGTGGGCATCCAGGCAGGTCTTGAACATCTCCAGAGAAGGAGACTCCACCACCTCCCTGGGCAGCCTGTTCCAGTGCTCTGTCACCTCACTGTAAAGAAGTTCTTGTGCACATTTGTGCAGAACTTCCTATGCTGCAGTTTCTGGCCGTTTCCCCTTGTCCTGTCTCCACTCACCACTGAAAAGAGTCCATCCTTGCCATTCTGCCCCCCACAACTGGGATGCTTATAGACCTGGATCAGGTCCCCTCTCAGTCTTCTTTTCTCAAGGCTGAACAGACCCAGTTCACTCAGCCTTTCTTCATAGGAGAAAAGGTGAACGTATCTGCCTCTTTATCCCATGGAACTGGGCTTTGAAACAAATCAACTTTGACAAAAAGCAGGTTGCATTTGATCAGTCTTTCAGAAGATCTGGGACCTTGGCTAGCAGTACACAAAGCCCTTGCTTTGAAATGAATGTAGAATAGCCATCAGGAGTACAGTTAGGACTCACACTGCTGTAGGTGAACACTGCTGTAGGTGAACATATCACATAAGTAAGTAGATAAATATTAAGAACAAGGATGAAGTATATTGATCTCAGACTTAGCTGTGGACCTCTACACATCAAACAGCAAGTGTGAGGGAAAGAATTTCCCAGTATGTCTTCATAAAGTCATGAATCATAATGTATCTGACTTTCCATGGATATTTTAATAGCTTCCTAAAACAGGCCTAAGTGAACATCAGGCTGGGATGTGGTGTTGACATTCCTAAAGAAGTAGGTGAAGCAAATGCAGAGATGGATGGGAATGCCAGCTCTGCATTCATCTTCTCAATTTCAGGAAATAATTGTCAGAAAACCTGAGGGACTTCACAGTCTGCATCTCATCTTAGCTCAGAGATATGATAGGAGATATGATATGTCTGGATACGATAATGAAAACATCAGCAAGGGTACCACAAAAGTACGGTGGCTGCTTTGATCTGCACCAGGAAGGAAAACTCCTTATTCATTTGGCACAGATCTGTAGTCCTTTTTTCAGACCAGCTTTGAATAGGTCACACGAGATATCTGGTGAGGTTCTTTTAAGCTCACATATGAGATATCATTAGTAATCTGCCTACATTAACCATACAATGTGTGGGAGGGTAGTGGAAAGTTTTTGTTTCAGCTTTAAAACCTGACTGACTCCAAGCTCTCCCATAGCACTTCCATTGGCTAAACTAGGCTTTTTGCAGGTTGGCCATGTCCATCCACCAGCCTTTAAACCTAAGACAGAACATATTTGAATACATTTTGGCATGTTAAAAAGAAACCTACTTTATAGGTCTATTATTCCTATGAACATTATTATTCCCGGTAGAGGCTGGGAGGGAAGTCTCATTGAAGCCTGTGGCAGTTCCTAGGGGAATTAGCAGCAATTAATGTACATTGTACCACAATAACTTTATTCTCAGTATCTGTTTTATAGTTCACTAAAAACTGCCCTTTCAAACAGTACTTGTGGGTAGCAAACATTTCCTGAGTGGCTCAGTTGTCAGACTTCTGTAAGTTTTATGCAAAAGCCAGCCAGGAAAATCAGGTTTCTGGCCCAGAATGCCACTAGAAAATAGCCTCAATGAGAAATAATTTGCAACTCCGTTCCTGAAGGAAATAAATATTGGCATGAGAACAGTATGTGCCACTTATGAGTGGCTATGAAGAGATTGTTTACACATAACCAAAAGTTGTGGTAGATGAAAAACTTAACATGCATCAACAGTGCGTGCTCGCAGCCCAACTGTATCCTGGGCTACATTAAGAGAGGTGGTGAGCAGGGTAAGGGAGGAGATTGTCCCCTCTGCTCTGCCTACATGAGGCCCCATCTGAACTACTGTGGCCTTGGGGCTGCAGCATGAGAAGGAGTGGAATTGTTGGAGTGGGTCTAGAGGAGGCCACAAAGATGTTCAGTGGGCTGGAGCATCCCTCCTGTGAAAGCAGGCTGAGAGAGCTGTGCTTGTTCATGTTGGAGAAGAGAAGGCTCTGGGGTGACCTAATTGCAGCCTTTTGATACTTAATGGGAGCTTATAAACAAGAAGGAAATCAACTTTTTACATGGTCTGATAGTGATAGGATAAGGGAGAATGGTTTTAAATTGAAGGAGAGGTGATGTTGGGAGAAATTTTTCACTGAGTCGACATTGAGGTACTGGCACAGCTGCCCAGAGAAGCTGTGGTGCCACATCCCTGGATGCTCTCAAGGCCAGGTTGGATGGGTCCCTGGGCAGCCTGAGCTGGTGGGGGGCAGCCCTGCCCATGGCAGAGGTTGAGGTGGACCTTTAGGTCTCTTACTCAGTGGAATAGTGGTCCTTACAGTTCCTTCAGTTGATGTCCACAGTAAGATGTAGCTCCTGACTTGGGCACTTTGGAGAGAGCAACCTAACAAAACTTCATTGTTCTTGTGGACATGCAAAAATATGAAATCTCACCACAAAGACTGCTATTCTTGCCCCACTCAGAGCTAGCCAGGTAGCTTGTGTGTCCCACCTGGGTAAGAGTTTGAGCAAAGAGCCCTATTGTACTCAACACTTTTTAAATAGGATTGTCCCTCCCTCAGGAGTGAGACACTTGCCTCTGGCTCACCCTCTACCCTTTTCCTTATTCGATGTTTAGCAACTCCGCTCATCTGAGATAATCCAACTCAAATATTCTTTTGCTTGACTGCTTGAAAATGCTGTGGCTAATGATCATGAGGTCCAGCAGCACAGTGGGATCCATCTTTCCAATGCATTGAGTTCATCATAAGGTTAAATTAGACTGTGCCCCTCTCCAGCACCGGTATCAGCTGGCTCTCTCCATTCATTCTCTGTGCAGGGGCTTGGGTCAAGGTTAGCAGCCAAAAAGAGAGAGGAAACAATGCGCACCCTGAAGTCTGCATCGCAGCTGCCTTCTTCAGCCAGGCCCAGAGTAGCCTGGGCACTGCTGGACCCGTGTTGTCTCCCACTGAAGATAGGACATCAGCATGGTGGCATGGCATAACCCTGGTGGTGTATCTTGATATTGTTTCCTGGTCTCACTGGGCACTTATTGATTTTGTAGCCTCATCATACAGTGCTATAGTTTTTGGATTAGTGCAGTTGGGTTGCTCTGAAAGCACACAGTCAAATTATTCTGGATGCACAAGGTGCAGTGGCCTCTTTGAAGTCTTTTGATAAGTAACTCAGTGTTTGACAGTCAGTGATTTTGTGTAGAATTGAATGACTAATGAGCTAATTTGTCACTTTTGGCATACCAAAGAAAAATACTCTATGTCTCCTCAGAGAAATATCTAACAAGTGGTGTCTTGCTGAAGTACTGTCCTGAATTACTAGCTCCATACCAGTCCTTCTAGTAAGCATCATGGGCTGCTAAAGTCAGACTGTTTTGTGGATTCTTTGCTCTAAATCAATCTGGCAGTTCCCAACACTCACAGGGATATTTGGAAAAATTTATTCTCCAGAATAATGGTCAGGAGTTAAAACAGGCTGCCCAGAGAAGTGCTGGAGTTGTCATCCATGGAGATGCTCAAGAAATGTTTAGATGTTGTACTTAGGGACATGGTTTAGTGGACAAATATTGGCAGTAGGTGGACAGTTGGACTAGATGACCTTGCAAGTTTTTTCTGTGATTCTATGATTCTATGATTTAAAGCATTGAAAATATTTAAAAAGCAATATGTTGTCTAGCTCACCTAAATATTACCATCATAAATGGCTTGTGCTGTGGGCAGGCATTCAACCATGATTGTTTCTGCTGATCTTAGAGATTGTTGTGCTGTTCAACCCACAACCCTCTGTATTTATCTCCCAGGTCTGAACCTTCACCTGTTTCCCAACTTACTCTCCCAGCTCCTGTGCTCATGCTCTCCTGATAAACCAGTCTCATCAGGACCAAGCTTGAAATGTGCAGCAAGTGGCAATGCACAAAGGCACAGAGATCTTGAACATTCATGAGCCTCAACCTGAAGGCATAAGTCTCTCTTGCCTCTGCACAGTCAGATTAAGTAGGGTTTAATTCCATGTTTTCAAGCAATAGGCACCTACAATATTCATGCTATGTTCAAAGGTGAGAAAATCCTTTTTGTTGTGCTGCCAGGGTAGTTCAGTAGAACAAAGTTCACTGAAAACAGGGCCTGGATTAGCTTTGTATTGAAAATGCAATGAAAATGAGAAATAAGGTGATGCTGGCAATGCTAACAGTTGCGAGATGTATATAGGTACAGAGAAATTAAAAATAGATATGTTAATAGAAGAGAAAAATAAATGAAGATTACAAAACATCCTCTTCAATAGATTTTTGCAGTGTGCCTTCACAAAAAAATTAAACAGAAAGTGGTAATACAATTCCCCCCCAAAAATTTCAACCTGGTTGGTACAGATGTTTGCCATCTATGGAATTGGTGATGTGACAGCAAAAATGACAGCATTAATCCAGTCCACATACAGGAGATGTCCTGTCTCACAGAAAATATTTTACTCCTCAGGTAAACATTCTTGCAATATTTTATGCATTCCTGGGTACTGCAGTTCCCATCTCTCTGAATGGTTTTCTAGCTGTGCAATTAGTAGCAGCACGAGCTTTGGGAAGGCAGCAGCAAGAGGTTAACACCGTTAGAGATGAGATGCTTTGCATACAAGACTAGTTGAACAGAATAGTGTGAGAAGTGGAATCTGTCTGCCAGCCTAGAAAGGTGCAAAGTGGTTGTTTGAATAACTGAACAAGATTAGAAGAAAGAGAAATTTAGTCTAACAGAACAGGCACACAAAAGCAAAACGGTAGAACAAAGTTTGGGAACATGGAAGGTTGTCGCAAACTGGACTTTTCATAGGAAACTGACTGAGAAAAATAATTTTTAATGCCTTTTGCCTCTCTAGCTTCTTCTGGATAATAAGAATATGAGGTCTGAAATCTTGTTTAGTAAAGATAGAGATGGAGTCACTGAAAAGCAAAACAACTATTTATTTTTAATTTTTTTTTCTTACAAAAATATTACAGGAAAATATGTGCTGCTGAGAAACAGAACTTTCAAACAGCTGCATACAAGAAAACCTCCAAACAACTAAAAAAATGTATGTTTTTCATTAATTAATTATTCAAATACATACTAAAGAAAAAAAAGGAGGACAGAAAAGTTAGATTATCAAGTATCTACAATACGTGCAAATTCCAGCAGCTTGTATAATTTTCCAAAATAATATGGGCTACTTACTGTGATTTGTTTAGACACAAATTGTTTAGATGTCGTATATTTAAAGCACTGCTCAACAGATGCTAGAGATGGAAAATACCCGACATGTTAATAAATTTAATTTTGACAAAAATAATTTCTGAATGTGAATTTCATCTATGCTATCTCCATATATTTTTCTTCTTAAAGCATGTACAGACAGACAGACAAGATGATCAAGATTTTATGAAGAAACTTTGCAGTCCCTGCTTGGTTAATGTTGTAATGAGCAACAGTGGTACAAAGTCACCACCTATAGCTTAGGCTTTGTTATTTTTGTATATTTATGGAAGCACTGCTTTCTCACCCAATATTATTTTCTATAAAGAATGTGCATGGAATTGTAGGATCACAAAATACCCCAAGTTGGAAGGGACCCGCAAGGACCATCAAGTCTAACTCTTGGCTCCACACAGGAATGTCTAAGTGCGTTTCATGGTACCTGTACCCTGACCTGTTTTAAGAAAAGCAGCAGCGAAGATGCCAGTCCAAACTGGTATTTGTTTTTTGTTTTTATGAATACTGTTGCTGTTACCACAGAATTTTTGGGAAAAGATGTCCATCACCAGCAAAAACCTGTATTATCCAGCCCATACTCCTGTCAAAAGATGAGTTCAAATTACCTCCTGAAAATTATTCACCAGGAGATTGTAGGGTTGTAGAGCAGTTTGAAGACCTATGTATGTCCAACCAATGGCAGAGAAAACATATATTCAGCTAGCTTCTTCTAACTTTGTATGAAAATTTCATACATTTCTATGTGGTTGAGATTTGATTCAAAATGTGTTAGAAAACAAGTAAGATGAAGTTTGGTAAGCAAGTAGTTAAATTAGCATAGGAATTTCCCATTCAAAAACTTGCTTGCTTAATGCCAAAGCATGGGCAATTAAGTAAAGGTAGAATTAAAGCATTAATCTTTCACCTCTCAGAGGAAAGTAGCAATGCCACTGTTCTCATTATTCACCAGAAAGATCTGCTTCCTCATGCCACTTTCTTAACTAAAGATAAGAAATATTTCAGCTTTGTTTTATTGGTGCCTTTAAACACAATTTTTTTCTACATAGACAGCAGCCAAGCAAATAGTTCTTTCTTAAGGAGTTAATCAACAACTGGATCAGAATAAACCAGTGAAGAGAGTCAAACCTAAACTAAGCATGACAAAGTAAGGTGAAGAAATGTGAAGATATTTTAGACATTAAAGAGGAAAATATAGCAAATGGTAAGACTGTTGAATGTGTTCTACTTCAGGTCAATAGTTTTTATACTGAGATGTGGAATTCTAGGAACTGACTCAGAATATTTCAGAAAACACAATTTTTCCTCCATTCCAAAATCTACCTTTATTGCAAAGAGCACTTCTCTGAGCTACTTTAATTAAGAAAGACAACAACAACGACAACAAAACAGAACTGTAAAATGCTGTAGGAAATCTTTCTTCATGACCATAAAGTTACCCTGTGAAAACTCACAGACAAATTATCCATCTGCTTCTGCGGAAAGCACAACTGACGGAATGTCAAGGAATGGCAAACCGCTCTCACCACGATTTTTTGTTCAGATTTACACCAACACAAACTTCAATCTTCTATTTGCGTATGTAAAATCCCTTTCTCATTATTGCAATTAAATACGCTTTTCCTGAGATAACTGTTGTCTTGCTGAAGAATATTTTCACTTGCTTACAGCATACCAATCCGTGATTTACAGTTTTCTGACTTCGTCTACCCAGTTTATTGTGGAATTAAAACAATGTTCAATTGTTGATAAAAATCAAGTACTTATACCTGATGCGGGAACAGACCATAAAGGCTTGCCAAGCTGCAGGCAAGCAAAGGAGGTTTCATTTTTACCCTTTTGTGACTGCCTAACCAACAAATCTCTGAGCACTTTTGCAAATATTTGGTTCGACGTGAAAATAGCAGTAGTGCTTCTGATAATACTTACTTTTAATCCCCTTTTCCAGAGCAGGAAATGGAAGCAGGTAGAAACGAGTCAGCCAAAGTTCTGCAGCAAATCTGGAGCTGCATTAGGATTGAAAGTGAAGAAAATCCTAACTCTTTCTTATTCAGACAGACAAAAGGTAATTCTTTTTGGATACGATTTATCTCTGGTTATCTCATGCAGGTATTCAGAAAATTCAGCTGATCTACTTTTTTTTTTTTTTTCCTTTTCTGCATAGAATTGTTATCAAAGAAATGAAAATTGTGGAACAGTAGTTTTGCTGGATCTTCAAAACAGAAATGATCTGTTGATTTATGATATTATGAGGAACACTCAGTGTTTTCAAAATAACATATAATTAAATGTTCGGGTCAGAAAATCTGTTACATCAATATTAATTTTGTCTGAGGTTACACTTGGGTTCAAAACATCACTTTTGGTTTCTAACTGGACAAAAAAACAAAACAAAACAAACAAACAAAAAAAAACAACATGTTGTGGTTTCTTTTATCCCCCCTTTCTGTATATATCAGCAAAACTAGCAGAGTTGATTCTAATTCCTATTAAAAAAAACATGGTTCTGCCACTAACTTAAATCTAATTGCAAAAGATTTGAGTCACTTTCCTTTTCCAAATTCCCACTGAACGAAATACTTTAAAATGCAATTCAAGATGCATTTGTGTAATTTCTTATAAAAACAGTGAGATAGGTCTGCACTGAAACTCATGTGCACTAATGTATTCTTCAGGCAAAGTTGTGTTTGATGGCACAAGAGATTAACCTGGTTTAACTGGCTGAGTAGTTTGGATTTATGGCTGCTTGTGCTACAGGTACAGCACAAAGCTAACAACCAGATCAATGAAAAAAAGGTCCCAAGAATTGGAAAAAAACCATACAATACATTACAGTTGTTCAATTTCTATGCCATGAGACTACCGCTATTTTAATGCAGATAGCAAAACAAATTTGTAGGTCAGATTCTATTTTAATGGAGGAAAATGCAGCTGCTTGTACATTGTACACCCAGAAAAATCCAACAAAGAGCAGTATTTGATTTTTTATTCTCTTTTGTTTTATGTTGATAGACAAGGAACCCATTGAAATGCCATGCACCTTAAGGCAAGTCAAGGTCACTTATTATCTCTGACGGTTTCTTCCCTCTGGGAGTAAGCAAAGAATTTATCAACTCTGAGACTTTCTTTGTCTTGGGAGAAAGCGAAGCTGGGAGGAAAAAAAAAAAAAACCAAACTAAAAAGAAAGAATGAAGAAGAGGTAATTTTCTGTTTCTCCATCTGTGTGGGGCTTGAAACTCCAGAAAAATTCTGTGACAGGCTGGGAAAGAAGTGAGAATGTTCCTAGGGCCACACCTTTGTAATCTGCAGTGCATGCTGCCCTCTCCTACTCCCAGATAACAGTAATTGGTTTCAGTTCCTGTAGGTTTTCCGTGTCTTCAGTTAATATGCTAATGAAGGAATACCTCTTGTTTCATGTGCTTTTTGGAGATGTCTCCTCATTTAGCTTGATTTTCAAATAGACTTAAAGCAGAGAAAATGTGCGTGTGTGTGTATTCTTGTTAATAGCAGCAGATGCAAATGTACTTCCAAAGTCAAAATACGTTTATTTTAAGCTTACTTATTAAATGACTAAGTTTCCAAGTTAGAAAAGGTGGCTGATGTAGTTCTGTGGATGAATGTGTAACTGTAGCACCTCTTGGGAAGTGCTCTTTCTTTTTTTCAGAGCTCTTTCTCCTGATGTTGAAAAAGAAATACAAGTAGGGCATAATGAGATCCCCAGTGCTTAAAGCTGGGACGGGAGGACGAATCACAGAATTACAGAATCATATATACAGAATCATTAATGTTGTAAAAGACCTCCAAAGTCACCTAATCCAACCAGCAGCCCATCACCAGAATGCCCACTAATCTCAGTGCCGCGTGCACATGGCTCTTGAGCACCTCCAGGAATGGTGACTCTACCACCTCCCTGGGCAGTTTGTGCCACTGCCTCACCACTCCTTATGAGAAGAAAATTTTTCCTAATTTGCAGCTTGAACCTCCCCTGTTACAACATGAGGTCATTCCTCTTGTCCTGTTGCTGTTACCTGGGAGAAGAGGCCGACCCCTACCTCACTACAATCACCTTTGAGGTGGTTGTAGAGAGTGATAAGGTCTCTCCTGAGCCTCCTCTTCTCCAGGCTGAACAACCCCAGTTCCTTCAGCCCACAAAGCCTGTGCTCCAGATCCCTCAAAAGCTTTAAGTCTGTCTTAGTTAATGGGGTTCCTTGGGAATGACTGGGATTTACTAGGCAGTAAACACTGTAATAAAGGTAGTATGGAAGGATTATCAATAGGGTTTTAAAACACCTGCTGGCAGTCAGTTTGCTATCTAAATGGCTGTGTCCAGCTTAGGGCTTAGCACTGAATTCATCAAGAGATAACTTTAATTCTTGTTCTGTTGGGTAGAAGTCCTCTGTGGTGGTCCCAAAGTGGTAAGGGCAAGCTCACCATGACATGCCGTAAGTAAGGACTCCAGAGCTTTTCTTTAGATAAAACTTCATCTCCTATGCCCTAAGATTTTTCTTAGACATTAGAAACATATGCAAAAGCTGACTATTATATGCTGAGTATTAACAGAGTAGGAAATGAACTATGAGGATGAATCACTGTGGGAACAATAAAAGTTATGGTTAACGGCCTTCAACAGTAAAGTAGAGGGAGGAGCCAAGGAATGGTGACGTTTTCATATGGACAGATATGCAGTGGGCAGTGCTGCCAGACACTTTAGTGGATCAGTTCATTCACACTTTGATCCACCACAAATGAACAGAAGCATCAACTTCTTTCCCTATAAAAACTAAAGCAAGCATCATCCCCTTCCCCACACATGAATAAGTGCAGAAGAGGAAGTGGTTCACAGAACACTGAAACTATTAAGTGTGAAAAAGATGTTTGGGTAAGAGTGGAGGCAAGCAGTGTCATGCTGGGTAATGCTGGGACATCTCCAGCTCTGGGCAAGAAAAGGTCCTCTGCAGGCATGCACCAGCACTGAAGGCCCAGCCCAGCCCTGGCTTGTGATACATTAATGAAATGAACGCTTGGCATCCAGCTCTGCAAAAGTCAGCTTGCATAATTAAAAGACATTAATGTAGACATATACACAAATGCGCTGCAGAAGGGGCCATGAGCTGGTCCAGCTGGAAAGGACAAGCTGAGCAGACCCTGCAACTTCTGGTGCCAGGAGGAGGGAGGCAATGTCCCCTTCCCACCTCTGCTGCTCTGTGTGAGTGTCCCTTTGACCTCTGTTAGCAAACTGAGTTAAGCTTGGAGAATATTAACCCAATTTCAACAACTAAAAAAAAAAAAAGCTTTTAGTATGTTTGAGAACAGAAACATCATCCCTTCAGTGAGACAGAAACCAACCTTCTGGCCAGACTGAAGCAAGAGAGAACTGGAGTAAAGAGGGAGTGCATTTGTCCCTGGCCAGCTCTGCCATCCGTCTGTCTTCCCTCTGAGAAGAAAAAAGGTGCTAACAGCATTAATCAGCGGGCTGCTGGCGGGGACCCAGGCCTTCCAGTCTGTAACTAAGCAGAGTGCCGCTCATTGTAATGGGGCCCCACTGTATCCCCGCTATGGCAGCCCTCCTGGTATTGTGTGCAGTTCACTAAGCCACATGGCTCCCTTTCTAAGGCTTCTTCCCAACAGAGAGCACACTTGGCAATTCCCTGCTACTATGTCCTTCTGCTTAGTTGGTATAATCCCTTAGAAGTGGACATCATCAACTCATAGAGGAACCAGCATTTATATTTTACATCTCCCTTTCTCTTTACCTGCAGCCACTGTGCAGGGTATTTGGACAAAACCAAAGGGTGATCACTGAATCACAGAATGGTTTGGTTGGAACGGACCTCACAGCCCAACCCATCCCATCCTCTGCTGTGGGCAGGGCTGCCCCCCACCAGCTCAGGCTGCCCAGGGCCCCACTCAACCTGGCTTTGAGAGCATCCAGGGATGGGGCACCACAGCTTCTCTGGGCAGCTGTGCCAGCGCCTCATTGCCCTCTGGGGAAGGAATTTCCCAGTAACACCTAATCTAAATCTCCTCCTTTTAGTTTAAAGCTATTCCCCCTTGTGCTACCACAAAACTAAAGTTCTTCTAAACTCTGAGGGTCATTGGCAGAGTTACTGTAGGTTAAAGACAAGAATGTGCCACACAGGTGTAAACTTCAGAGGACCACTGCAGATGTGACATGCAACATCCTTGTGTTTTGCTTCAGGAGAAATTAGAGGACTAGTTACTGCAACTGAATCCACACTGGAAAATCTCAGCCTCACTGACTCTTTCTGGGAGAACATAATCAAAAATTGCCCAACAGAAAGGCACAGCTGGAAAGCCTAAGTAAAACTTAAAGATCATGGAATCATTGAGGCTGAAAAAGACCTGTAAGATCATCCATGCCCACTGTGATATTTCAGCAAACACTGT
Source organism: Centrocercus urophasianus (assembly GCF_019232065.1). Classification (NCBI taxonomy): domain Eukaryota; kingdom Metazoa; phylum Chordata; class Aves; order Galliformes; family Phasianidae; genus Centrocercus; species Centrocercus urophasianus. The sequence goes on along the minus strand of NW_024884364.1, from coordinate 32,572,200 downwards.
TTTGTACTGAAAGATCAGAAGGTATGTCTGTCTTTAAATAAATATATATAGCTGGAAAAATACTGAAGTATGATCGTGGCTTCTTGGTGCGTCTGATGTCATTCCTCGATACACATCTGAACACACACACAACCCAAACATTTCTCATGCCCAACTTTGGTCTACTCCCTTCTCTGCAATCTCCCTGCAGAGATGCTGGCACAGCTGTAGGTAATCTGGATGCATTGCTATAAATTCTTCATTTTCCTGTGGACTTTCTCAGTAACACTCTGAAGTTTTAGGACACTAGTGGTTTTTTATTTTGCGCTGGAGCTGTTTTGGCAGAAATAACCCAATTCGTTTGTAGATCTGCTTTAAAGGAGAGTCACCCCGAGCCATCAGAGTAATGTGACTACTGAGACCGCAGGCGTCTTTAAAAGCACCCTTTTATCATGTTGCTATTAAAAAGGAAAAAGGAAATTATTTCTGCAGCCCGAGCACGATGGGAGCACTCGTTATCACCTCCCGACCTACCCACTTCAGGGAAGGGCCGATAGCTCTCGTTGCTCGCTTCCCTGGGGCGTTTATTTTGCATAAGGGCGAGGGAGGAGAAAGAGGGGACGGAAGGAAGGTTGGAAGCCCGCTGCCCGGCCGGAAAAGGGGGTGGGCAGGTGCCCGCAGGTGGATTCGTCGCCCGGCCCCTTTCAGCCGCTTCTCCGCCGCCTGACTCCTCCCCGACCCTCCGCTGCTGCCGGCCCGCCGTGCCGCGTCTGCTCCGCGCTGCGCTCCAGGTAAGCGCGGTGCTCCCCGCCCGCGGGGCCGGGCGGCTGGGGGGGCTTCAGCCGGGACTTGGCTTTTGGGGCGCGGAGGGTTCCGACGTGACATCCCCATCGTGCTGGGGTGCGGGGTAGTGACGGCTTCTCCCGAGGAGGGATATGCCGCGAGGCAGAATGCGGCGGGATAAGGTGGCTGTTCCGAGGTGTCAGAGCGTTGTCGCTCCTATGCAGGATAAACCAAAGCAGCGTCAAGTTCTGGGGTCTCTTCGTTGTGTTGCTGCTCTGTGGTTTCTTGTGAAAGTGCCAGTTTCTGGATACGGGTGTCATAGTTTGTCCATTCAAATTTTGGAAGGTTGTCTCTGTTGGTAGATTCCTTCCTGCAGGAATCATATAATATTTTTAGATGTTACTGGGAAATTCTTTCACTGAGAGCTCGGTGAGGCGCTGGCACAGCTGTCCAGAGAAACTGTGGTGCCCCATCCCGGAGGTGCTCAAAGCCAGGTTGGATGGGGCCCTGGGCAGCCTGAGCTGGTGGGGGCAGCCCTGCCCACAGCAGAGGATGGGATGGGTTGGGCTGTGAGGTCCCTTCCAGCCAAACCATTCTGTGATTCTGTATCATTGAGGCTTCCAGGCCAGAGCTTGGAGTGCTGTGCTCACCCCCCTGCACGCTCCTTCCGGCGGTCCCATTGAAGCTCACACCTCTCCGCACCTTGGGTTTCACCGCAGGTTTGCTGGGCCTAGTGTGGGTCGGTGAACTTGACAGACTGCTCTCACACTGAGCCCTTGTCCTGGGTGTCCCCGTTTGCCCTGAGTAAAGTTACACTCACGCCTTCAGCGCATTACAAAGAGCCAAAGGAAGCAGATTCGCCTACTGGGACTGGGTTGCATCGAGCGAGGCAGCGGAATGCGAGGGGTGAGACGGGCACTGTTTGGGGCATTGGTCAATGAGATGGACAAGGTTCAGGTGCTGCTACAGCTGTGCTGCTGCATTAGTGCTCGTCCCATGTTGTGAGCACATGCTTTCTTAATGCAGTCTCTGGCAATGAGGGCTTCAATGTGGTGAATCCAATCCCCTAGCAGGAGCTGGCTTTTCTTCCTCTAATGGTGACAGAACACTGGAACAGGCTGCCCAGAGAGCCTGTGGAGTCTCCTTCTCTGGAAGTATTCAAGACTCATCTGGACACTTTCCTGTGCAACCTGCTGTAGGGAACTGCCTTTAGCAGGGGTTTGGACTGTCCAGAGATCTCTTCCAAATCTCACAACTCTGTCATCTGCCACAGACCCCTTTGTTCACAGCTTCTCATGAGAGTGGAAAAGTCATGATGGAAAGCTGCTGATCTGGGCAAACACCTAAATATGTCAGTTTTGTTAGCTTTGCTACTTTTTATTTATTTTTCAGCAGCGTGGCTATCTCCTGCTAACTACGTCTGCAAGCTCAATCATTTGCAATTTGGATATGGCAAACAAGTGTTCTTGCAAGCTTCCCTGCCCTGAGCAAGGTCTCATTTCTGCAGACTGAGATGTGCATTGTGCTACCTGAAGTTGAGGTTGTTTGTTCCTCTGTGGAGGGAAGTGGGCAGAATCATAGGATGTCAGGGATTGGAAGGACCTCAAAAGATCATCTAGTCCAATCCCCTGCTAAAGTGGAAACACCTAGATTGGGTCACACAGGAATGCATCCAGGTGGGTTTTGAATATCTCCAGAGAAGGAGACTCCACAAGCTCTCTGGGCAGCCTGTAGTACTGAGGAAGAATGCATCCAAATGCCAGGCAGACAGTTGGTGCGTCCTTTAGCAGCGAAGTGATTTGTGTGTGTGAGGTTCTGGGTGCTGTGGACACTAATCTCAGCTACAGCTAATAACTGACCAAGCTCCACCATCCCTGCAAATCTGGTTGTTTGGACTCTTGCCCTCTCTTGTTCTGCAAACAGCTTTTTATAGGGTTATAACTCTTCTGCTGCTCAGTTAGACAACACCTTTTCTGCTTCTTTTCCCACCCCACAGTTCCTAACTTTTATTTTTATTTTCTATATACAGCCAGCTATGTATTTGTAATAGGCAGAGTTTCATAATAACGCTTTTTCAGGGCATCACTCACAGTATGACTGCTGCATCCCATAGCTGCTTAGAATGAGACTGCTATGCCCTGAGCTTTATCTTGTGTAAGTGGAATGAATCTCGGTCTTCTGACCTTGGGAATACTGTTGTATCGTGGACTTCATTTGAGTTCCTGGTAGTGCTTATCAACAGGTACTGTTTTTTAACACCCGTTGATAAGTGGTTCTATGGCTTAATGATATTTTTAGGAGTTAATCTGGAATAGCTCCAAAGTTACTTCTTAAGAAATGTAGGAATGCCAAGGTTCAATTGTGGCAGAGACTTTCATGTTAATATTTGCATAGTCTTACATAGTTCTCTGCAAGGCCGTAGGGTCACTGAATATCTTGTGTCGGAAGGGACCTGCAAGGATCACAGAGTCCAACTCTGGGCTCCATACAGCACTACTCAAAATCAGGCTTTATGTCTGAGTGTGGTGTCCAGATGACTGTTTCATTTTTTTTTTGTCCAGGAAGCAAAGGTATAAACTGCACAGTATGTGGAAAGATCTTGTAAGTAAACTTGGAATTGTCTCTTTTCTTGTTTGTTCCCTACCCCTTACTGTTACTGTTGGCTTCCTGTATCCACTGAAACTTCTTGGATGACGTAAAGCAGTTGTAATAGGCAGTTATATGTGTTATAAACACATAACAGTATGCTTCGTTTGTAACCTTGTCAATAAAAGGCATAACATGTTGACTTGTTCTGAGTTAAGGTTGAGCTTTGTGCTGGGATTATTGCATTGCCATTTTAATGGGTATGCTGTGTTTCTTTATCAGGATAACAAGGACGAATGTTTATTGCTTATGACTTGGTATCAGTGTTAGTCACTGCTTTATATGGATCATTTGGATGCTGTTACGCTTTCTCTTTTTAAAAGCAGATCTTTTCTCTATGCTTTTCATTTTTTTTTGTTCTTCTCCCTTTTTCCTTGTTTGCATGCATTTACTCTAATGCGTGTTTAGCTATCAAGAACGAGTTTTGGATTTTGTTGCTTGCTTTATTTTTTTTAGTTGATGATACCTATAATAGAACTAGTCAAACAGCTACTAACATTTCTTGTTCAGGAAATGGCATTAGATATGTAGCGAAATAGCATGGAAATATAGGACGCATACTGTTGTCTATGTATCTCTGCTTCAGTAGATTTCTGGATTTGACATTTGGACTAAATGATCTTAGAGGTCTTTTCCAACCTTAATGATTCTATTATTTATGGTGTTGTATTAGGATGCTTGAAGGTGTCATTCCGTCCTGTTGACATACTTATTCAAGCATGGAAACAACTTATAGCTATCTCTTTATGAAAGCTTGCAGAAACCAAGGTAGCTCGTGGTGTTTGTAGAGCACTGCACCTCTGGAGCATGGTACTGCTCCTAATTAACAATTAGAACATGATGTGTAATAAAGAAGGAACGTTTTTCATTTCTTGCATGAAAAACTTATCAAATTGTAACTTTGTTTTACATATGCAGAGGTAATCTACATACATTTACTGAAAAACTTTTCTAAAGAAGTATTGGATTGAATTTGTCTGGGGTGAATCTAGTATTTTCATTTTTTTTTTTTTTTTTTCTATTCTGATATCTTTTATTGGAAAAAAGCTTATATATATAATTTTTTTTTTTTTTCAACCCTACTTACCCATGACTATAATGATGATGCTCCTAAGGCACATGTGAAAAAAGGCTGTGATATTTTGAGTAATAGCTGCCTTCTGCAAGTCAGTATATTCATCTGTATGCCATGTCAGCGATGGCTGTACATTTTGTACATATGATTGTCCATCATTAGAAATTATGGCATTATTTCTTTACTTCAGAGTTCTGTAAGAAAAGCAAAACTTGGTTTTTGGAACTTCTGTGATACAGGTGTCCAAACGCTCATTCTATTCAACTTTGGAACAAACTGAAGGTTTTGAAACTCAGGGGTTTGAATGATGGTTCCTTTTCAATCCTTGGCTATACTTTTCCCAAAGTTGGAAGGTGCACACATGTGACCTGCAAGGCATTGCCTCAGTGGACTCTGTCTTTTGTTCAAGGCTTTGCCCTGCTATGCCCTGTCTCTTGCACTTTCAAGTTGCTGCAGAGATGAGCTCCATCTCTGTTTCCTTGTGTGAGGGTCCCTGTTAACTCCCCCATCCCCTCTCTCCCTGAAGGACTTCTGAGGTTTATTCAAATGTACCCAGTAACCGTGCCATTATAGCTTGTCATATGTTTGTTGATGAGGAATGACTGGAAGGGGAAGGAAAGTATAGCTCTGTGTTCTGACTAAACTTTGCCTCATCAACATAGCTTTATAACACTTTTTATGTGTAATGTATTTAAATATCACGCGTGAGACTAAAGCAATGGACTGAGATAACGCACCCATCCCTTCTGTCATTGTTGGGACAGGGACTGTTTCACAGGTCAGTTTGTTTTTCCAAGGCCCAGCTTCTTTATCTATGAATCTGCTGCAGTACCCTTGGTTATTTGTAAAACATCCTCAACTACCTTAGTGATCCATGTTTAAGAAGACTAGATTATATTGTTATTGGATGTTACCCATCCGGTTGTTTTGTTTTTTTTTTTTTCTTTGGCTTTGAAGCATGTACAATGTAGTAGGAATCCAGTGGTTTCATTTTAATCGCTTTTTAACATCCTGGAAAATAATTTTGTGGAAATATGTATACGACTATAACTTATCTTGCCTATGTTTTATAGTGTGATAATCAAAATTCTGTTATTATCTGTTGCATGGGAAGCAGATTCACAAGGACTAAGTTGGGAGTGTTAGTTACAGTCAAGATAAGAAAAAAATCCATGTTGCTTAGTTATTGTAAAAAAAAAAAAAAAAAAAAAGTGAGGAAGCCTGTCATCTGCCAACTGGCAAAGAATTTCAAATTGTGCTATAAAAAATATTTGGAGCTTTTTTTTTTTTTTAAACTGTGATTCCTGTTTGCTTGCCTCAAAATCACATATTCTCTTCTGTCTGTTATTGCTAAACTTCTGTACCTTTTTTTCCCCTTCTTTTTCAGGCAACAAGGAACAGCAGTATCTTCCCACAAAGTGTTACTTGTTCTGTAAGTTTGGGCAGAACTGAGTTTACCCAAATCTACTATGAAGAAGTGACCAAGAATGGATGCGACATAAAACAGAAGTCATACAGACTTAGTCACCAGTTTTGATGAACTGCTTACTGTAAGTAAGAATAAGACTTGTTTTCTCTTGTCTGCCATGCAAACATGAGTTCAACGGAGTGCTATTCTATTTATTTCTTACTGGTAGTACTAACAGGTGTATACCATGAACAGCCATCCTAAGCTGTTGTGAACTTGGCATGCTCTTCGGTGCTAAGCTGCTCTAGAAATTCACTTTGGAGATGTTTGCAGTTCGGTTCTGGGTGAGGTAATGATCTAGGCGCAGGCTCTAAAAGAACTTCTTGCCTCAGGCTGAGCTGTGCTGTGTCTTTATGCAACTGCTGTCTACAGCAGTGGCCTTCAGCAGAGGCTATTCTGTGCCCATGCGCAAGGCGTGCTGGAGCTGGAAAGCTGGAGAACTGTATTGCTCAGCATGTGACTGAGCCCCTTTCTCTGCTTTTCCTCATGTAGAGTAACATTATGAGAAGTCTCTGTAGATCTAATCATTAAAATGATTGCTTGTGGCGGTGTGTAACCTTCTTTGTTAGAAATATGGCAGCAAACATTGTTGCATGTCTTGTGTATCTGCGAATTGTTGGTTTTACATTACTTTTACATTACTTTTATTACATTTACATTAACCATTAATGGTTAACTTTAAAATAAACTGCTATATGCTTGAAACACTGGATGCAGCTCTAACATTTGCACTGGTTTGGCTTGTTGTTTCCCCACTGTGTGTCTTTCCCCATTTTTGGTGTGGTGGCCACAGCACACAACCAACACGGAAGAGTGAAAACGGCATGGTTTGCAGGGCTACCGGATGTAGCATGATTAAATGAGTCCATTGAATTTGTATTTCCTGATGCTTTGTTTGAGCTCTTGTTTCCGTGTCACGCGCTTCAGTGATACATGAGTAAGTGCCAAGAGAGAGGCGGGAGGAGCAGCCGGGTGCTGACAGCAGGTGGAGGCTGACAGGCTGCTGGACATCGCCACTCCTGTAGCAGGAGCGGGCACCGCCGCCATCCTCTGGGTTTGCGTGATGCTCCTGTGGATGAATGGCTGCCTCTGTGTGATCCACTGGGTTGTATTGAGAGGCTATTGAGATCCAGTCTCAGGCTGTACCTTCATTTATACTCTCTCTCAAAAGACTTCCGTATTTCTTTTTCCCCCTAATTTGGCATTTTTCTAAAGATTTAACTGATGAGAGAGGTGGACAAAGCTTTTTGGTTACAACCATTTCCATTATGACCACTTCTTGTTTTTTTTATAGGTTCAGTCTTTACGTCTAAACACTTGAATTGTTTCAGGACTGCTGTAAAGGAAAGATGACCTCTACTGTAGTAAGTGAACAAAATATTCCTTTCTGAATTTTTGTTTTTGTGAGGTTGTGTCTCTTTACAACTATTAGAATGCTGAAGGATGTGCTGGTTAGTAAGTCTTTAAAGAGGTGGGTAGAAGGAATTCTCATGCTTTCTGCATAATGGGAAAGATACACTGCAAGACAGGTGTAAGAGGCTTGAATTAATTAGCATTTCAGGTGCTCAGATATTGATGGGACTAGGCTTATGCTTTTAAACCGTATGTTTGAGAGAGATTGGAATGGCTTCTGATTCATAAATCTCTTGCAGGATAAGTATTCTGCAACTTGTTGTAGGCCAGGGTGTTTTGGAAATACCTCAGGTGTGCCTTGCATTGCCATGAAACAAAATGGCAAGTAAGCCTTTTTCTTAAACCTGGACAGTTGAGTATATAAGGGCTGTTAGTTGTCAGCATTTCTTCTGATGATAGTATTGCCTGAACCTTGCTCCTTATTTGTACTGATGTTCAAGTGAAATGACCAGTGCAGCTACCTGGTAGGCTGGGTTTAAGAATCCTTTTAAGGTTGAATTATTTTGGATCGGGAAATTGATCTTGTAACATGCCTTCAGGGCTCACTCTGTTACTATCTTTATTATTCAGAGTGTAAGGTATTTCGCACATGCTGTAAATCTCTTTCTCCATGTAAATCAGTGCATTGGACACTTGCTTTAGCTAGGATTTTTGTAGGACAAGGGGGAATGGTTTTAAACTAAGACAAGGGAGGTTTGGATTAGATATTAGGAGGAAGTTTTTTAACTCAAGAGAGTGGTGACGCACTGGAACAGGTTGCCCAAGGAGGCTGTGGATGCCCCATCCCTGGAGGCATTCAAGGCCAGGCTGGATGTGGCTCTGGGCAGCCTGGTCTGCTGGTTGGCGACCCTGCACACAGCAGGGGGGTTGAAACTGGGTGATCGTTGTGGTCCTTTTCAACCCAGGCCATTCTATGATTCATTACCTAGTAGAGTTCTGCATGAAGGTGGCATCTTAAATTTACTTTGTTCTAATTGCAGTCTTGCTTTTTTTTTTTTTTTTTTCCTTTTTTACTCATAACGTTATCATTTAGAATCCACCACCGTACTACGAAAATCATGGCTTCCAGACAGAAAACTACTACTCTGCCAAGCCACAAGTAGGTGCTAATCCATATCCACAGTACTTTTCTACGAATGTTCCATCAGTGCCAACTTATATCCCAAGAGTTTCCAACCATCAGTCAAGCATTCCAGTAGCACCTCCATCCAGTTCGTCCAGGATATGTTCATCAAGTAAGATTCGTTGGCATTTCTTCCAAAGTTAGACTTAATGTCTTCCAGAATAAGATAAGAAATAAAAGTGGTCTTTCTTTCAGATTCCTGTACTGAGAGAAACTGTGAGGGCTGCTTCCTCTCTATAAATGAGGAAGTGGTGGCTGGCTGTTGTACCAGGAACCTGAACAATTTGGAGGAAAGGTGGTGAAATGGAGAAAAGTTTGATGAGCAAACACCACCAATTTTTAAATTCAGTAAAATACGCATAGCGCTTGTGACCATGCTGGAAATTACTTTATTTGTGAACCTAATTTCTCATTTTTATCCATATTTTCATTTCAGGTATGAAGAAAATCATAATAATTGTAGTATCCATTTTAATAGTCGTCGTTTGTGCAATTGCTGCTTTCTTGATCTGGTATTTTGGTAAGAATTATTCTTTTTGTTGTTGTTCTGAAAAGAAAAGATGTAGTGCTCTTTTAAAGTTAGAAATATAGATTCTTGTCTTTCATTTTATGCTGAACTAAGGGCGAGGAAGTCTTTGTTACCTGTTTCATAAGAGATAAACTAGTGTGGCTTTTAAAAAAAGGCCTTAACTGTGGGATGTTTGTTGTTTTTTAATAGTGCTACTATTGCTTTCCTTTCATTTTGTCAAATGAATATATTTTTGACATCAAATGATGTCAGTTTTTTGCCTCCTCTGGAGCAGCTGGCTTTTCTGAAAAGCTACAATCTGTCTGGGAAAAGCTGGGGCAGTACAGCTCTATGTTGTAGTAGCTTTACTAAAGAGTTACTTTACAAAGAATAGCTTTACAAGGGTTTGTGTTTTGGTGGATAGCTGGCATGTGACTGTGGGCAACTGATCCTACAGTACATTTAATTTGGGAAATTAGTACTATATATTAACACTGAAATGAAACTGTATTCTAAATTCTAACTTGGCTTAGCTTCAAAGGAAGGAGGTGAAGTAAATTCATATGCCTTAGCTGCTAAAGTTAAGGTAAATGATCAAGACGTAGTTTACTTTGGTAATATGGGACCATACTTAAAGCTGAACTAGTTTGCCTATGTTTATTTGCTTTTGTGAGGCTTTTGATGCAAGTGGGTTAAAGTTGTGTGTGCCCAGTCCAAGTAACCACCGTAAGCTGGAACACAGGTGACATGTTGAACTTGGACGTCATCTCCAACCGGAATGACTGAGCTCTGAAGCTGGGCTGCAGCAGTTATGTTTGGCTTACCCAAGTCGATTTTGTGATAACTTAATTTCCCTTTCAATTGAATAATTTTTCTAAGAAAATTGAAGAACAATTTGCTATGTTGTTAAGAACTTCTCTGTTCTCTATGGGAAGGGAAAGGAAAACAGAAGGTAGTTCATTTAAAATTATTAGGCAGCCACTTTGTGTTCTTAGTTGTTTTTTTTTTTTTTTTGAACTCAGATTCATGCAGGGTGAATGTAGTCTTCTTTTAAGCAGGACTGAAAACAACAAGGTGTGATTAATTTCTTCTTTCTTCTCTGCTTCGTTGGTGTGAAGTTGACTCCTTTCAGAAAACTTAGTAGAGCTTGTTTATTTGGGGGAGGCAATGGACAAAATTGTCCATTCAGACAGCTGCATCAATGAGTTAATCTGACAAGTGATGTGAAGGACAAAACAATAAATCTTTGATTGTGTTAGGCGAGGTTTCCTCCCAGCTCTGAGTTTAAGAGTTTGCTGGTGCTTTGCTCTATTAAACTGACACGTTCCATAAGGTGAGAGTTGGCGCTGATTGCTTGAGGCTAAGCTGATGTTCAGTCTGATGACTTTGTTGCTCCTTTCAGTTGAGGATCGTTGTCTTGGATCCTTAATAGAGTGTGGATCTTCGGGAGTGTGCATTTCTCCCTCATTGTGGTGTGATGGAATAACTGACTGCCCAAATGGGGAGGATGAAAACCGGTGTGGTGAGTACCAGCAGTCAAGCCAGCAGCAAGAGTTTTTGGTCAAATTCCTTTGTCTAAAGCTTGCTAAGTTACCATAGGGCCAGCTTAGGCTCAGCTGTATCACTTAAATGGCTTGGGATGTTTGAATACATCAAATCTTATATCTGGATCTTCAGTCAGTTTCCGGTTGATTGAAAAGCTGAAGCAAAATGACTGGCTCAGAGTTGAGTTTGCTGGAGTTTTAATATTTTAAAAACAGTTTCTCTTTTTATTTGATTTTTGTTTATGCAAATCTGAGTATGACATTGGCTCTGGAATGAACTGTTGTTGTAGAACTTCAGGTGATAGTATAGAGCTTTTTCCACATATTTCACATTCCTCGTTCTCCAAATACTTATTTTCAGTTTCACATCTGCTTTGTGTAAGAAAGGTCTGATTAGTGTTTTTCCAACTCAAGAGCTGACAAGAAAAGCTGTGGTGAAGAGCTGGAATTGTGAGGTGAAAATGTCATCTGTTTGCCCATTCCAAAGGTCTGGCATTTGATGCTAGCACCTGTGTTGTGCTTATGCTGTTTGTGAACTCCTATTCTGTACTCCTATTCTGTCCGTGCTTCATGCAGTATTAGCTTTTACTGGCATGTGCTCTAACAGCTGTTCCTCTCCATTTAGTTGAATAATTAGTTTTTGGAGAAGCTTGCTCAGTCTGCTCTTTTACTTGAATTATTTTGCTTTAAATTCTTTTGCAGAATACACAGTGGGGCATAGAAGATTGCTCCTTGTTATGTTTTTGCTCTATAGCACTTGTCTGAAGCAATTTGGCATATTAAGATATAATAGAAATAGATTACATCAGATTGTATTTTATTTACATGTAATACATGGCTGTGTAGGTAAAAGATGGAAGATTGAGTATTGCAATCTTCTGCAGTGTTAGAATATGAAACAGTTTTGAGAATAAGAACTGAAATGATGAACACTATATTGCATACTTTCCCTTAAAATTTCTAGTAGAAACTGTCTACTTGATATTTACTCACAATTTGAATAGATGGCAGCATTAAATTAGCACCAGCTTGTGCATACAAATATCATGGGTGGCAGAACCTTTAAACAGAGCACTGACATAGTGTGTGTGGTGTTCTTATGTTTTTGGGATTTGTTCTTTTCTTCCTTTTCTGGCAGTTAGACTTTACGGACCAAACTTCATCCTTGAAGTTTATTCACCTGTCAGCCAAACCTGGTACCCTGTTTGTGAAGATGACTGGACTGATGATTTTGGAAAGATTGCATGTCAAGACATGGGTTACAGTGTGTAAGTCTAACCTTTGTCAGTCTTTGCAAATACGTGGAAAATTTAATATTCCCTTATTCCCTTGCAGTTTTTAAGAATACAAATCAGAAACAAAAAGCAGTTAGTGATCTAGCTTTGTTGAACTCAAGCGGATCTAATTTAACAATGATAGGTGTTACAGAATCAAAATGGAAGGTTCCTCTGACAGGTGATGTGTTTCTGGCATGCATGCAGTAGTTACTCTGTGGGGTCACTTGTATGTAAACTCACAGTAATCCTCCAAAGCTTGCTTCCCAGTACCAGCTTGTTACAGTTGCCCAGTAACATCCACTCTGGCTTAATTTGTCATCAGTATTACATGGAAAGCTTTGATCTCCTGAGGACACAAATAACAGATGCCTGTGTGGAAGATCAGCACAAATGTTTGTAGCAAGAATGCTGTCCATGTTCTCCATGCATAATGCTGTAGCCTGAATTCTTCTGCAGTTGAAATACTTTATGTTGCCTGTCTCTGATGTGGCAAGTGCTGTCTTCCAGTGTGTAATGTAATGAGGGCAATTAATTGCCCAGGCAGATCTGGCATGTGCACAGGCTGCCTGCAGCACTTGTAATTAAGGACTCTGAACCAGCAATAACCAAAGTAGTTCTCAGACAGTAAGTCAACCCAGCAGCAATGTTGCAAGGCTGTTCCTCAGCTGGAAAGCCCTGCAGAGCAGCAGCATTTACTACCCCTGAGGCTGTCCCATAGAAATGTGTTTGCTAGAACTTATTAGACTTGAACTTCACTGTGTATGTAGAGATGCAAAGGCATCTCTTCATCGTGCCTTGTTTCATGAGGGTGAAGAGTGGTACCATGTACACATAATAGATAACAATATTATTTTAATCTACTAATTAACTGTCTGATGGGAAACTGAGCTTGAAAGATTTCTTTAAGAATCAGTCTCTGGCGCTAGTACTGCACCATTGGGTTCTTTCTATGCTTAATACAGAAAGAAATTAATATTTTAGAATTGCCCTTGTCAGAAGCTGTGGCTTGGCACTATTTATTGTCATTTGAAAACCAAAACTGCTGGTTTTCTTAGTACGATCTTTCTGTTTCGCAGAGATACATATTACTATAGCCAAGGAGTAGCAGCTGATGTCTCCATTAGAAGCTTTATGAAGCTTAACACAAGTGCGGGGAATACAGACTTGTACAAAAGGCTGCAAAGCAGGTATTGTTGCTAAAAAAATAATTTTTTTTTTTAATCAAGAAATTCTTTTTATTTTTTTAGCTGTTGTAGGAGATATAGCCTGCCTAACAATAAAAGGAAAGAGACCTTGTTTTCAGTCTGCTTGCAGCAGCTGCTCTTCTCTGTATTTAAAAACACTTCTACTCTTCTTTTAAAAGTGTAGATGCCCTATCCTGTTCCTCTGTGCTCTTTGGAAGGTTGACATGTCAAAGTTGCATTAAACAAGTCTGAACCCTCTTATTCGCAAACATGTAGATTGCTATACCTGAAAAGTTATTGTCTTACTCCCTTGTTGTTCAAATTCCTCTATGACTATTTCATAAATCAACTCAATTTTCTCTTATGCTGTTCTTTATCTTGCTCCTCAATAGGCTTACAAGCCTTATGTGCTGCCTGGCTGTACTGTGGTCTGCGGTCTTCCATGTGACAGTTTTGGCGAATGCAAGAAACGGTGAAGGCCAGATGGGTATTGGTAGGGTAGCTGGAGAGAGTGAAGAAAGGAGGAAGATGAGCATGAAAGCAGGGCATATAGCTGGAATGGGTAGGAAGCAGCTGGAGGGTGAGGGTGAGCTCTGCCCACTGTCTGCTTCGCTGGGTGTCTTAAAGCTTGTTTGCTCTTTTCTATTTCTATTGCAGTGATTACTGTGCATCAGGAAATGTGGTTTCTCTGCGCTGCATAGGTAAGTATATGTTTCTCAGACTTCTACTTGTTGATGCCTTGAAGCACTCTGCCCATAAATCCTTTTGAATCTGCACGAATGATTGTTTGGTGGGAACGGTGACTCAATTCTGTGCCCAGGTTTCAGACTTTAAGGAGCAGAATGGCAGAGGAGACAAGGGGGATGTTAGGTCCCCAGCTTTGTCTTTATTGTTACATGTTCCTTTAAACAGCTTGGCACATGATGAGCTCTGTAATCATTGCTGTGCGATGTGGAGGGAAGTCTTTGGTGCGCTGACACATGGCCATCCAGTGGTCATCGCTGTTCCTCACTGCAGTGAGGTGACCCCTGGGTGTTGCCTGTCCTGTTGCATGGGGGTGTGTGTCTGTGTGGCTCACCAAAGACATTCAAAGGCCAGCGTTCAAGAGTGTAACAATCCACCCTCTCACGGTTCACTTCTGAAGTGGATGAACTGTGAGGCATAGCTACCAATGAGGAGGGCATTGTGAAGGACTGGAGCCTTGGTCCACCCTGTCCCCATGAGTCCGAGCACCACAGAGCAATGGCTGGGCTGTGGCATCAGCTCACAGCAGTGCAGTGGATGTGGTCCGTGCTCCCTTTCTATTGAGCTTTAGTGAAGCCTGCGATGAAGAAACCGCCTTTGAAACCAGCTCTCTCTAATGTGTGTCTGTGTATGCCTGACCCCTCAGAGTGTGGCCTGTCCACTAACAGCAGAGCCATCATGGGCAGGATCGTGGGCGGCACCATGGCGACGCTGGGGCAGTGGCCGTGGCAGGTGAGCCTCCATGTGCAGGACACCCACATCTGTGGAGGCTCCCTCATCACCCGTGAGTGGCTGGTGACGGCAGCCCACTGCGTGGAGGGGTGAGTGCCTTTATTTCCTCATGTCTTCATGCCGCAGGGGAGTAAAGCCCAAGCCAGTATTAACCATAGATGTATGTATACCTATCTGGGGAACACTTTGTGTAGGCTTCGAGGAAAAGGAGGGCTGGTATTTTGTCAATTTTTAACTTGAAAGCAGAAACTTGAAGGACAGTTAAGTGTATTTATGTTAAAAGGCAGCTGCTTTTATTGGAGGGAAAGCCCAGTAAGCAAAGACATTTTAACGGTTGGTTGAATCACAGTTTGAGGCTCAGCCAAGGGAAAATAACTTTGTCCTTAACCTTGAGAAAGGAATGTGAGCGTTTAGTTCTATGTGAAGATCTTATCCCTCCTCTGTTTTCTACTGTGTGCTCCATAATATACAAAAGTGTTAGGAGTGGTGACCAAGGTGTAGCTGGGTTTTAAGATTCAGGTTAAATTTGGTTTTCTTTGCAAAGTGGCTGTCAGTTCCGGGGGGGGGAGTTCTCACACATATAGAAAGTCCTCTATGGAGCATGTGGGAATTGTTCTGGAGCACAGAGACTAATTAAATTATACCTAGTGAATATGCCTGATGTTAAAAACAAAAATAACAAAAACCCACCAAACAGCCACCTAGCATTTTCAAGATAAATTCCTTCACTAGATTACGTTTTTGCTAATTCTGGTTTCTGCTGCCCTTCCATGTTTTGGATAGCACATGAGTGATAACACTGACATATGAGACTTCAGAAATAACACCTTGATCCCTCAGTTGCTGAAATCAATAAAGAGGCTTCTGTGTTCCAGTCTCAGGCTATAATTTGCTGTGCTGAGTGACAAAGGGGATTGGCAGTGATACTTAACTTACTTCAAATAATTTTTGTACACTTATGAAACTGGAGTCAAGCTCTCCTGAAGTTAGATGGCCTGTACCTTGTCTTTTAGGAAAAAAAAAAAAAAAAACAAAACAAAAAAAAAAAAAAAAAAAAAAAAAACCAACCCCAAAAAATCTTGTGGTCAGTTTTTAATACATTTTCATTACAGTAAAAGTCATGCTGCTAAAGTTGACTGATGAAGGGAGACTGGCCAAAAATAAGACACGAGTTACTGTTTGCTTTTGCCTCCAGAAGTGGCAGTCAAATACATATGCATTCTTGGTCATGGATAGTAAAAACAATTCTTGGAAGGTTGAGTACTGTATCCAGTTCTGGGCTTCCTGGTACAAGAAAGACAGGGATCTCCTGGAGAGAGTCCAGCGGAGGGCCACAAAGAGGATAAAAGATCTGGAGCATCTTCTGTATGAGGAAAGGCTGAGTGACCTGGGTCTGTTCAGTCTTGAGAAAAGAAGACTCAGAGGGGATCTGATTAATGTTCATAAGTATCTTAAGTGTGAGAGTCAAAAGGACATGGCCAACCTCTTTTCAAAGGTCTGTGGGGACAGGACAAGGGGAAATGGCCATAAGCTGGAGCATAGGAATTTTCACACCAGTATGTGAAGGAACTTCTTCACAGTAAGGGTGATGGAGCACTGGAAGAGGCTGCCCAGAGAGGCTGTGGATTCTCCTTTTCTGGAGATTTCAAGACCCACCTGGATGCCTACCTAGGCAGCCTGGGGTAGGGGGCCTGCTTTGCAGAGGGGCTGGTCTGGATGATCTCTAGAGGTCCCTTCCAGCCCCTACAATTCTGTGATTCTGTGGTTCTGTAAGCTGAATTTCTCTGCCAGCGAAGCAAATCTTCTAACACTTGTTTTTTTTCTGTAGACAATTTTCTGATGCATACGTCTGGACTGTTTATGCTGGGATTCTGAACCAGAATGAGATGCTGTCAACATCTGGATACAGAGTGCAAAAAGTAATTTCCCATCCAAATTATGATACAGATTCTAAAGACAATGATGTTGCCCTTATGAAGTTAGAGACACCGCTGACTTTTACTGGTATGTATTCTGCTCTTCTTAAGGGGGGGAGGGCGGCGAGGCAAAAAAGCAGGGGGTAGTGAGTATATCTCTTAAAACTTCTGAAGTTGATCAAGAAATCCTTGTAGATACTTACGGGAAGAACAAAAGAATATGAGTAGTGATACCTTAATGTGCCCATCCAACAAAAAAACCCCAATCCTCTAAAACCAACCCAAACCTCTGTTCCAAGTTCTTGATCAGATTCCTTGCTTTAAACTAAAAAGGAAGATTTAGGTCAGATATTAGGAGAACAGTGAGGTGCTGGCACAGCTGCCCAGAGAAGCTGTGGTGCCCCATCCCTGGAGGCGCTCAAGGCCAGGTTGGATGGAGCCATGGGCAGCCTGAGCTGGTGGGGGGCAGCCCTGCCCACAGCAGGGGTTGGGGTGGCATTGGCTTTAAAGTCCCTTCCAACCCAAGCTGTTCTATGATTCCCCATGTTAGCAGATTGGTAACAGTTTTTTAATACATAAAATTGAAAAGGGATTTTCTTAAAAGTGGGGATGCTTCCTTGTAAGCAGGCCATAGAAACTGAAATATAAAACATTACTTAAAATACTTCATATATATACGTTCTGTGTGTGTGGGGGTGCTATACTTACAAGTCCTGTATTTCAGTGCATCGGCTTAAACTGACTTGAGATATTCTGGAGGTTGTCTGCGTGCTAGAATGTTTGAAATCTGTTATTTCACCCTTCTTGTATACAGGCATTGAATCCCACTTGCATTAGTGATTGTTTTCAGCAGGATTTTGCAAACAGGATGAAGCTAGTTGTTGGAAGAGTTTCTTCTCTGTCCTTGTTTACTGATCACACGAACTGTTGTTAATTGTTGCAGGTAGCCAGGTTGCCGGTTGAATAGAGCTAGACACACTAACTGTGCTCCTTCATCACTTTGAGGTCAGAGTGCAGTAGTCCTCTAGGAAGGAGCAACTGCTTAGCTTTTCACTGCTGCCTGCGTTGCAGAGTATTGCTTAACTGCAATGGGGGTAAAGTACAGAGAAAAGAGCACAGCATGTATGTACTTAAGGCAAATGCTGGTCATTGTGAGTAATGTCGTATCCACTTGTTTGATGTCCATTATGCCTGGACATCTGGGGCTAGACTGTCACTGTATTTGCTTTGTAGATAATATACAGCCAGTTTGTCTGCCTAACCCGGGATTGATGTTCGAGCCTAATGAGGAGTGCTGGATATCTGGGTGGGGAGCAGAGTATCAAGGAGGTAAGCATGGCTCTGACACATTTGGGTCTTCTACACAGCCAATCCTCTTCAGACTAGATAAATTTGTGGGACTTGAGAACGGAAAAAAGAGCCAGTATTAGAAGGCTGAGAGAGCTGGGGCTGTGTAACCTGGAGGAAAGAAGGCTCTGGGGAGACCTGAGAGCAGCCTTTCTGTATCCAAAGCGGGGATATAAGAAAGAAGGGGACAGGCTCTTCAGCAGGGTCTGTTGTGACAGGACAAGGGAAAATGGTTTCAGACTAAGAGTGGAGATTTAGATTGGACATAAGGAAGAAATTTTTTACTATCAGGGTGGTGAGGCACTGGCACAGGTTGCCCAGAGAAATGGTGGATGCCCCATCCTTGGAGACATTCAAACTCAGGGAGGATGGGCTCTGAGCAACCTGATGTAGCTGTAGGTGTGCCTATTCATTGCAGCGGAGAGGGGGGGAGGGGGGTTGCAATAGATAGCCATTAAGGGTCCCTTTCGTCTTGAACGATTCTGTGATTATATGAAGTTTGTGGTCTGGGGTAGGGACAGGGCTGCTGAATTTGGGATTTGCTGCCGCCTAGTGCCGGACCGCGTAACTGAGGAGGACTTTTTCATTCATTGCTTTGTTCACGTGCTTTTAGTAGCCCTACGGCTAATATAGTTGCTTGGGCTCGTAGTAGGCGGGTCCTTATTATGTTCACTTACAGTACACTAACAGCAATGCAGAGTAAATAACCCCTGGGAAAGGAATTTAAATGTCAGGGTATTTTCTGCATGACAGACTTTTCATCTTAAGCATCCATCCCTGAGTTTCTCATGATTTTATTTTGTCTTGAGTAATGCTAGCCACTGAAATTTGTAATAGGAATGTAACTTGATGGTTATTCTAATATTGTCTTTGTTTTTATGTGTTTTCATGCTTGTTTCAATTTTAGGTAAAACAGCAAGTGACTTGAATTATGCCAAGGTACTCTTAATAGAACGTTCTACATGTAATTCTGTCTATGTCTACGATGGCATGGTCTTGCCTACAATGGTCTGTGCTGGATATTTACAAGGAGGAATTGATTCTTGTCAGGTAATTATTTCTAACTAACACCTAGCAGTGATCTGGTTGATCGTTTTTTGTGCTCTTATTAGTAGGGATTTTATCATCAGTTAATTCCAAACTGATAGAATTTTTAATATGTTTCTAATTGACTGATATGACTAACAGTTTAGTTGGGCTTCTAGTTTATTTTGTGGCACATCCTGTAGAAGGGAGAGCTTTTTGTCATGCTCTGCATGGGGGCCAGTGCTGAGAGGCTGAGGCAGTCTTTTTATATGTGCTTCAAGGATGTTTGGTAATCTCATACTTGAAAATGAACAAATGCTCTTTGTAATCACTACATTACTGTAGCGTGATGCTTGTGAACAAGAAAGTCAGTAAAGTCTGTCTTGTTTAGTGCTTTGGGCAAACTATTTTCATTCCTATGGCATATAGTCTTCATTTAATACAGTAATTGACATAGTGTTTTATTTTAGTTGCTCTCTTGCAACTAAAGCTCTTAACTTTAGCTCTTTCTTTTGAAATCCAACTCATATTCCAAGGGGGAATGGTTTTAAACTGAGACAGGGGAGGTTTAGGTTAGATATGAGGAGGAAGTTTTTCACGCAGTGGGTGGTGACACACTGGAACAGGTTGCCCAAGGAGGCTGTGGATGCCCCATCCTTGGAGGCATTCAAGGCCAGGCTGGATGTGGCTCTGGGCAGCCTGGTCTGCTGGTTGGTAACCCTGCATATAGCAGGGGGGTTGAAACTAGGTGATCATTGTGGTCCTTTTCAACTCAGGCCACTCTATGATTCACTGGTGGCCAGTCACTAACAGTGCACCAATGTTTTGTGCAGGGTGACAGCGGAGGTCCTCTGGTAACAAACAAAAACTCGGTGTGGTGGTTGGTTGGAGATACCAGCTGGGGAACTGGCTGCGCTAGTCCCAACAGGCCTGGAGTTTATGGAAATATGACTGTGTTTACAGACTGGATTTATAAAAATATGCAGGTAAAATGTTTCTATCTTTCTGAATGCCCCAAGTCGTGAAACTTGACTTTAATCACTTATTCCATTCAGTTATTCCATTGAGAAGCATCCAAGCAACTGATGAGATGGTCTGTCAGCACAGCTAGAGCCTTTGTTTTTTGTTTGTTTTTTTTTTTTTTAAACAGGCCAACAGATGACAACGCCATTTCTCATTCAATGTTTCTGAGAACAAGAGAAAATGAAGCCATGGGTGCCTGGGATATTTATTCACTTTTACAAATGATTTTTCTCTTTGAATTTTTTTTTTTTTTTTTTTTAATAACATGAAGGATTGCACGCTGGATTATGTGCTGGCTACAGTGACAGATTTTAGTCAGTGAGGGAATATCACAGTAAGCACCTTTATTGATGGGGTGCCTCTCGGAAAGTCGTTCTGCTAAATGCTTGCTGAGATTTTTTTTTAGCTGAGTAACTTTCACTTGGTAATCAGGTGCAGGTTTAAAATAGAAATTTTAATCACAACTTCAGATTTTTGTAGCAGGGTTCTGAGACAGTTGGTTTTGTGGGGTTTTAAATTAACTGTCAAGTAATGTGAATATTGAATCTCTGAGCTGCTGGCTGGCAATGTAAGAAGAAATGAATGTTTTTTGGTATATATGAAGGGAAGTTTTCATGCACTATGTTAGTAGAGGCACAGGAAAAAAAAATACAAACTGTATATTCAGGTAGTTATAAATCCTCAGGATCACGACAGCCGTCATCCAACTCAGATTGCTCCAAGTAAGATCAGTCTGATCCTCTCAGTAATTACAAGTGCTCTTCTGCCTCGAACTGCTGTGACTCCTGAAAGGGCAGGACCTGCCATCGCTCCTGATATAGGTGACAGAGAGGAACGCTCCAGAGCTGCAGCAGAAAGGAGGCAGCTGAGCATCCTGCCAGCGAAGTCCCCTGCCACGTGCATCCAGAGGATGTGATGCTGCTCCGTGGGGTGTGCTGCAGGCAGCAGACCTCTGGCTGCAGTGCCCAGCTGGGGGCTGGGTGTTCTGGATGAGGAGACACAAGCCTGTGTTTCTGCCTAACCAGATGAACTACCTCATTTATTAAATTTGGCTTTTAGTACTTTAGGGCTCTCTGTTAGGTATCTGCATGATGTTTTTAGCAAAATACAATGAATATCAGAGTGCCACTTCGACTAAGATTTGGAAAATAATTTATAATCATAGGACAGAGGATCAAAAAGCCATAACAAGTCACTTTTATTAAGAAGGATAATTTTCTTGAAATAAATGACGCTAGTTGTGTTGGTACTGAAATGCAATTACCTTGCATGGAAACACTGCACCAAATAAAAAAATATATTTTTTTTTTACAAATAATTTTCCTTTGTAGCAGTTTGTTTGGGATGTCTTGGAAGCAGTTGCTAAACTCAATGTCTGAAATCTTCTGTGAAGCTCATTCAAGAAAGAAGAAGCAGGACGAGAAAAAGCAAGAGGGTTATCTTGCCTTTTTTTTTTTTTTTTTTAACTCCAGAATTTCAGGTTCCTGAGTAAAGCCAGGGGAATAGAGCTGGCTGGTCAGGGATACTGGATATCTTCAGGGGAGGGGGCTGCCAAAATCACTTGGGCTTATGAGATGGAGTTAAATGGGGAAGTTTAGACTGAAAAGCAGTGGGATGAGGGAATTGCACCCTAATTTGTTGTAACTCACACTGCCCAAAGCAGTGTACCTGCCTGTTTTCTCTAGGGGTATTTCCAATAGCACATGATTGTCATGCGCCCCTTAGGGGATGCCATGAAGCAGTTTATAACTTTAAAGCACATTCAAAATAAAAATTAAATGTGTTTCAGTGTTATGGTATCAGGTTTTTATAGGGCTTGTAAGCTGCTGTGCTGCTAGTAGATGTGGAAAACTGTTGGTAGTGCTTAACAGGGTTATAAATGCTGCATGCTCCAATGGGTTGAGCTCTGTGCTGCAGAAGTCAGCCCTCCATTGCTGCCATGTTACAAAGAGAAGGCTTCTTTTGTAACCTTGGGAACTGCTTGTCTTGGGAACTGCTACATGACAAACTGGAATAGGCACATTTTTTTAGCAGAATGCAGCCAGCCCTCACTCACTGCACAGAGTAAAGTTTTGCCTGTTAAAATCTCCTTATGAAAGATGTCACAATTACGATGTGCAGTATTGCGTTTTGCTCTGCCTTCCATGAAATGAAAGACAGCTTTTGGAAAGATTCTCCTCAGCCTGAGAAGGAGGAGATAGCAGGTAGCATGCTATGTGCTGAGGCATCTTTTCACTGTTCAGTGTCTTGTGGATTAATCTGTTACATACAACCCAATCCAGTGGTCTGGTAAATCCACCATCAACCCCAAAATCTCAGGCAGAGGTCCAGGCACCTAATAGAAAAACATCTTGGTTTTCTAACCATAACCATATAAGTCAGAGAAAAAAGAGAAATGAATCCTAACATCATCCTGTGAGTATACTTATCAGCTGCAGTTATTTCCCTTTAGGCTGGAACTGTTTCAGACACACTGTGAGCAGCATCTTTATCTGCAGAGTTGGAACTTACCAGTGGTAACACGTTGCACGAGTATCTTCTATGCAAGGCAGGCAATACAACAACCACAGCAAAATCACAGAGATCTAGAAAAGTTACGTGATAGGATTTTTGCAGTTTTTGGGTTCCACAGCTGAAGGCTCCCCATCCCTTAAAAAATAAAACCAAAACCACCTACGTCAGAGCTCAAGCTTTTAGAAAATATATTTTGATGTTGTATGGAAGACAAAGTTTATAATGAATGGTTGAAAGTGGGATAACATTTTATCACAACTACTGCAGTGGAGCTTAGACAAGGGTAGGCATATCAGACTATGGAAATTAAGACAGAACTAGACCACTAAATCATTAGAAAAATCTAGAAACTGGTATTAAAGGTTGCTGCGTTGGAGGATTTTGCGAAGCTCCTCATCAATGCTAGAAAGCAAAAGCAGAAAAATACTTCTGAAAGATGAGGAAATCTACAGAGACTTAAAGTCTGCTAGGTACTGGTAGGCTTTGTTGAGGCGACTAATTTGGCTGGTTAGTAACTTCCGCTGGTTAGCAGCTTCATGATCTTCCTGGAGTAAGTGGTTTAATTCTTCTTTTTCTTGCAAGAGATGCAACATTGAGATCTGCAAATAATCTCCAAAGTCACGAAGAACAGTAGAGAGGATGATCAGAGGAATCTGATTGCTCAGGCGTTTACTTGCTCCCTACAAGGAGGAGGAAAAAAAAAAAAAAAAAAAAAAGTGAAGACTTGCTTTCCTAAAAGAAGATAAAACGGGCTATAGGTGCTCTGTTACAAAGTGACTGCACACTTTTAAAGCCATTAATTCCTTTTGTTCCTAAAAAAAATCCAGAAGTTAAGATTTATGGGATTGTCAGCTGTAGCTTTATTTTTTTCTCCCTCAGTGAACTAAACCCAAGGCAGGCCACTCCCAGTTTCTCTCTCTCTGTGCTAACCTTGATAAGAATTATTCTGCGACTAGAAGAGCACTTCAACATGAGTGTCTGGCTACAAATAACAGAGGTTCTATCTTCCTTTCTTTTGGTGACATAGGACTTGAAGATGCCAGCAGCTAGACCAGGTAGAGGCATATTTGATTTGGAAGTCCTAAAGGACTTAGGCCACCCATCTCCAGCAAAGTCTTGGTCTTTTCTGGCTTCAGATACTGCTTTACCTCAGCAGCTGTAGATGTAAATCTTTCATCTACAAAGGACAATGAAAAATACCAAAGACTAGATATTTAGTTTTTCTTTCTAGTTTGCAGAGATCTAGTCAAAATGGAGCAATTCAGCAGAGTCAGCAGGGTGCTTACCGAGCCTATGTATTTTGTTATTCCGGTGCTAAACCTTACACAGAATCTTGACCTTTCTTAATTGACATGGGATCAGGCATGCCATTTTCAAGTACCATGGACTTAAGAGCTCTAATCTGATTTCATCTCATGTATTTGGCTCCAAGTGTCCAAGAGCTGTGATGCCCTGGTATTTGGTTACTGTTAAAAAGGGTGTTTAGGGCATTTACAAATATACAACTATCCTTCAAGACTCTGTGGTATAGTAGAAAGTATCTGAGGCTGAAGGGAAGAACTTTATGCAATTCTGCTTTTGTCTTTTGCTCTCTGAAAGCTTCCCAATGCAAAAACCTGGAAGAACAGCCTGAACATTCAGTTGCAGCAATGTTTCGGAAACCTTTCTATTGAAATTGAACCACTACCTAAGTTAGTGCATTAATATTTAACTTGGTGCTTACTGAGGGAGTTTATGAAACAAAGATCAAAAGCATATTCTCATACTGTGCATTCTCTTGGCTGTCTTGCTCTAAAATGATCTTTTGTTAAAGTATCCCATTTATCTCCATTTAACTTCTGAGCTGTATGCGATGTGGCATAGCCACTCTGATCTCTACAGAGAGCCAAATCCATTTTAACCAATTATTTGACTACAACTCATCCTGCCCCCTGAGTTTAGAATCTGACAGCTCTTTTACTGGAGCAATAGGGCTTGCCATCATCCAGATGTCATTAATTTCTTATTACAGGGCTAAGGGCTCTTCCCCTTGCTTTCCTCTCCCCCAAGGCAGGTAAGTAACAGTCCTTTCATCCCCCTAGCTCTTGTTCCCATAGGAGAAGTCAGCCAAAGGGCATTGGTGTACTGCCTTGCAGTCTGCAGACTTACAGTGAAATAGGCCTTTGTGTGAGAAACCATTTCCAGGACAAATCTGGGACCTTGACTTGAAGCAGTTGCAAGACCAAGGTCTTTGATTTTTGTATTTTTGTTGATGCTTTCTGCCCGGGCAGCTTTTAAATCATCTGCGTAAATGTTATCCTGGCAGTATACAATTCTCTCCATTTTAAATTGAGTCAAGATGAAATTTTTCGCAGTCGTTGCTTGTCTGTCTGCAATGGAACCAATTCTGGCCTGGAAAGGAAAAGAACAAGTTTTGAGATGCTTAGCAATATCCTTCAGGGTGGTGAAGTGGATGTAGTTGCACTTGCAAATTGCTAATCCCAGGTTGGCTCTTGGTGCATACTTTGATGTTTTAGCTTCTGGTTCCTCTCCCAGGAAAGTGCAGGAAAATGTGGTGTTTGGTCCCCTCATGAGAAACAAGTGGGATCATGTCAAATCAAGTTTAACCCTGGTGCTTGTATCCCAAAGGAAAATCCCAAGATTGATTGGAACAAGCAACAACTGCCAGTGATGAGTTCAGCCTGCCCTCAGTTTTTGCACCTGCTCAGTTTTTGATTGCTTTTGCATGCATTTCAGCTGAATCTCCTTGAAGTAGGCAGTAGCAGCAGTACTGATGTGAGCCCCATTTCCCCTCCCACCATTCTCAAAAGCATGATTTCTTACCCGTTGTCATCAAACCAGCCCTATCTAACCCATAGCAATCTAGCATCTAGATTAAAATTAAAATTTAATTTTTTTAAAAAAATTACATGTTTTTTTTCACCGTTTTGGTGCTACCATCTGCCTGCAGAGGCAATAAGCTCCTCTTTCATCCAAGGTCTCTTAAAATGCTAACTTAGCATTCCTGCATCAGAATAAAATTTTTGTTTTTCCCTCAGAGTCTATCAGAATCTCCTCTTTTCTTCCTTCCTGTAATTCTGTAATGTGATGGAAAGTATAGCAATAATTAGCACAGTGGCACAATCCTTGTGAGACTGTTCTCCAAATGAGAACAAGCCCAAATGCAGCAGCTATGGATGCAGCAACAAAAGAAGAAAAGCTGCTTACCTTGGAAGTCTTCCAGCAAGCAAGGATCTCCAGCAAGATAAACTTATCTCCACTGCCAGCCCCTAAATGAGGTCTGGGAAGGGGTGGATCCTAGCTCCATCCCTTCTGGTCACTCAGGTGCATTGCACCTGAGCTCCCCAGGTTGGCCCTGCCTTCCCACCAGGTCACTCCTTCAGGCCGCGAGTTAGCATTTCTGCTACACTTCCTCTCATTGTGTTATGCCTGAAGACACCACACCTCTGTGCTTGGCAGAAATAGCTTGTTTGGTTCCTGTTTATTTGTTCTGGGACTTCAATAGGGTTTGGCCGTGCAAGTTACACAGCAGACAGTTGTTGCATTTGCCTATGAGTTTCCCATCAAGCAGTGCCCTGTGTGTGGATTGTTCTTCATGGCAGGCCCCTCACCTCTTCTTCAAAGATCTTTCCCAGAAAAGGTATTCAAGGGCATCCACCCAAAACCTGGACACCTCCAAAACTCCAAACTGCAAAAAGGGATCTTCTAACTCTATCATGGTTAAATGGCCTGCTCATTAGCTACTACTGCCTTTGATCAACAGTGTGATGCCTGCCCAGGCTAACACTGGCTTGCCTTTCAGAAAGCAAAAGCACTGTGCTGCGAGGCTGCCCACATGCTAACAAAACATTTCAGGACTTAAAATTGAAGTTACTAAGCTCTTCGTGGCAGCCATACCAGCTTTTCTTTGCACTGTGTTGTGTGCGTCAAGAATATGACCAAAATGAATGGAGAATGTATGCTTTAGATCTTGTCAACATTGCACCAAAAGGTAGAGTGTGCTTTCATTAGTGCCATTACAAACATGCAGTTGTTTGAAATGTCTTACTTTATAAAAAATCATAGACTGTCAGGAAATCACATTGTTGCATGTAATGAGATGGAATAGGTGCCATCAGCGTGGCTATATTTACAAACGTCATTCTGTTTTGCTCTTGAATTATCTCAGGTTTTGGCTAGTCCCTCACCTTAGCAGCTTTGTTTAAGTTCTGAAAATTAGCAAAATGCTTGTTAGCCAGCTGCAAAAATTTCTCTTCAACCATACCTAAGGGAAGAACAGACAGACAAAACAAAGTCAGGTAAGAAAATGAGGTTTTTAAGTTGTTGTCAATATGAGGCCTGGAAAAACCATTGTCTCTCTGTGTTCATGCTAAAATAGCTGGGAATCCATCCTGATGTAAGGCACCTTTATGACCATACAAATAAAAAGGAATTTAGATCTCTAGGCCCACGTGCATGAGTCACTAAAGACCACTCACCATGTCAGATATTTAATAACCCTGAGACTTCTTAGATAAAGCAATCTATGTGCTTTCAGTTTGACCAGGTGGGTCATCGCTTGGCCACATAGGCACATCTGCCTCTCATCCCCAGAGTGGCCACTCCAAGGAGAGGGGCTGGTGCCTGTAATACAGGGCCCTGACTGGCACAGATGCTGTAGCTGTTTTCTAAAGCAAACATGGCAGAGAAATGATCGTGACGTACTATTTCCTTATGTGATACTTACAGGATGAGTTATCCCTTCCCCCACCCCCATTAGTCACTGTGCAATATATATACCCTTATGCAAAGAACTGGCAAAGAAGTTGGATTCCCAGTTCTGGTTTATGAATCCCATTAACTGAGCCTGGCAATATCAGCCAGCTCAGCTGGCACCAAATAGCATTCCAGGATACTATTTCTTTGCAGTATTATGTATTATAGTTACTTTCTAATTCCCCATTCCCAGCCACAGGGAAGTGTACTAAAAAATTGTTAAGGTCATATGCAGAGATTTGAGGTCTCAGCTCTAGAGAAGGAATAATCTCACAGTTTGAGTGGGATTCACTTCCACATTAAGGCATCCCAACTGGAGCTGTTACTCCATTAATGATAAGTGGCTTGTTCTGGACACAAAATTATCAGGTACACCAGTGTCACCCATGTGATGGCCTTGTGTGGCCTGTGAGACGTACAGATCACTTTGTTCAGCATCACAACAGCTGGCTCCTCCAGCTTTGAAATTTGCTCTTTTATAATGTCCTCAAATATCCAGTAGCTGATAAAGCCTGGGAACTCCCGTCCACGGTACAGGTGTTCATATTTGGACGCTTTACTGCGTATGATTTCTTCAACTGTAATATTAAAAGAACACTGCTTTACTACTAGGTTACTTCATAAATTTTTTGATTAAGAAAGAAATCTCTTAGAAAATGCTCTTCAGTAGAACTCATCTTTAAAGCAACACATTTACTGCAGAAGGAAGTTGGCACTCATTGCTCAGTGCCTTAATTAGCTTACTCTTTTTTCCCCCCCCCCCCCCTCTCTATAAAGTCATGTTGGTACACCATGGACAGGACATGAGAAACAATGACAGACAGCAGTGTCTGTTCTGTCTCCCTATAGTATTTGCCTCTGGCTGACCATTTGTCTACAGCCTGTTTATACCTATTGTTTTATAGCCACTAGAGATGTTGACAAAATAAATGTGCATCAAAGACTAAACTTGATTAAAGAGTTACTGCTTGACTAGCAAATGTTGCTATGTTATCTCCAAAAACAAAAAGGGCTACTCCTTACAGGGTTATAGTTATTGTAGACTTGGAATTGTTTCTCCCCCATCTTAAACAAGAGCTGAACAGAAGATGAAAATGCCAAAACATTAATGACAACAACAATTAATTTATAATGTAAGTATTATTTTTATTATGGTTGCTGCTGTTATTTAGAGGAATAGTTCAGAGAATCAGCAGTTAATTCTCTGCCAAGGCCAGTCTTTATTTTATTGCTTTTTTTTGGGAGAAGTCAAATGATCTCTCTGTAAGGACAGTGATTTGCACAAGCTGGGTCTCTCTGTCCCTAAGGGCCAATGTGTAAGTAAAACATTACTGCAGATTTCATCTTCTCCTAGATTATTATTATTATTATTATTTTTAAACAACAACATATTGATGATGTTGTCTCTTAATGTAAAAGCTAGGGGATGGAATCTCTCAGATTTTCTATGCTTACCTTTGGCAGTGCTCTCCAGGACCTTTACTCCCCATGTATGAAACTCTCTGCGGATTTTTGGAAACAATCTGATTTCATTTCCAAACCAGGATTCCTTTCCATACATTGCCTGAGAGATATCTTCATTAAACACTTTGATCAACTGTAATGAATCAAAAAGGAACACAAAAAACAAAGTACTGAAGCTTTATTTCTTCAGACTAACTTGTAGGTGTTCATTAAATCCACAGACATTTGATATTACAGACATGACTGAAGGCATTATTTCCTTGTATCTTTCATGCTCTTAGCTCTTGGTTGCTTGGTTCTGCACCAGAGGAACAGGCTGCCCAGGGCAGTGGGCACAGCTCCAAGTGCTGGAGTTCAGGAAGCATTTGGACAATGCTCTCAGACAGAGGGTCTGAATTTCAGGTTGTGCTGTGTGGAACCTGGAGCTTGTGGGCCTCTTCCAACTTGGGATATCCTGTGATTCTACTCAGGATACTCACATACTCAGGGGTCTACTCACTGAGACCTCTCAGTGACAGATTCCAGAATCTCCCTGGTCCGTTCTGTTACCTTGCTTTCTTTAGAAGGGTCTGCTCTGCTCTGTAACTGAAGCAGTATTAATACTTACTCCTGCAAGGAAAAGCATTTTCTCACGGTCAGTTTTGTGTGTGCTTTGTGAGTACTTTTGTAGTTCCTTCTTTGCTTGTTGCAGCACATCATGTATTTGGATCTCCATTGCAGGCAAAGTTTTCTGGAGGGCAGACAGGAAAGAAGGACTCTTAGTTAGCCTGAACACATCTGATTTTGGAATGAAACCAAAAATCTCTCCAGGAACAACTGGAATAACACCACAGGGGAAATATGACCATCATAGAGAGAAGGCTGGGGGCTCCCTGAGATGCTGGGGTTGACACCGCTGTCAGCAAGCAGAGGAGCTGCAGTCTAGGGCAAGACTTCACCTACAGTGGGCCAAAAGGTGTCTCATGACAGCTCATGATGTAGGGAGTATACTGATCCCTCCATTCCTAACAAATACGTGATTGAACTCAACTCTTTGGTTGCTTTATTTTTTATATAAGTTCACATTA
The DNA here is from genome assembly GCF_019232065.1 of Centrocercus urophasianus. Lineage (NCBI taxonomy): Eukaryota > Metazoa > Chordata > Aves > Galliformes > Phasianidae > Centrocercus > Centrocercus urophasianus. The sequence goes on along the minus strand of NW_024884364.1, from coordinate 32,542,612 downwards.
ATACAGATTTTTTTCCTCCTTCAGGTCCCTGTACTTTAGCATTTTCTCTTCATGGAATAACGTGTTATTTATAGATATATTTGTATAAAATAATAAAAATAATATGCTTATATTAGTCTAATAAGATAATTATCTCTTCCTTGGGATTTTTGAAGACATTTTCAGTTGGTAGAAACGATCATGTTTTAGAAAGCTAATGGCAGTAATTGTCACTCAGCCTATCAACAATATTCACAAACAAAAAGAAGCACCAGAAGCTGCTCGTGAAAAGGCAGGTGTTATGAGTTACAAGCAGATGAAATACTTTGCCTGTCATCAATTCTTCAGCTAAAGGCAAATCTGAGGACAGATTGCTGTTTTTGTTCTCTTCAAATCTCATCTCTATTTGTCCTTGGATTGTTTAAGGTCAAAGGATAAGCATAAAAATGTATGCATATATGCATACATTATAAGCATATATGTATGCATAAAAATTAAAAAAAAAAAAAAAAAAAAA
>NW_024884364.1:32438459-32542016 GCF_019232065.1 Centrocercus urophasianus | reverse complement strand
TTTTTTTTTTTTTTTTTTTTTTTTTTTTTTTTTTTTTTTTTTTTTAAGATAGTAACTGATGCATATTTCTTAGCATGGCATCTCCATTACTTACAGCAATATGTCCCACAAGTTCATTGGTAAGCTTATTTGCCAGATGAGGGATAGTAGCCTTATTTTCATCCAGAAGAATGCTGAAAACAAACAAACAAACAAAAACATCAAAAAACCTTCTATGTTATTTCTGCTTGTGGGAAGTATGCCAATTCAAAATACTTCTCACCTATTATTCTCAGTGATTGATTTGCTGCTAAGACACCTTATGGGAAAACCTGTGTCTTCAGCATAGACTGTGTGCTTTCTTATGCTGAGTTTTATGGTGTTTTCCAGTGAATAGCAATACTTCAGCACTTAACTGGAAGGGTTCATATGCTTACCTTGTCTTCATTAGGACTATTCTGGTCTTCTGAGGCTAATGCTTTTAGAATCACAGAATCATCTGGGTTGGAAAAGACCCTCAAGATCATCAAGTCCAAATGTAAGCCTGCCTATCAACCCCTGCCCCATTGCTATATCCCTCAGTGCAGCATCCACATATGTCTTAAATTCCTCCAGTGATGGGGACTCCTCCACTTCCCTGGGCAGTTTACTCCAATGCTTGACCAAAATATCTTTCTAATATTTAATCTAAACCTCCTTTGTACAACATGAGGCCTTTTCCTAGCATCCTATCACTCGTCACCAGAGAGAAGAGACCAGTCCCCTTCTCCTTGTTGCAAACTTCTTCCAAGGTAGTTGTAGAGAGTGATGAGATTTTCCCCTCAGCCTTCTCCAGATTAAATAACATCAGTTCCCTCAGCCTTTCATTATAACACTTGCTTTCTAGCCCCTTTACCAGCAAGGTTTGTTGCTCTTAGAGAATCATGGAATGGTTTGGGTTGGAAGGAATCTTTAAGAACATTTAGTTCCAACTTCCCTGCTACAGGCAGGGACACTTTGCTCTAGACCAGGTTGCTCAAAGCCCCATTCAGCCTGGCCTTGAATGTCTCCAGGGAGCGGGCATCCACAACCTCTTCCAGTTTAAAGCCATTTCCCTTCATCCTTTTGCTACATGATTTGAAGTGATTTCAGTATATTTTGGGTTAGGTCCTTTCTGTGAGAAGTACCTGAAATGTTTGTGAGTCTCGAAGAACTGTCTCTCTTGCTGGATTGCAGAAGCCAAGGACAGATTGTCATTGATGTCCTGTTGCCCATGACACTTCACAATCATATAACCTTTTCTGAGTGGGATGACTTCATTTCGCATTATCTTAAGGACAGCCTCTTCGGTTCCTTTGTCCACCAGATCTGGTTTAGTAAGGATCCCTGTGAAGTTACCCAAAGAGAAAGTTAGTCAAGCACCGAAGTTGAAGATGGAAGAGGTGCAGTAGGACATCTCACAGTAAGAGTGGAAACGTTCCCTACGGTGTTTGTTTTGTTTTGTTTTACATTAACTGCACTTTGTTTTGTTTTCTCTCCTAGAAAGCTTTCAGCTCCTGGGCTTTGCACTGTAAAACTCACTCTGCAGTTGGACTCTCAGTCCATCTTTTGCCTTGCAAACCTTTTCAACAGAGAGCAACAAGACTTTCCCAGCACTAACTCTGAGATTTTCGATTTTCATTCACAATGTGAATGCCAGCTAGACTCAAATTTGAGATATTTTAAGAGCTAGTAGATCACTTCCAGCTTTGTAAAGGGTTTATTTAGTCTGCTTATTTCTTCTTTTAGTAGCTTTGAACTAAAACTTTGAAGATTTAGCATGAAGAACACAAATCAGACGTTCGTGGAAATAAATGATTCACACTTTCAGCTTAAAAAAATTCTCACCAAGTGTCCTTTCTCCTGTGGGGTCCACTTCCTTAGCCATTTTCAGAGCTTCTGTTGTTGCAATATCCACATTGCATGGTACCACTACCAAAATGATTGTCTCTTTGCAGCCAATATATTTTTTAAGTAGCATTTTGATCTGAAATGTAATACAGTAGTAAAGAGTTCAATGAAATCAAATGCTGGCATGTAGGATGCGACCACTCCTAGCAGTACAAGCCACCACATGATACATCACATATACTGTGGGTACCATTAAATGTTAAAGAATGGCATGGAAATGGGTTAAGAAAATAGTGTAGTCTCTTTTCCTACAGAAGGATAAACCCAAACATTTAATGTGAACAAGTACGGACTACTGTTATATCTGTCATGAAAAAATCATTTAAATTACATAAAATTTAACATCTGCTTCTAAGTAAAATTTAAACTCTTGGGGATAACATCTTTGTTTAGGGAAATATGATTTTCATAAATAATGTCAAAAGAAAAATGAGTTCTGATGCCTAGTAACACACTTCTGGAATGAAAGCCAGACTATAGTATAGTACAGTATAGCCAACTCCAGTGCACCACCCTCACAGCTGGCCCTATCTCTTGGAGTTTTATTTGCATTGCCCAGCATTTCTTCTAAAAGCCACCAGGGGAAGCATACAGATATCCTTTAATGCAGATACTGTTCACTTCAGAATGGGCCTGCTGAAATACTGTAAGGGATGAGAAAAAAAAATGACAATTGGTTCCCTTCACATGTACACTGTCAGCAAAGGATGACAGAGCATTGAGTTAGTAAAAGTGCTGATCTGCCTTCTTGCTCTAGAAGAGCTTACAAGAACTCAGACATTTCACTTTTGCCAAGCATCTCCACAATACTGAGAAAACGCAAACTGTTTGGGATTTATCTACACTCCAGCCTGTGTTCAAGCCTATGGGCATGGAGACATTGCTGTGTTGGAGACCATCTATCTGCAAAACAGGGTCAGTGCAGCTGTGTTCTTCCCTGCTGCTCTGGCAGGTGCCTGGGATGGCTCACCTATGCCAGCATGGGCAGCTCCCTCCTGCACAAAGAAAGACAGGAGGTCTTAGTCCTCACTGTTCCTATCAGCACTGCCTTGCCAAAAAACAGATCTGTTTGCTAGTGTAGCTCTCATAATGGCTCAGAAGCCCAGCATAATAATTCCAGACTCCTACAGCAAAGATTTGCATGTAAGATAGGCTACAGAAGAGAACCTTTGCATAAGTTGGCAGATGAAACTGTTACCTGTTGGCCATTGTCTTGTGGCTGGTTCCCCATGGCCAGTCTGGCAATTCCAGGAAGATCAATTAGTGTCAGGTCTGGGACATCCGGGGACCAGATTTCAAGGGAAATTAGTTCTCCACTAATGTTACCATCAGTGCCAGCCACTGTATCTTGGGCTGCAAGGTGGAAAGAGGAAAGCAATGAATACAGGCTTCGAAGTCTGCATTGAAGTGTAGGTGAAGTGGGAATATGATGACTCCAAAAAATATCTACTATCACCTAAATTTCTTTTAGGCGTGGCTTTTTTTCAGACCTAGACATTAATGTAAATCCATTTCTGCAAAAAACCAAGGGGATTTCACATGATAATTTTTGTGGAGTGGAAACTGCCGTATTTTACAGAGCATATACTAATGGATTGTCATACACATACACAAAATACACATAAATAAAACATCACAAGAGCAAGGGGATAAAGTATTGGTCAGCTGCAGAAATTATTCCTCAGCATCAAGGTACTCTGTAGACTTTAATTTTTAGCTGCCTTTAAAGACCAATAGGTGTTACTCTATATTCTCCTTGCATTGATAGTGAGGTTGACAGATAAACCATTTTTCCCCAGGTTGTGTATCGGCAATCATGATGGAACCAACAACACCATGTGGAGAGAGAAAACTCCATTATAATATTCATGAGAGATTCTATCAGCTATGTAATTGGCCTACTCAAATCATACCAGTTTCTTTGCAGTTTGTGAAGGGTATGTTGAAAACTATATTGAAAAACTAACGAAGGAACATTATAATAGAATCATTAAAGTTGAAGAAGACCTGTAAGATCATTTAGTCCAACCATTCACCTACACCAGTACTGCCCACTAAACCATGTGCCTAAGTATTACATCTATACCCTTACCTTAAACACCTCCAGGAATGGTAACTCCAATGCCTCTCTTTCACCACTCTTTCTGAGAAGAACTATTTCCTAATATCCAACCTGTACCTCCCCAGTGCAACTTGAGACTATTCCCTCTCATCCTATCACTGTTACCTGGGAGAAGTGGCCAACCCCTACCTCACTACAACCTCCTTTTAGGTGGTTGCAGAGAGTGATAAGGTCTCCCCTGAGCCTCCTCCAGACTGAACAATCCCAGTTCTCTCAGCTGCTCCCCATCAGACTTGTGCTCCAGGCCCTTCACTGTTTTGTTGCCTTTTTCTAGACATGTTCCATGGTCTCAGTGTCTTTCTTTTAGTGAGGGTCCCAAAACTGAACAGAGTACTCATGATGAATATGATGAATAGCAATGTTGTAGAGCTGTCCTAACCAAGGAAATAAGAACAAAATCACTTTCACATTTAGGGCAAGTGCTTACTACACTTTGGGTAACAAAATATTTTCTTGTACTGCATGAAATACCATAAAAGTAAAGCTGTCACATGGCAGTGCATTAGGCCATGGTCACAACTGACAGAAGCTCTGTATGCCGTCCTCTCTGCCATCTTTCAATTTTCTCAAAAATCATAGGCTTTCCTGCCATAGACACTACATGCATTTTCTGAGCATTTGAGCTGACACCATGAACCACTGAGGGCTTTGCATGCTTACAGCTTGACAAACTTCCCTAACAAGACAAATAGCATCCAGCTGAGCACACAGCCTGAGCTTTTGTCAGATATTGTGGACCATCCTCTTCACTGAAGCAATAATTACAGAATCACAGAATTGTAGGGGTTGGAAGGGACCTCCAGAGATCATCAAGTCCAACCCCCCTGCCAAAGCAGGTTCCCTACAACAGGTCACACAGGTAGGATCCAGGCAGGTCTTGAACATCTCCAGAGAAGGAGACTCCACCACCTCCCTGGGCAGCCTGTTCCAGTGCTCCGTCACCTCACTGTAAAGAAGTTCTTGTGCACATTTGTGCAGAACTTCCTATGCTGCTGTTTCCGGCCGTTTCCCCTTGTCCTGTCTCCACTCACCACTGAAAAGAGTCCGGCCTCGCCATTCTGCCCCCCACACCTTGGATACTTATAGACCTGGATCAGGTCCCCTCTCAGTCTTCTTTTCTCAAGGCTGAACAGACCCAGTTCACTCAGCCTTTCCTCGTAGGAGAGATGCTCCAGGCCCTTCACCATCTTTGCGGCCCTCCGCTGGACTCTTTCCAAGAGATCCCTGTCTTTTTTGTACTGGGGAGCCCAGAACTGCACACTGTACTCCAGATGAGGCCTTACCAGGGCAGAGTAGAGGGGGAGGATCACCTCCCTCGACCTGCTGGCCACGCTCTTTTTAATGCACCCCAGGATGCCATTGGCCTTTTTGGCCACAAGGGCACACTGCTGGCTCATGGCCAACCTGTCGTCCACCAGGACACCCAGGTCCCTCTCCGCAGAGCTCCCCTCCAGCAGGTCATTCCCCAAATTAGCACAACTCTCTTGCAATGCCTCATCTTCTTAAGTTCTACATTCAGTTCTTGGTGGCTGTAATCCCATGTGTTAGTCTGAGGACTGTTTCTCAGCCTAAGAAAAGGAGAGAAAGAATTCAAACAAGATTGAGCAAGGGCAATACACAACTTACCTTTTCTTATTGCTTCCTTCACCTCTGAGGCATTCTGGAGTTGTATTTCCATGTTGCTGTAATAAATTACTCCTTTCCATTCTGATGGCGGTGTTATTTTTTTCATTTTGAGTTCCAGAGGACAGCGAGTAATGACATCTGCAGTAGCACCAAAGACATAGGTAACACAGTTGTTATGTACAATAGACTGTGTGAATGGACTGGGTGATGTGTGCAGGGTTGCCTAATACTACATGGAAAGGCACATAAAAGTTTGAAGAGTCAAAGGGCTCTCATCTGACTTCCTTCTCTGTGTCAGCAGGACTATGTGAGGTCAACCATGGCTTGGCCAGACAATTTTACCTTGCAGGCCTCCAAGAATGGAGATTTATTCTTCTCCGAGTGACCTGCTTTAGTGCAGGTCACTGCATCTACATCTTATGAAGGCAACCCTATTCCTGGACTTGAGGTCCAGACTGAAAGCCTAAAGGTGCTCAGGTACTGCCAACCAATACAGAACTCACGGAACTTGGGTGTGTGGATATACATGTACATACACGTGAAAACACGTAGAAAATGAATTGTCCTGAGCTGTAAATACAGTCTTTGAACAATCTAACATTCAAGGCACGTGTCTGTAAGCAAATATCTTTGTACATTTTCTGCCAAAAACAAACATTTCTGTAAGAAAATTTTGATCTAAAAAGAGCAATGCAGAAACAAATTTCAAAACTAATCTTGCATATGGAATCAATACATTTTGCTGGGGAATACAAAGAGTTAGCTGATGCTGCTGCCTTTCTGCCTGCCTACAACTTGGAGCAAGTATGTCACATTATATACTTCTTATTTCTCCTCCCTTGTCCACCCAGACTGTGCAACCTGTTGGACTGACACTGAAGTGTCCCACCTGCATATCCATTTCTTCTACTAGAAACCAGAGATAGGAAGGCTTCTGGAGTCCCATGATTTAGGTATAGCTTCAGTCATAATGTTATCTACTCCTAAGCACCAGGGGGAAAAAAAAATAAATCCCTTCTACTTCACCAGTGTCAAATTCAGATGAAAATCGGAGAAGGTGAATTCATACCACTGTCCGTAAGAAGAGAAACGCCAGATAAAGCTTCAAGGACAGAGCTTTTCCCAGAGTTCTGGTCTCCAATCAGTGCAATCGCAGGCAACGTCAGGTCGTTTCCTATACCAAGCATTCTCAGGCTGTCGACAAGGTCAATACAAGGTCGGATCTTTTTGTCATATTGGTCGTGCAAGGTGTATTCTGCTGCCTGTTGGAGTCAAACTTACAATTAATTTGAAGGTAATTTTAAAATAAGCTGCTTCCAGAAACAAAAAAATAAATATCAAAACAACCCACCCATCCAAAACAATTATAAAACACTTTCTAGGCAGCTTTTCCAGCTCTTCATTCTCTAGTAAACCTCATGTACAAGCACCAGCCTGTACTTCATGTCACTGTGCATCCTTGCACTTTCATGCTATAAACAGATGGATATACCTATGATTAACTCTATTGAGATTGGCTCAGTGACTAAAACAACCTTGGTAAAAATAGTCAATTTTCTAAGCTATCCTGAAAGGTGAAAAGTAAAAAGAGACCTCAACACTAAATGTGCTTTGAATATATGTATTTTTAATAACTGTCATTTTCTTTCACTCATACAGATGCATGGAAGGACACACACGTAAATAGAGACTGGCCACAGCGATGAGATAATTTAGTACAGAAAGTTCATTAGATGTTTTTTGAAGTTTGAAGATCTAGTTGGTAATCAATCGCCAAATCATTCTGCTGTAGTGCCCTCAATCACAGAATGGCCTCGGTTGGAAGAGACCTCAAGGATCATGAATCTCCAACCCCCCTGCCACATGCAGGGCCACCAACCTCCATACATAGCTAAAATCTGTAGTTCACATCTTTCTTTGCCAGATTCTAGCTGGCCACCACCATCAGTTCTGTCTAAGAGTCACCTATGAAAATATTTCTGTCAGATATAATAAAAAAAAAAAAACAAAACAATTTTTTCTTTCAAGATAAAAAAGATAGTACACATCTCTGCCAGCAGGCGTTTTAAAACACCTCGATACTTTGATAATTGATAACTCTTTCATACTACCTTTATCACAGTGTTTACTGCCTAGTAAATCCCAGCCATTCTCAAGAAACCCCATTAACACAGACTCAAAGCTTGTGAGGGGTCTGGAGCACAGACCTTGTGGAGAGCAGCAGAGGGAACTGGGATTGTTAAGCCTGGAGAAGAGGAAGCTCAGGGGAGACCTTATTTCTCACTACAGCCACCTGACAGGAGGGTGGGGTAAGTTGGTAAGGTGGAGCCCAGCCTCTACTCCTAGGTAATAGTGATAGAATGAGAGGGAATGGCCTCACCAGAGGAGGGTCAGATTGGATGTTAGGAAATATTTCTTCTCAAAAAGCATGGTGAGGCATTGGCAAAGACTGCCCAGGGAGGTGGTGGAGTCACTGTCTCTGGAAGTATTTAAGGAAAGGGTATAGATGTATTACTTAGGCACATGGTTTGGTGGGCAATGTTGGGGTAGGTGGATGGTTGGGCTGGATGATCTCAGAGGTCTTTTCCAACCTTAATGATTCTATGATAATCTCTGTGTGTTAAATATACAACACAGATTATTAGTAAAGTTTCTTTATGTTTCCGTTGAAGGTAACAGTAAGTAAAGTAAGTAAAGTAAAAACAGTAAGTTAAAAAATATCCCAGATTTTAGGATTCCCATTTACTGGTGTTTGCTAATTGTTCCTAATGAATTAGATATTTATTACAGGTTACACTGGCTGCTAGGCTGCTGCCATGCTGTTTATCACATGAGCAGTTTTTATGCCAGCAGATTAACAGTAGGCACACATCTTCCTAGCTATGCAAATGACTTCTTGACACTGATCCTAAAAATTCTCCTCTCCTTCGACCTAACAAGTCCCCAAAGAGACAGAGGAATTCATTTTGAGTCGCAATGTAAAACACGGGTGAGTTTGGAGAGTATCTGTGCTTTTCTCTGCCACCTGCCTTACCTCATCCTTGTCCTCTTCACTGTCATTCTGCTTCTCGGACACTTCCTGCTCATGCCCAGGCTTTCTGTCAGTCAGTTCTGGTACACAGGAAGCCATCTGATTGCTACAGTCTGGTGGCGGTGGTGGAGATAACCCAAAAATGAAACGTAAGGAAGGTGGTTTGTTACTATCCTGCTTTGGGATCTGATTGGCACATCCGAAAGGTGTGTTGGAGTTTGGGATCTGATTGGTACATCCAAAAGGTGTGTTGGAGTTTGGGATCTGACTGGCACATCCGAAAGGTGTGTTGGAGTTTGGGATCTGATTGGTACATCCAAAAGGTGTGTTGAAGTTGAACTTTGCACCATTCATGTTCTGCTGTTCTTCTGGCTTGCTCTATGGCTTGTCCGTATGTACTGCACCGAGCAGTGATTACTGTCAATACCAACCACTCTTGGCAGACTCTGAAATCAACATTAACCATAGTAGAGAAAAATCAGAACAATGTTTCTACCTCCTGGTTCAAGCCCTTAACAGAGATCAAGAACCCAAATTCTTCTCAAATTATTAAGATTGATCTCCAGAGGAAAGACTTGAAACACTTCCCATGACGTCACTTAAACCTTTTTTGTGTTCCCCAAAAAAGAATTTGACACAGGATATTCCCAAAGTATTCTCAGTCTCTCTTATGGAGACTAAACAAGAAATTTTTTGGACAGGGTGGACGCAGTGGTTTCACAACAATGGCTAGCTCAGCTCCACCACGCCACTCTCTCATTCCCTCTCCTCAACAGAACTGGGGGAGAAAACATGACGAAAAAAGGCTCCAAGATTGAGATAAGGACAAGGAGATGACTCACCAGTTATTGTCAAGGACAAAGCAAACTAAGCACAGGGAGATTAATGCAATTCCTGTAATATAGTGTAACAAAAGCAAACTAAAATCACTTTTCCCCCACCTGTTCACACCTGAAAGGTGTGAAATACAGTGCAAAACAAACAAACCAATCTGAAAACAGAGAATAAAATTCAATTCAGAAAAACAGCAGAGAGACAGGTACCTAGAGGATATTGGCAGATTGATTTTACTGAATTACCTAGGACTAGGGGACCAAAATATCTGCTAGTCCTAGTGGATACATGTACTAGTGAGCTTGTTCTTCGGTTGAATTAAAAATAAGTATTTTGCACTTTTAGCTGATGTCAATATGGGGAGAGCACATAAAACATAAATGATACTTTAAATATGCAAAACAAGTTTATAAAAATAAAAAGAGTAATTCCTCACTTCCTACTCCAATTTATTATTATTATTATTAATAATAATATTCCTCTCTCCTTTAACCAAAACAACAACAAAAAATAGACTGTGAGAAAAGTGCTTTATTTGGACCAGCAACAGAAGACAATTCAACTACTTGGGGTGGGTATTAGGAAAAACTTCTTCCCTGTAAGCATTCTATCATCACCACAGCTGCTGTGACACTGTTGCCATTCTGCTTTCCTTGAACTGTATCTGAAGGCATCTGCAGTCTCTGTGCCAGCAGCTGCCTGCCACCCCACAAGAAACCTCTGGGCAGCCTGACCCAGCTGGGGCCGCATGGATTGCAAACTGCCTGGCAATAAGTAGCCTTGCTTTCCTCTGGCAGCCCTGGCTTCACTGCTCTGGGAGTAGCTCCAAAACCAACCACCAGACACAAAGCTGCGGTGCTGAGCATGCAACCCCCTTTTGTCTCCCAAATATCACTTGTGTTAGTCTGCGTCCAGCCAGAAGGGGACACAGACTTCTACCTGTCACACTGACCAGAAGGTATCTGTGTAATCTCTACAGCCTCTGGGCTGTACATTTGTTAACACTATCTGAAAAAAAAATAGCAGTGCAAAACTCATAACACTGTACATGCAAACTGCTGGCCAGATTGTGCTGCTGACACCTTCAACTATTAAAAGCAACAAATATAGCAATTAAAAATCACATGGTTATTTTTAAAAGAAGGTAAAGGAAAGGAAAAGTCATACCTGCCAGAGTCATGCAGCAAGGAGAAACAATTAACTGCATTCAGCTGCTTTGGGTGCTTTTCTATGCACAGACTCCACCTACATGACGTGAACAAGCAGAAACGAAACTAAAATGCTTTCATGCTTGGAAATAATATCCTGATGTGTGTTTCACTCAACATCCTCATCCACTAGCCAATTTTCTTCGCAGTGCTTTGCAGAACCCAGTAACAAAACCACTCCAGTGCACTGCTACCCTCCTCATCCTGTGGTTTCTCCTTCTCCTGCAGAGGAATCAGAGGGCAAATAATACTGCTGATGAGCAACAACCCCTTTACTTTTCAGGCTAGATATCAGGGAACATTTATTTCCAGAAAAAGCAGTGAGGCAGTGGCACAGTCTGCCCATGAAGGTGGTGGAGTCACCATCTCTAGAAACGTTCAAGGACTGTGTGGATGTGGCACCAAGGAACTTGGTGATGATGGGCTGAGAGTTGGCCTAGGTGATTTTAAAGGCCTTTTTCAACCTTAATCATACTATGAACACTGAAGGAAGACCAATACCTTTCAGGCCATTTTCTCTATCCTTGTGTTCTTTTCCTATAGACTATATGGAGAATGGGCAAGATCTTGTGAGAGGCAAGGGGAAAGACATGATATAGTGGTCTGAGAAGTTGCCTCCTGCAGCTCCTGGCCAGTAGTAGAAGAGAAAAAGGTACCAACTCCTGCTGGGTCACCAAGGACAAACAGCACTGCAAGCTGGGACACTGCTACATTCAAAATCTTGTTTATGGGCAAAGAGGGATTATTTATACCCACTTTCTAATATATGGGCGATATAAAAATGTATATTTATCATATTATACTGGAAATGTTAGAAGTAACAAGAATCATTATTAGTCTAGATCTAATTACTACCGAGAAGCAAAGAACAATAATACTAACAGAGTGCTTATATACAGACAAAGTCACAACAATAGCAGTAACAACTAAATTCTAACACTTCTTGGCATCTCTGTTCTTTCCTGCTGTTATGCTTGCTCTTCTATTTCTCCTCTGTGTTCTAACATTGGTGGTTTTGTGCTGGTGTTGGGATACTACAGTGAGCGGGCAGCACCTGGAGTCCTTCATAGGGGGAAATACGATAACCACATTGATTGGGTTCTTTTTCCCATTGCTTCCCCATTTCACTTAGAGTCACATCTATATGTTTGCTAGCACATATTTACACCTTTCTCTGTCTTCACTAGTACATAGCTTCAGATTACATCTGAATTCATATATGCAAATGGTAGTAAATACTGTAAGATGTTATTTCCTAGTTCTGCTTGTTTTCCCTACAACCAGTTTTGTTGTATTCCAGTCTGAGAATTTTAATTTTAGTTATTTTTAACTGATCATTAGTGAACTGAGATTCCATTATAGCTGTGGGATTCTGGTGTAAAGCCTGTATCCCGTCTCTTACCATCCCACACTTGCATTCCTCCATGTCATGGCCCATCTCTCTACTTCTCCAGTCTTCTGCTGTCTGTACTTCTTTACATTGCATCTCTGTTTTTGGAGTTGTAAATATCTTTCTGTTTGTTACTGCTTTCAGTATAAAACTATGCTAGTGCCACACAAAGATAAAGAGCAAAACAAAGTAGAGGTAGACAAGATTCTCCTGGTCAGACGGAGAAGCTGCTATCACTGCTTAATGAGGTAGAAAGTCTCCAGACAGATCACAGAAGCTTCAGACAGAGCAGATCTGACAAGCTCCAGCGCTGAGACCTTGCAAAGGCAGCACAAAAATTGTGGCCTGTGGCTGTCAAAAGTAATACCAACTAGAAAGCTGCACAGTTACCACAGATTGGAGTACTCTACATCTTCTACATTTGGGGAAGCTAAAAACAATGTCTGTGTCAGCCAGGTGTGGTTTTACCCAGAGGCAACATGGCTCGTATATTGGGCACCCACAGTGGGATGGGGGAAAACATTAGAAAGTGTGGGAAATTTTGGGTTGAGAAAGCTTAGAAACAGAACAAATAAAATAGGAACAAAAAGGATGAACAGAACAAATGATGTGCAAAGCAATTGCTCACAACCAGCCAACTGATGCTCCACCAGTTCCCCCAGTTTTGTTGTTCAACGTGATGCCACGTGTTATAGGACATCCACGTAGGCCAGAGTCAGCTGTCCTGGTTCTGTCCCCTCCCAGCAACCTGTGCCCCCTCAGCTCCTTGCTGGCCAGGCGATGTGAGGAGCTGAAATGTCCTTGGCTCTGTGTAAGCACTGCTCAGCAACAACTACAACAAAAGTGTGCTATCATAATTATTTTCATTCTAAATCCAAACACAGCACTATACGAGCCACTATGGAGAAGATTATTCCAGCCAAAACCCCAAATCTTCTGCTCCAGAAACACATACTTTACTGTTGCAGAGCAGCTCTAATCACAGTGTGAACATCTGCATTGTGAAACTCACACTTGCGTTCTCTAGAAGTACCATATACTCTTAAAACTACAGTAAGAATAATGAAACAGTGACCAGCTTCCACCAATATCTTATCCAAGCCTTACCATACAATCTGCTGTACAGCAGTTTTTGGGCTCAGCAAAACACAAGCAGAGATGTTTAACTTCACCTCCAAGCAACACTGTCCCAATCTCTAGGCTGTATCTACCTATTTTTAACGAGAACCACAATAGAGACTGGGCAAGCCCAAAGCATCTATCTCTATGCTCTTTGGAACAGGCAGAAAAATCATATCAGAGCTGCTAATGTAAAGTTTGTATTTGACTCTACATTTCCTATGCTGCTCAATAATTGCTCTGGGGTAAAAACCACAGCCACCACCACCACAAAACATCCACAGCAGAAAAGTGAAACCAAAACTTTTCATTTTCTGGCAGTGAGGAATCACTGTTGCTTAGACATCATTAAGACACCCATTTTAATGCCTTGAATTCAAGCTACTGCCTGGCAATTCACCAGCAGCTAAGAAGAGATTAGAGACACACCACTCCTATATTATTTCCCAGCAGGCATCAAGTGTGTCAGCTCCTCTTTGCTCTCAGTTAGCGGGAGTTTTGCTTTCAGCACAAACTGTCTACAGAAGGGCATCTTTTGCTGAACAACTTCCACTTTCTTGTATCTTCCTTCTGAACATTTGAGAAATTTCCCACCTGGGGATAGATAGTGTTAGGCCAACAACCAGAAGCAACGGTTGCCAGTGAGAAACGGAAAAGATACCTATTCTTTGATTGGTATTTCTGTCTCTGCCTTCTAGCTGGATTGCAAGAGATCCATCAGGGCCTGAAACACTTTTCATTCTCTTAAATGGAGAGATAAAGAAGGGTTTCTGTCCTGGCACTCTGTTCCTTATGGGACTGCTTGTATCATGCTTCCACTGAAGGGTAAAGGGAACGGTAGCTATTTTTCTAACTGCTTCTATCTGAAGTGTCTACCTGAGTGGGGAGGGGACAGGAGGGCCTATCTGGATGCTTCCCATGAAGAATGCTAACAGCCATGTGCTGCTGGAAGAAATGGTTGATGTGGACCTGTTGGCTCTGTCTCAGCTGCAGGTGTGGGGTGCCAGCAGCCAGCCAGGGCAGCAGCTCGGTCACATGCAGGCAGACACAGGATAAGCACAGCCACTGCTTCCACTTGCTGTGTTGCTTTGCTTTTGAAAATACCACGTCAAGCCCTGAGCAGCACTGCAGGCTACAGGTGATACTTTCCCATTCAGCCGGCGTTCTCTGCTTCAGAAGAAGAGCAGTTCCTCTGGAGGACTTAACCCCATTTCTTGGTGAGGACATCCCATCCTCTGCTCATCACAAAGCACCCAAGTCTCCTCCACCTACCGTGTTTAAGCACTGTGCCACGAACAGAAGAAAACAAAACTGACAGTCCAACACCGCATCTTATTAGAAGTCTCTATGTCTGGATGATTCAGCTGCATCTCTGAGAAAGCAAAAACCCAGTGAAGCTGAAGAACACTGTGTGGTGACTCATGCTGCAAAGGGCTCTCGGTAGCTGAGATTTGATTCAGACCACCAGCACGTGACTTTTACTATTGCCCATTCATAGAGAATGGAGCACCGTGAACTTGCTTCATGGGGACTGGCAGACAAACCAACCTCTTTGCAGAAAGAAAGGTACCAAAAGCTTCTTTGGGAATGGTTAGGTGAGGCACACAAAATACTCCCAGTTAATAGGAAGCAATCATAAGCACTCTGGACAAAATATGTCCTGATACGTTCCCCACACAAACCTATGAACAGTATCTGTGTGATCTGATGTAATGGAAAGAATGATAACAATGCAAAATATTGTACTTGGAATTGGTGTTCCTGTTCCTGATACATCAGAACAGTTATCCACTGACAGGCATACAAAACTAAATGTCCAGAGCATTCTATCAAAGAAAGGCTGCTTGGGCAACTGGGTAATATCCTCACCTCAGCATTAAGCAAGGACTTCTTTGGCGTTGTTAAGGTTTGCAAGCAATTGCAGGAGCAGTAAGGCAAGATGCTGCTGAGGCTTGGTAATGCCAGAGCTACAGCCCTACTTTGCTTTTTACCTCCAAGGCGTAGCAGCAGTACACTTGTGTTAACTGCTAAAAAGAAACTGATGTTGGCCTGGGGCCCTCAGCACAAGAAACACGCAGAGCTCTTGGAACAGGTCCAAAGGAGGGCCAGTGGATCAGAGGGCTGGAGCACCTCTCCTATGAAGAAAGGTTGAGGGAACCAGGCTTGTTTAGCTTGGAGAAGAGAAGGCTCCAGGGAGACCTCTTTGTGGACTGCCAGTACTTGAAGGGAGTATATAAACAGGAGGGGGAACAGCTCTTTATGAGGGTGCATAGTGATAGGACAAGGGGGAATGGTTTTAAACTGAGACAGGGAAGATTTAGGTTAGATATGAGGAGGAAGTTTTTCCACACAAAGGGTGGTGAGGCACTGGAACAGGTTGCCCAAGGAGGCTGTGGATGCCCCATCCCTGGAGATGTTCAAGGCCAGGCTGGATGTGGCTCTGGGCAGCCTGGTCTGCTGGTTGGCGACCCTGCACACAACAGAGGGGTTAAAACTAGATGATCATTATGGTCCGTTTCAACACAGGCCATTTGATGATTCTATGATTATGATATGATGTAAAATTTAATTGTAACTGACGCAAGATCAATTGTAGGCTGGAGTAGAAGGTAGTGAGTGTCAAACTGCAGAGTCCCATGACTGCCACAGAGCCTGGCATCCTCAGATTTGCCTGCTATTATTACTGTAATTAATTATGTTGGTTTTTTTGCAATTCAAGCAGGCAACAAATTTAAAGGAATAACTGTTGAGCCAGTAACGTGAACACTGCCCAAATAAAATAGTGATCATGTAAAGCTGTACACTTAAGAAAATAAACATATAGAAGCCTTATGTCTTAGCACTGATCTGTCTGATAGGAGTGCTGAAGAACAAGCGGTTAGATCCCTTTAACAGCAGCACAAGTGAGGGGTGATTTAGTCACAGTACTATAACACACCTAAGGAGCCTACACAGAGTACTGCTTCAAATCTCCCAAGGAATAAGCTCTGAAGTATCTCCCAGAACTCCAGACAGCTGTGGCCAACTTCGTCACAACAGATGCCTGTGAACTCTCTCCTTTATTTTTATTTTTATTTTTTTTTTAACTGAAGGAGGTATAAATAACTTTTCTTTAGTGTTAAGTAGCCAGTGACTGCTAGCAGACCTTGAGTTTTCCATTCAAATTCCTACATTTCAAGAATGAGGACAAATTTAGGATGTGGCACGACAGTTCACATGCATTTACCGTCACACCAAAATGAACCCTGTGACCTACAAAACGTGTAGGATGAACAAGCAAAAGAAGTATGATTTAGATGTAGAAAAATACTGAAACAAGTATGTAAGTACTCTTTTTTTTTTTTTTTTTTTTTTTTGGGGGGGTGGGGTAGTTATCTAAGGGATCCCATTTATGATCTTTCTGCTTCTCTCCTTTCTCTTTTGAACTTTGACTCTTTCTTGGGAGGAACTATTTTACGTTTTGTTTTGTTTTTGCTCCCTTTAAACGGCCAATTCTGTTTCAGAGAAAGGAGTCTTATTGTTTACATACAAATTCAAAGTCTGACAAAAGCCGATCTCTGTCAGACTCACATTTTGGTCGAAATGTTTTTCCATGTAGTGCTCTCTAGGCTGTGTCTGTACACAGTATTTAAACATCTTTTCCTGTTCTCATCTCTAGCTTAGGGGCTATTTTTCCAATTCTGAAGCTTCTTTCCCAAGGGGCTATCTCTAGGCACCATTCTGGGGACCCTTTTCCCCTGTTTTCGGGAGCTCCTATTACCCATCCCTCCAGAAAGCTACTGTGAACTACCAGCTCACAGATTATCACACCCTGATTTTCGGATTTTGGGCCCAATCCCTTTGGAGTACTACGCTCCTATCTCTCGGATTAATAGGGGTGTACTGCTGGCACTTCATCAAGTGCTGTATAATCAGTTGAATGTATAGATGCTATAGCTATGAAATATACCAGAGAGTTTGGCTAAGCAAGTATTATATCAAAAGAGAACAGATAGAAAACTTACCCGTATCCTGGGCTTGCTGCGACACTCTCCAGAAGAGATCCTTCCCCACTGGTAGGCAGCTCTTAAATGGGTCTAGGAGAGGTGCAGCCAGGTTCCACCCCTTCCTGCAGCACAGGTGAATTGCCTTCAGCTGTGCTCCCCTGGCTGACTCAGTGCTCGCCTCAGGTGATCAATCAGAGGTTCAGGCCGTGACTCAGCAGTTCCCATACACAGGGCACCGCACACCAACAGCTCCCTCCCGAGACTCTTCCTTTCACCATCACAGCTGCTTCATCTGTCTCTGGTCGTGCCCCTCGCAGGACAATGGAACCGCAGATCGGGACTCTGCACTCGCTTTGCACTGAATTTGCACCTCAGTTGCACACACTCAAGAGTCTCCACCGACCCCCAAGGCAAGAATTAAATTCCCTTACCTTGGCCATGCACAAAGTTATCAGGTCGCAAAGGCCAATGCCCGTGCCTACCTGCTTCTTGGCTTTGTCAGAGCCTGTCCTTTATGTAACAGCCTCGGTTTCTTATCGGCTGTCCCAAGGTGTCACCCCACCACCCAGACAGGACTGCTAAAATCAGCGGGGTGCACCTATCCTGTTCAGGACAGTGGGGGAGACCCCTGGGAGGTGATAATTATCCCAGACGACCCCTCCCCACTGTTGGAAATATCCAAATAATTTATCAGGATGGTATCTCTGATAAAGCAGCTTTTATTTGCAATTGCAATGGCGGGCCTCCTGCAAGCAGGAGAGCACACAGAAAACAGTGTTGCATCTTTTATGCCTTATTGCCCGACGCTTATCTCTTTCTCCCCTAGTTCCTCACTGGCTGAGTACTTTATGTTCACAACCTTCTCGACGCTTCACTAAACATACAAACAGTGGACAAACATAAATCTTCGCTGGCTAAGCATAAACTTTTAATTAATTAACTAATTAACTTCTGACCCTTTGGTCATTATGTTTGGTCATTGTTTCTGGATATCTGCTCGTCCACCCTTGCATAGAGATAAGCTCGGAAGGAGGACAGAGGGGAGTATCTTGATACCTGCCTGTCACATCCCAAGCTTCTCACGGAGTGAGACAGTCCGGCCTGGTGTAGAGGCCCTACCTTCTTTGATGTTTGTTAAATCTATTTTTCTTTTGCTGGGAGTTTCTTATCCTAACAGAACAACCCTACAGTGTGTTTTCTAATCCCTAACACTACACCACATTGTTTGGAACATTTAACAACTTCTTGCAGTTTTGCAAGAAATAATTAATCACATAATTCAGTAATTAGGTCTCCAAAAGATGCTGCTAACGTACACAGTATTTCTAATTTTTCGATCTAAGGATAAGTTACAGAATACAAATACATTGTGTTCTACTTCTTCAAACCAATTGCCCTTTTTAATATCTAATGCAGAAACAACATCCCATTCCCACACATTAACAACGTTATTCCAGACTGTTAACATTACCAAAACCAGCTCAAAAAACATAGTGGCTTCTTCTGAAGAGAAGTTACCAATAAATTAGTACCAAATAATTTATTTTATATTATATTATATTGTATTTGTATTTTATTTTATATTATAGGTTAGACTAAGTTTTATGTTAGTTTATAAGGGGAACCAAAAGGAAACACACGTTAAAAACAAGTAACTAACAAGTCACTGATGACAATGTACAATCACTTTCAATAACCCTGGTATTTTACAACCAACTGTCTAAGTACTGTAATTTCAAACCAGAGCATTTTCTTACCACTTGCATCAAAAGATCTATTTGTTTTCAGATTAGAGAAAAACCTCACAAATGAAAGCAAGAGTAAAAACTGTATATATGACTTATTTTACAAATGCTGTTCAGGTGCTTATTGGGCTCTGGACGCAAACTACCAGAGTTACATGTTTAAAAATATAGAAGAATCTTTGCTAAGGAGGTATGGATTTGTTTACATCAGGTTTCTTGGGATACAGCCCTCTATCTGTATTTCAGCTGGCCAGCCACCGTATCTATTCTTCTTACTGTCAGAGTGGTTTATCTGTTAAAAATAAAACAAAATAAAATGAATCAGTATTTGCGTTTACCAAATTAGTTTGTCAAACCTTATACAACATAAAAGAGAAACGGAAGCTGAGGGGTATGTTAGACATCTTATTCAACATAATGGGTGAAGATTCCACCGATTTCTCTTACACTCTGCCTAAGAAATCCAAAGATTCAAAGTCTCAGATCTAAAGCAAAGAATAATGACACATTAGAGAATTTGCTTTGAACAACTGAGGCTGATCCTGAAGTTACTACAGATACCCCACAAGATCTGCACCTAAAGTTTACATCTGAGACAGAGACAAATAAAATTGAAAATAAAATGATCCTGACCTTTTCTCTTTCGATATCATCTGGAAGCTTGAAGCCTTTGGCAGCTATAAAAGCCCAGCTTGACCTGAACTTCATATTTTGTATTTCTTTACTTCCCAGAGCTTCTACTAACTTTTTGGCATTACTTTTCAACCTAAAAATAAAAAAATAAAAAATAATAATAATATGAAAAAAAAAGCTGAAAAAGAACACTTTGGCTTTATAGTGAGGAGTGGCTGGTGGAACTGGGATTGTTTACCACATTGCTCTCTACAAGTAACTGAAAGGAGATTGCTGTGAGGTGGGTGCTGGTCTTTCCCCTCAGTTCACGAGCAATAGGACACAAGGAAATGGCCTCAAAGTTTTTATCGGAGGACACTTGGGTTGTACATCAGGAAGAAATTTTTCACAGAGAGGGTGGTCAAGCAATTTTTCACAGAGAGGGCGGAGCAGGCTGACTAGGGAAGTGGTGCAGTCCCTATCTCTGGAAGCATTTAAGGGATATGTGGATGTGGCACAAAGGGACACAGTTTAATGATAAGATTCACGAGGTCAGGTTGATGGTTGGACTTAATGATCTTAAGGGTCTTTTCCAATCTAGATGAGTCTATAATTCTATGGTTTACATTAGTAGGTTGGCACAAGAAACAATTAGAAGTTAAAAACTTCCCGAGTGCTGTCTTACTAGCATGCCATTAAACCTACAGACCAAAATTATATCTTTGAATTCCTCTTCTCTACATCCCTGATGTCAATACCATCTGTTTGTAACAATGCAGCAGAAAGAAATACGTCTCAAACACTGAATTTGTAAAATTTGACTTTTTATTCCTTTTTAAATGTGGACAAAAGCTTCAAATGTTTATCAGCCAAATGATTAACACTGTCCCTGTTTAATTATGGTATCATGACTTCAATCATAAGAT
This sequence comes from Centrocercus urophasianus, assembly GCF_019232065.1. Classification (NCBI taxonomy): domain Eukaryota; kingdom Metazoa; phylum Chordata; class Aves; order Galliformes; family Phasianidae; genus Centrocercus; species Centrocercus urophasianus. Next base: position 32,521,509 of record NW_024884364.1, on the reverse strand, counting down.
TTGAAAGGACTTGAAGAATCAGGTTAAGATGTAAGAAGGAATGCAAGCTAGGTATGTTCTAATTAGAGCTGTGGATACCTTTTTAATAAAAGGTTGTGATGCAGAGATAATAACACTGCCCTTTATGATGATAATTGGTGCTTTTAGACAAGCATGATGCTCTCCTTCCATCTTTGGAAGCATCAACATATATGACATGAGCAAGCACTGAATGTATATATAATCCAAACTTTTAAGAGAGGAAATGACTATACAATGAAATGAAACACTCCTTTAAACCACTGTACAACAGTGACTGCCAGGCTATTTGTTGCTGTGTTTCTCAGCCTGTCATGAATAGTTTCCTTACCGGGCGCTTCCATCATCATGAGTAACCATGAAAAGCAGGGACCCTTGTGGTGCACTTTCAATGAAAGCCACCATCTCTTCTGAGTGGTCTGTTGAATTAATTACACAACTGGTTACTCCCTCACACACGATCACATTCCACCTACTTTCCCTTACATTCAACTTCTCCTCACTTTTTGACCTTGCCTACTCAAAATGAGACCTATTTAGGCAATCTTTCCATGCACCGGCACAGGACTTGCCTAATCCTTGAAGATGCAGAAAGCTGCCAGCTCTCACTGAAGACCAGAACAAAGGTCGATCTATAATTCCCAGCTGTAAAGAAAGATACTTCTGAACCTCTGAAAACAGATAACATTTACACATAAGCTGAGATTTTACCCTGCATAACACTCCACCAGCAAGCAAAACATGGAATAGTTCAGAAGTCACTGATACTCTGTGCCTTTATTTTTGTGTGCTAAATACCATGCCAACTGTATATCTAAGTACACACCCCACTGTACATCCATTTGCATTAAGTGGCAGTCTATTTGCAGCACTAAGATATCTATTTATAAGGCATACATTATTTTCTATAGAAAGTAAGTGTATTGTGTGGCAGTAGCCTTGGAGACATTGCAGTCCATACATCATATAAAAATCTGAAGCCCCATGATTAGACCCAGTGTGATTTCTGTTCATGCATGCAAGGTCATAAACATTCTTAAGTGGTGAAAGAATTGGCTGCAAGTGCCTCATAGCGTTCTGTTTCTTCTTAGTAGGAAGTAAGGTAAGGTACCATCCTAAGTCTGGAAAATGTATTAGAAGCTATTCTTAAAGTAGATCTTCTGTTTAGCTACATAGTAGTGTAGAAAGACTAGCTTATTACTTATTATGATTTTGCAAGTAGAAAAGAATAGAACAAAATGTATCAGAAAAAAGATTTTGCTGAATAGATGCAGTATCTGGTAAGTGCTGTCCTTTGCCAGACTGAAATAACGGAGAAAGAAAATAGCAACTAATCACAACAAACATTAACTAACTCAACCAACAGAAAAAAAAGCCCCACATCTTTTCAGGAAAAGTTGTTGTCAGAAGATCTGGCTATTGATCTGGCTATGTTTAAATGACTACAGCTGCTGTTTGTTTCTAAGTGATCTTCTTCAATGAAGAAGCACAGTCACTTAAAGACTAGGACAAATATTTTAATATGCTTTTATTGAACACTGAGATGTTAACAAAAGCTTTGTTGCACTCTTTTCCCTACCTCCTTCCCACATGTCAAAGAAATTGGCTGATGTTAGTGCTCCTGTTTCATCTGTAAGAAAAGATTGAAAGTACAAATATGAGCAAAAATGGTTACATTTATCAGCATGCACATCATTTTCAGCAAAAGTGAGGCATCTCTAAGTTCTGGTATTATTGTGCTTCCAATTTTTCATTTGCATTTTCAAATTGGAAGAAATATAGAATAATGGAAATTTGAGATTCAGGGAAAACATTTTGTGTAGTCACTGCTTGTAGCTGCAGTCAGCTGAAAAAATTGTTCTCAAATCACTTCTGTTACAACACAGACCTGCAAACTGTCAGAGAGAAATCACACTGGAAATAAACAAATTCTTCTTTAAACAAAAGCCTGAATCTGAACATCACTGATGACAAAACCATCATTATTTTTGTTTTAAGGAAGAAATTCAGTTTACTGTGCACATACGTACATATACTACATTAGGTCACAACCATACACATAGAAATTGATTAAGCCTGATTGTATTTGAATGGCTCCATTCTGTGCAGTGTTTCAGATTCTTGTCTACGTTAATTGAGCCCAGCAACTCAAATAAAATCATGAAGGTTTAGACAAGGCTAAAACCTTGTTTAACAATAATGAGACAAGGAAACTGGAACAAAAACGTTCTGTGATCAAAACCAACTTTTCAGTGCATCCCTTGCTTCCACTCCCCCACGATATTTAGCAATCATTTTTCTAAGGATCCATCATTGAATGCATTGCATTTCACCACCATACCTATTTATCTAAGTTAAAGTGGTGCATGAGACCTGGAACAAACTACAGCATCAGCTTTCCAACAGCTACTATTACAAGCACTTTAATATTAATCAAGCTTCGAGTTTGTTTTTCTGTCCACTGACCAATTCTAGAAAAGGAAATTGTACCTCATGTAGAACTGCAATTCTCAGTTACTGTATATCTTTTTATTTGCTTATACTGATTATGGACATGTTTCTTTCATTTATCCAGAAGACTATTTCTCTCAAGCAGTAATTTGTCCTTCTTACATTTAACATGAATCAAGTTGCAATTTCTCCTTTGCTTCCATACTAGCTACTAAAAACACCCCAAACATTTGTTTTTTTAATCATCACAAAGGTATGCCTCTAACATCTTTAATCTTACTTACAATTGACAATGGCTATGTTTATACCTCTTCCAGCATTACCCTTTTCTTCACTTATAAGCCTGGAATTGAAAAGAAGTGCTGTATCAGTAGATTTCATCCTTCCAGAGACTCTGATTCAGATTTACCAATGCTAAGCCATTTCCTGGTGTTCAAACTTTCTCATTTATCTAATTCAAGAGCTAGTAGTAAGCAAGAGCTTTGGCTTTAAAGTCTTGCATGTTATACCAGTCCATTTCCTTCAAAGATACTTAATGAGTTCTGCAAAATGAACCAGATCGAGAAAGTGCTTTGTACAAATCCATCCAGAAAGATAAAAAAGAAAAACATAACAAATGTGTGGGTTCATTTTTATGATAGCAAGCCATGTGGCTGTATCTACTTCAAACATCACTTTAAGGATTTAAAGTCACTTTACTTGTCCGGTCTGAAAAAGGAGGAACAAACCTGACTTTCAGAAGGTGCTGACTACTCAATATATGTCCTGAGTGACCAAAACTAAAAATCATAATTGAAACCAACAGCTGAAAACAGCTTATCGACAGGAATAAAGACAATAACCTGAGATGTATGTATTTAAAAAAAAAAAAAAAGTTAAATATTATCAGATATATGCTGATGTTTACCACCAATAAAGCATCAACAATTTACAAGTCTTTTGATCTAGGTTTAAATGACTCAGACGACATGCTTCTCAAAACCTACATCTACCTATCAATAAAAAAGTTGAGTCAGCCCAGGATATGAGAGAAAGCCAATCAAACAGACCAGATACTGAGCAAAGGCAAGTATACTACATAGAAACTACAGTGTCTGTGAAAGGAAAATACAACCTTCAGCAAAAACAGTACAGACCCACATGGCAGCGATGTGCTACCCAAAGGCAGAACACACAAGAAGAGGAGAAAAATTTAAAACAACTTTAAAAAACACATTTATAAGCATATATTCAAAGTCACTATCTCCACGTTATCTTTAGCTCTTCAGTGCTGTTAAGTCTCTACTTTAGGCCAGAGTTCCATGGAAATGAATTGTCTCGGTTTGAATCATCACCATAAAGCTCACCAGAATGAAGCAGAGAAGAATTTGTATTTAAGATGGAATTCAAATCATGCTGCAGAAGGAGTGCCATAAAAAGGAAAATAGGAACAGGAGGAAAAACTCACTTGTTCCTAAGAGACCTAGGGCATACTTATTAACTGAAAAGGGAATATACGGTGACCTTTTTCTGCATGTAATTTTACTGAAGAGGTCTTTTCTTTCCCTAGGAGCTTACTTGCTAGTGAACCAAAATGAAAGATCCTTCTTTATACTACAAAGTATTGACATATATTAAAAGTCAGTCTGGTACTTACAGCTCATCCTCAAAACAGATTTTAGCCAGCTTTTCTTTGCCACCGCCACTAAGAATCCGATAGGCATAGCTCCCTGGTGAGCAGGGAGACCAGTGATCACACTTCTGCCTTCTGGGGAGTGGGGCTACAACAGCAAAGATGAGGAAGTCTTCCTGAGTGCTACATAAGCAATTTCTACATGGAAAGAATCACTTAGCGTCAACACGCTAATATTTAAGCTCACACTTATATACACAGAGGCCAACACTGTCAGTTTTCCAGTATTGTGGCAACATTCTCACAGATTTGCTTGAGTTTTGGGTTATTGTAGGCTTTCAAAACACTGCTGGGAAGAAGAGCTAACTTGCCTAGAGAAAATAATTCCATATACTCTCGATTCAAATCAGATCATGCTATTTTGTACTATTTCTATTAAAGGTAAACAAAGGCTATATGGATAAAGAATTCCTACAGATAGCTTGAAGCTGACTGTCACAATTCTAAACATTTTTCACACAATAACAGTCACAGAATGAAAAAAACATTAAGTCCATCAGATCAGAAGAAAAAAAAAAAAAAGAGAACCACATCACAAACTTTGGCTAGCGATTCCACCAGTTATGGAAACTCTAAAAAACACCTAAGATATAGTCAAAGCTTCAGCAGCAGCTTTGCAGATTGCTTATGCTTACATGCTAACAAACAAATAAGGTGTTATTAGATTACTAGTCAATTATTAATATTTGCATTCTGGCAAATGTCAAATGACATTATGTTTCTTCAGAATAGTGCATAAGTAGTCGTCCAGATTTACACCAATTAAATGAATTCACTTTATCCATAGAATCATAGAATCACCAAGGTTGGAAAAGACCTAAAAGATCACCCAGTCCAACCGTTCACCTATTCCCAATAGCTCCCACTAAACCATGTCCCTCAACACAACATCCAGCCTTTCCTTGAACACCCCCAGGCTCGGTGACTCCACCACCTCCCTGGGCAGTCCATTCCAGTGCCTGACCACCCTTTCTGAAAAGTAATACTTCCTCATGTCCAGCCTGAATCTCCCCTGCCGTAGCTTGAAACCATTCCCTCTGGTCCTAACAACATCCAAACAACATCATTCTTATAATAGCTTGTTAGGTAACAAGAGGACAAAAGGTAATGGCCTTAAGTTACACCAGGGCACGTTTAGGTCAGATATTTGGAAAAATTTATTCTTAGAAGGAGGAGTGCTGCAGTGGCACAGGCTGCTCAGGGTGGTGGTGCAGTCACTGTCCCTGGAGGTGTTCAAGAGCTGTGTGGATGTGGCACTGAGGGACGTGGGCATGGTGGGGGTGGGCTGGTGGTTGGACTGGGTGATCTTAGTGATTTTATGATTGTAAGCCCTTTTTAATTTAACAAGTAAATAGAGAACATCAGATAAAAGGAAAAAAAAATACAACTACATACCCCTCAACACTGGTTTCTTTCCAATGTCTTGAAGATAAGCTATAGATGTCGACAGTGTCTCTTGTGATAAATGAGCAGCAAATAAGTATCCCAAGTACCAAGCAAACGATGATGCCAACAAGAGCCCTGATAACTTCACAAAATCTGCCAAGAAGAAAAACACAGATATAAAGATGTACCCATAGCAACACACACACACACAAAAGTATTTTCTCTGGCACTGCTACAAAAACGGCTATTTTTTTCTACCACTGTGTTAACCTTGCCTTTGGTGATATGGTGACAGAGCACTGGTTGCACACTCATCTCTCACAATTTCTTTCATCTTGAAAACTTCATCTTTGAGAAGAAAACTCACCCCCTGCTCTGCACCACATCCCCTCAACCCATAGTTATGATACTGCAAGGAGACATGAAATTCAATTCAAAAATTAGTACCAGATATCATACATGACTACATAGGTTGCATACAATTACTGCTGTTTTTGTGTTATGCGCAGACACTAAAATAATGGTTTAAACCACAGGTGTGCAACCTTTTCGGACTACTTGCATCACACCAAGTGAAGAGGAATTGTCTTGGGCCACATATAAAATACATAATATATATAAGTAATAAAACTAATTCTAAACTAATGACCTTTAGTGAAAATAACACATCAGTCTGGTTCTTGGCAGTCTTAAAATCTGTTCTCAAATTTATTGAAATGGACAGCAAAGCTGTGTATTTTTCACTTTTCACAGGACTGTGTTTAGCCAACGTATCAAAATGCATATAATTATTTCCCATAATCTGTTAGCACAGATTGCACCCTCCCCATGCCCTGGTTTTGGCCCCAGCAGTGTGGATCGCACATTGCTGTGAGGCTGTTTTGAGTGATGGATGTGTGTCTGGGGCCAGGCTGGGCCTCTCAGTGGGGCAAAGCCACCACCATGTCACATGGGGCAGTGGCCGGCTGCAGCGCAGGCTGGGCTATGCTGTTGCAGCACAATCATCCATTTTCACCATGCTTTCCCCTCACACTGACTGGCACAGCCAAGGAGGGCTCAAAAACTCCCCTTTGCAGGCTCAGCTGTGCAGAGACCAAGTGACAGACATCACTGATGGGTCTTGGTGATCCCTGAGCCGGGCTAGTGAACCTGCCAATCCCAGGAGGCAGGGTCCATCAGGATGAGCACACTGAAGACACATTCCTTATTTAGAAGGGATACATTACCTGAGTTATGATGTTAAACAGTGAAATATCACAGTGGAATTGGGAAACCCTGGCTTTTACAACCGTTAAGACTTCTGTCCCTTCTCTGCTTATCCCCTCTGTAGAATAAGGTCATATTCTTCACTCGTTCTCCTCAAGTCTTGCTTTGCAAGTCTTACCTCTTTCACACTGACTGCCTGACTTGTCTGCATCTGTTAGTGCAGAATGGACATGATAGTACAATGTGCCCATTCTGGAGGCTCTGCTTACGTTTATTCACGCCAAAAGGAAGTTTTGACATTTATCTTAAGAGTAGAATTTACTGCCTCAAGTTCAGTTTATAATACTACACAAAGAGATCTTCTCTCGTACAAAGCTTTGACTTCTCTAGCCTCTGTATCAACTACTGCATGACACTGTTCTTGTATTGTACCTAAAAAAACTCCACCAAAACACACACACAAAAATAACAAAACTCAACAGAAAATAGTTGTAACACTAACTCCGAATATTACGAAGAAGAATCACAAACACACCCTATTCTCCATAACAGCAACAGAACTAGGAAATCCTCTGAGTCAGAGGTGTCAGCTTAACATCTGAGCTACAGTTGTACTTCAACCTTCGTATCTCAGTGAGGGGCAATGCAGATCATTATGAACATTTGAAGTTTTATTTATACAGTTTCTCATCTTTTTTATAAATAAAAACAAACAATAAGGACAGTACATCATCTTTTCAAGCTCTTAAGATGTTCTGTGCCACTGTATTTAAGAGTTAAAGGATTATGACAGGGAAAGTTATATAAAGGGAATCTTCAGAGAGAGAACACATTTTGCCATTTGCAACATTTGCAATCTTAGGCAAAGGGAATTCACAGAATCACAGAATGGTTTGGGCTGGCAGGGAGCTCAAAGCCCACCCGCCCCAACCCCTGCCATGGGCAGGGCTGCCTCCCACCAGCTCAGGCTGCCCTGGCCTTGAGTGATGGAGGGATGGAGTCCAGAAAACTGTTGTAGAACATTGCCAGTGAACTTCTGGCTTTGCCTCTGGGGATTCAGAAGCCAGTGGGGGACTGCACTGAAGGCATCAGTGGAGTCCACTGGGTCTTCACTTACTGAAGACACATATACCACGCATATTATAAATTCCCCACACAGAAATGCATAAAAACCCATAGCAGCTAAACCATACACTCAAACTGAAGAGAACTTAAGACTTGCTACAAGCAGCACTCATAAAATGAGAAGCTGGGTCTACATTCACAGAAGCAAGGCTGCGCTCACGCTGAGCTGAAAGGTTGTGGTTCAGCATGGCTGCAGCACTCAGAGGTGTGAGGGAACCGCATGCCACAGAGAGGCGCTTGGCCTGTGACAGGCAGATACTGAGCTGAAGGGGCAGAGAGGCATAGGAGGATGAAAACACGTGGAAAGATGAAGTGGTGGTGGAGAAGGGCACGTCGGGAAGACCTCGGAAAACACCTGTCCCATTTTCCAACATCTCCGGTTCCTTTCTGCTCAGGTGCTCACTCGTACCTTGGCAGCAGCGTAAGCACAGCACACCTCTGTTTGTGCTTAGCTGACTTGAAACACTCGCACTGCCACGCCTCGACAACACATACCCGCTGCTCCAAGGCCGGCATTCAAGGGGAGAAAAAAAAAAGGCACCTGGAGGCTTGGATTAAATTCTGCTGATCGAAAGAAAAAAAAAAACAAACAACTAATCCGGCGTGGATTCGCAGTATGATGCTTCCCAGAGGCTCGTACCGCAGGCGGCTGACAGCCGGGGAAAGCTGCGCTCTGGGAGAACCAGACAGAGGAACGCTGAGGGACTGCTACTCACAGTGCCGCCTCTGCCACATCGCTGGCACGGGGATGGGCCGCCCACCCCCTGCCCGCCGCCGTCCTCCGCTGCTGCTGCTGTTCCTCCTCCTCCTCCTCCTCCCCTCTCCTCCGTTCTCCTCTGACCGCAGGCACTGATCCCCGTCTCACCGGGCCGTCAGCAGAGTGCCGGAACGGGCAGGGGAGAGGCCAGCTGTCCGCGATGCCCCGCCTTGGCACGGCCCTGCGCCGCGCCCTGCTGCTCCGGGCTATTCGTTCACACATGGGGGAAAGTGTAGGTGGTTTTCCTGGGCTGACAATCTGACCTTAAGCTAGCCTTGCCCCGGTCATCAGGCGTTCCCGTGGATGGTGACAGTTGCCGCCACCATTTTCTGAGGGGGCTGTGGGGTCCTGCTGGCAATGGGGCTCGGTCCTGGCGATATGGAAGTCTCATGTGTCCTTGGCAGGGGCAGCAGAGGGCCCGATGCTCTGAGGGCCACGTCTGCTCTTGAGGGCAGGAGAGGACTATGAAACAAACTTCCTTTTGAGCTTGTAAAATACAGCTGTACCTCTAATCTAGAAAAGCCTCCAACAGCTCAACTGTTCAGTCTGGGCAAGAGGAGGCTGAGGGGAACCTCATCACTCCCCACAACCACCTGAAAGGAGGCTGTGATGAGGTGGGGTTGGCCTGCCAGGTAGCAGGAACAGGACAAGAGGGAGTGACCTCAGGTTTTGCTGGGGAGATTCAGGTTGATATTAGGAAATATTTGTTCTCAGGAGTAGCAGTGAGGCAGTGGCACAGGCTGCCCTGGGAGGTGGTGCAGTCACCGTCCCTGGAGGTGTTCAGGAGCCGTGTGGATGTGGCACTGAGGGATGTGGGCAGTGGGCATGGTGGGGGTGGGTCAGTGGTTGATCTAGGTGATCTTAGAGGTCTTTTCCAACCTCTGTGATTCTGTGGTTCTGTAATTCAGTCATACTGCATTAGACAGGGTGCTAGAAGTTATTATCTGGAGAAAGAAAATAACTTGCTTGCAGGATTGAAGGCAAGGCTTGTGCCATACAGAAGTCCATCTGAGAAACAATTTCGCCCCAAATCTCAAAACCTTTTTTTTTTTCTTGGTTGAACCCAACTCAGAAAACAATATACAAGTAAGGGGTTTTACCTGGTGATAGTGTTATCCAAGAAGCAGATGCATAACAATAAGTCAGTAATCACACACTCAGGAGAGACACTGCTTATTTAGTTCAGATTTGTGCTGATTTGGGTGCTGAGTAGTTCCCTACAAATCAAACAGGACTATCCATGCTGTATTTATACACGAAGCTTGAAAAGTCACTAGTTTTTCCATCTTCTTCATGATGACTGGTCAGTAAGTTACATACAGTTATAATATCGCTAACAATCCTTTTGCAACTATGCATGTCAAGGGGCAAATAACAAAATAAAAGGGTCTGTGGGAGTGATTGTAATGATGGTATTTCAATTAAAAGTCTCTTAGTTTTCCAGTTTTCTTGCTGAATTGGCAATGCTCCTAAAACATCCTGAGTAATGTCTTCCTCAAGGCCTACTTGCTCCAGGATGTCCTTGGTTGAAGGATGTTAATCTGTTTAGGGATGTTTAATTGCCCTTTGCTTGTCAGTTTAACATATACAAAGAACATCTTCAGCTAGCTAAGTTTTTAGAGCCTGTCTTCAACAATGGCGTGGCTCTACATGGTTTGTTAGCTGACGGGACCTGTGCTTTAGCCAAAACCATGAGTAGGACCTCACTGAGGCCTCCTTGCCCCTCCAGTGTAGCACCAGATGGCCCTACCATGGGCACCAGGCCACCAGAGTGAGCTCTTGGTTCACCTTTTCCTGCTGTGAGCTGTGCTGGTGCTGAAGGTAAGGCATCGCACACCACTGCCTGGATATTCCCTTCCTGATGGGTAACTTGGTCAGTGCCTGGCTCTCATCACCTTGCTGAGAAAATGGACAGCTCTTCTACTTCCAGTGTAGGGCAACAGCAGGAGTGTGGAACTATAGCACAGTGCTGGTGATGCTTGCTTTCTAGTTAGGAGCGTTGCCCAGCTGGAGCCGCACATCATGGGCTTGCTGGGTTTTTAATATTCCGTTTTCCAGCAGGCTTTGTTAATGGGTGTTTGCAGGTCTGGGTGGGCAGGGAACCTCATCAGCACCTGTCAGTTCTGATTTTGGCCTTTCTGCTAGGACATCTGTGAAAACAATGGTTCCAGTCACCAAAGAAGAGGCATTTTTTGTCTTCATCTGCAAGTCCTATAAAGGTAAAATCTGAAGGAGTAGTTGCTGCTTGTTGTTAGCAAATGAAAAGCAACATTAAAACGTAGGTGTGTAAATAATTTAAGTGGTAGCATGGAACAAATAAATTTAAGAAATGGAAAGCATAGAGCAAAAAGGACAAGGAGCTATGAGTGGGCAAGAAGGAGTTAGAGACAACACTGTTCTGAATTAGTTTTCCAAATATATAATATACAGTTATTTCTGTAGGAAGTGTTACTCTAAGATGGCACATGAGAAAATAACATCTGTTAATAAATGACTAAAACTATTACAGGGGATATTTCTTGTTTTTAAGGTGAAAATAAGGAAGCCTTAAGCCCCAAATGCTGCAGTTAATGGTGGCATCAAAATGAAAAATTCTGCAGATTTTATTAAAACAGTGAAAATTCGCTAGGATTTGGGATAGTTTAACTTTGCAATACATTTATTGTATGACCAGCAGTTGGTCGCAAATTTCACTAATAAAAAATTCAAGCCTTGAGGCGCTTTGTCACCACTGTGACAAAACATCATTAGCAGTTGGTGTAAATTGGGTGACAGCCAGTTTACCTGCTTTTAACCGGAAAAAAAATGTGTCAGTTTATTGCTTTTTCATTACTGCCTAAACTACACCAAACTATACCCGGGTGTTTGCTACAAAACAGGGCAACACTTTCATTGTTCTGGTTGCCAAAGCCTAGGGATACAGCGGTCTCTGTCTGAGGGGAGAATTTTAAATGCCAGACAGCTGGGAAGCTTCAAGAAGTTTTACTTCAGGTGTTTCAATACTGTGTCTGTGAAAGCAATGTGATACTTTTCTCTCTAACGTAAGTATTCAAAGATAAGGAATGCAGAACACTTCAGAAATATAATTGTTGGTATTCACTCTTCTGCCACTCATCCTGTAATTTGAAAGCTTAGAAAAAAAAATTCAAAACATGAATCTTTGCTTTAGATGTTTGTGAGGAAGTGAGACCCTTCGATGATAAGCAGCAGCGCAGGAAATCTATTCATGAAACAAACCACTCCAGCAGACAGTAAATGAAACAGATGTGTGTATGGGCAGAATGCCTATACGTGAGGCCACAGTTAGTGGAGAATGTTTATGGGCATTTGGTAATGGTGTGAAATGGCAACAGAACAAGTTCCTGCCTGCTCTTTGAGTGGTGGTACCTCCAGAGTTGCTTTCTGCACCAATCTCACTTGGCCAATCTGCTGTATGTGTCATCCCTGTTCTCACAGCTATTTAATTTCAAAGTTCTCTGCTCATCCACAAATGGCCAGCGGTGTATTTTTAATCCTCCTAGGATGAGGTACAAAGTGCAAAGCAGAAGAGCAGTTCTTTAAGCTGCCATAACTCAGCTGTATTTCACCGTGTGTCTGTGCCCATAATTCAGATGGAATCTCAGTATCTGAAATTGTGGTAACATGAAGAGCAACGTGGAGAAACAGCAACTTTGGTATGTATTTTAATATAAGAATGTTTATTTCTAGTAGACCTGGAAGGTCTGCAGGAAACGGAAGCTTTCAGATATTGTGTGGATATATTGCAATGTAAACATTCCCAGAAATGCAAAGCCTGTTCCAGTAACAGATGGCAAAAAGTGAGCAATGATCAATTCCAGTTTATAAGCTACAAAACCTGTACAACTAGTAAATCTAGTTCCAGAATGTTGCTGAATCTATTTAAAGGTTTGCTTTATACCTTATGTTGTTTAAGGTGGGGCATTTTTTCTCTGTTTTCCCATACCTTGTTAATCCAGAGATTCACAAGGAAAATAGACTCAAAACTCTACATCTGAGTAGATGGGAATCAAAAGTAGATCCAAGTAGATGTGTTCTTCAATCCAAGTAGATGGGAAAGCCTCAATACTTTGTGGGCCCAAATCTAGTTATCTTTAATAGTCACCTAGATTCCATGTTACAGGAGAGGAAGGAGAAGGGCAAAATTAGAGGAAAAGGAAAATCCCTCCCTTGAAGATGGATGTTTTGATATGGCTTTGCACAGGGTCTCTGTGATCTGTTCTCTGGAAATGCTGGTGTCAGGGCAGTCATGAGGCCTACAGGTCCCTTTCGTGCAGTCCCATGCAAGTAAACAAGTGTGTAAGCCCGCTCAGTCCAGCAAATACTTACCATAGGCAGCTGGTCCCTGCTATCAGCAATCCCAAAGCACTTGTAGCTTGAAGACATCCTGTGGCTCATCCTGGAGTATGTCCTCAATCCATTCTCTCTGCGAAGTTTCTCAACAGAGGTCCAGGCTGATCTGCTGTGCCAGGCTTTGGTCACCTGAAGGCAAGGCTGGAGGTCTGCAGGAGCAAAAATTCCACAGTAAAGCCAAGTCCTCGCACACACAGAGGGAGAGCTGGATTTCTTTCAGATCTGTCTTGTGGAAAGGAGGAAGAGAGAAAAGGGATATCACCTTACCTTTGGGACAGGATGGCAACAGATGTGGATGGTCACAGAAGGGTTGATGCTGCAGGACAGTGGGAAATTGGTGGGTACAAAATAGAAGGGCATACATGAGCAAACTGAAGGCTGTAAAAATATATCAGCACTTAAAAATTACAGAATCACAGAATGGCCCGGGTTGGAAGGGACCTCAAGGATCGTGAATCTCCAACCCCCCTGCCACAGGCAGGGCCAACAACCTCCCCATTTAATACTAGACCAGGCTGCCCAGGGCCCCATCCAACCTGGCCTTGAACACCTCCAGGGACGGGGCATCCACAACCTCTCTGGGCAGCCTGTGCCAGCACCTCACCACTCTCATAGTAAACAACTTCCCCCTGACATCCAACCTAAATGTTCCCTCCCTCAACTTAAAACCATTTCCCCTTGTTCTGCTGTTATCTACCCTTTCAAAGAGTTGACTCTCCTCCTGTTTATAGGTTCCCTTTAGGTACTGAAAGGTTGCAATGAAGTCACCTTGCAGTGTTTTTTACTTCAGGCTGAGCAAGCCCAGCTCCCTCAGCCTGTCTTCTTATGGGAGGTGCTCCAGCCCTCTGATCATCTTTGTGGCTCTCCTCTGGACCCTCTCCAACAGCTCTCTGTCTTTCTTGTACTGGGGGCTCCAGGCCTGGACACAGAACTCCAGATGAGGCCTTACAAGAGTAGAATAGAGAGGGACAATCACTTCCCTGTCCCAGCTGGCCACTCTTCTTCTGTTGGAGCCCAGGATACCATTTGCTTTCCGAGCTGCAAGAGCACACTGCTGGCTCATGTGAAGTTTTTCATCCATCAGGACCAGCAGGTCCTTCTCTGCTCTCAAGGACCGCTCCTTCCAGTCTGTATGGATGCCTGGAATTCCTCCATCCCAAGTGCAAAACCTTGCACTTTGCTGTGTTGAACCTATTAGATTCACCCAGGCCCACTCTTAAGTCTATTGAGGTCCCTCTGAATAGCAAAAATAATCACACCATAAAACGTGAGGAGATGGGAGCAGCCGCTGCCTCCCCTTCCCCTCCTCTTTATCTAGTGAGGATGTATCAAGCTGTAGCCCAATATGTAATAGGAATTTACGAAGCTAGCTGAAGTTAGTATTACCCTTTAGTGCACCTTTAAAAAATGCCTCCACCAAAGGAAAAGATGTACTTGTGCAGTGCACTTCAGAACTCTTCTGGGTACCTAAAAATAAAGCAGTTGAAGGAATGCAATACCTTGTTTATTTATAAGAAATAGTTTCATCTACCTGCCGACTGTAAAATTAATTGTGCTAGTATTTATGCATGAACTGTCAACACAAATTCCTGTAGTCTTTACAGTAACCTGCGTTTCTTAGGAAATGCCCCTGAGTATCCTAGAAAAACAAGAGATGAATCCAAGGCGTAGGCAGTAGTCATCTCTAAACTTCTAGAAGGAAAAAAAGGCATTTATTTGTTTTTAAAAAGAGTTTGTTTTGGTGCAGAAAGACATTACATATTAAACATTCATAAGAATTGCATGTTGTCCCAAAGAATTAGATTGAGTTCTTGAATGGTAAACCTTCACATATGTGTCTGTAATGGAGTGCACTGATTAAAAACTCCCTGTTCTTGCAATAAATTCTTACTCTCACGTTGCACACAAACATAGAAGGTGTTTTGTTTAGATGGGTCACCTTCAGTGGGGAAAAAAAGAACAAGAGAAGTGTGAATGATTGATGGTTATTAATATGAGTCAGATGGCTTTACAGATTTGGATTCAGTAGCCTGAAGCACAGAGAGTGTTCTGAAGATGATGGTGATTTCAGATGCACAGGAGAAGTTTAAACAAGGAAAAGATGCAAACTTGTATAGTACTGCTGTGAGCAGAGCTGCGTGATAATAGGTTGGCTGCAGTAAACATCAGGACAGTAATGAGCAAAACCAGACAGCTTTCCAATTTGTGAAACAAAACACCACGTTAAGCAGTTTGCACTAATCTGTCTTGCTTGACCAATCTCCTAAATTTATTAACATGTGTACAGCATTATACCTTTAAAAATGACTTTGGGCTTAAAAATAGTGGATTTTAAAATAAGACTTCAGGGTAAGGGGGATAGCACTAAATGATCAGGACGCTAAGGATAAGGTAAGAAGAAAAAAACGAAAGCACATCTACTAGAATTCAACCAAATGGAATTTGCTGTGAAGAGGCTCAAAACTTGTATTTGAAAAACAAAACGTGGGCGCCACCTCCTGGGGTACCGGATACAGAGCACAAAAACTCTGCTGCTCTTCACTCTGCAGAGGCGAGGAAACAGTGCTGCCGTCTGAGCGATGGGACATTCAGATCCTATGCCTTCTTTTTTCAGAGTTCAGGGCAGCTGTCCCAGATATTATTTCAATCCATTGCAGGTGATCAGAAGCTTCATCTTTTCTAGTTAATTGTTTCCTTTTGCCCAATATGGAAACATACTGATGAAAATTTGGATCAAGAACATCTCAAGTTGTTTGAATGTAAGCAGGAAAAATCTCATTGGAGCTAGACATGCCTACCTCCTCCCCTCCCTGCTGGTTTCAGGTGAGTTCTGAAGCAGTTCTGCTTTCTTTTTAGAGCTAGAGCAGAGGTTAGAATTGAACGTCTCAAAGTACTCAAAGAATTTGGATGGATACGATTTATTGGCTTTGAAGTTCATCTTAACAGGATTTAAAAAGACACAGTGGATGAGTTGAAAGAATTAATCATTTATTTTAAGCAGCGGAAAATTTGACTTTTACATAGTGTTTATCTGGAAATGGCAAGGCCTGAAAGTGCCAAATACCGACTTTTGGAAAATCCAGTAATGAGGCTTGCTAGTAATTGGGATAGATATCCTAATATAACCTGAATGGAAATAATAATAATAAAAGAGACTGTACTCCCTTTTTCAAAGTATTGATCCTGTTTTCCATTCAGTCAGTGTTGCCTCTCATCATCTGATGAGGTGAAGATTTGCCTCTACTACATGGAATCATTTCCTTGATGGTGAAGACCTTTCCATGCTTCTGAGGAACCATCAAATAACAGCTGATGTAGTGATAGCTGTCAAAGATTTCTGTATCTCCATTTATTTTTTATTTTTTAATAAAAAATGGGAGTTGGTTCAGATAAATCATATCTAAACTCAACCTTGTGTAGTTTTATGCACACACAGAGTATTGGCTAGCGAGGCAGTTTTCCCAGGATGTATTGCAGTAATCCATGCCTGGGTGCTATCAAGAAATTGCCATTTGTCATTTCAGTATGCCTCACTTGAACCTGTTTTATTTTGCCCAGGATTTTCCAGGGGACACCTGTGTTGCAAACACAGCCATTTAAACACTGTTACATGATTAGCCTCTCACAACACAGGATAAACATACCCTTCAGGGTTTGACATAGCTATGAGAGAAGGTACACTTCAAACAAGAATACAATGGTTACAAACAATGCAGTTTATTCAAGTATTTTACCTAACTACACATCACTGTAAAATCAAGTTGAGTCGCTCAACTTGAAAAAGTAGAAGTTTCTCATTCAGAAGGAAGAGCCAGAAGTCACTAAGGGATTGACTGTAGTTCATGGCAATACAAAACCAGCCAGGCCTTCCATTGGGGGCCATCACCTGCTTAAAGAATGGCACTCTCACAGCTCCTTGTAGTCCTCCCTCCACCCCTGTATTTCATAAGGCAGAGAACAAGGAAAAATATGCATACATGTCAGCAGTTTCCAGTGTATATTACCCAGAGGTCTGCCATGGGTTATGCAGTATTCCTTGAGCTACACTCAGTTCAATATGTTGGGAGGTAAGTCCAGGAGGGGAGGAGAATGCTACACCAAATGCTTTCCAAGCAATCTGGGGCCAGTAAGTACAAACAGAGAGGAACAGCAGCGCTAAACTTTGTCCAAGTGAGAAGTGGAAGAGTCCAGGAGCTGTACTCAGAAGTGTAAAGGGGTTCTTTGCACTCTGTCAAGTTCTGGGATCCCTTTCACAGGTGGAGTTTTGGCTCTAATTCTCTCCTTCCAGGCCCACCACCTGACTGCAACTATTTTCAATCCAGAGTTAACTTTTAAAGCTTCACAAACTGCTTTAAAACAGATCTGTGAATGATGACCAAGAAAATGGTATCTTTTGTTAGTAGGTTGAATTTTGGATACGAGGCTTTTTTGGAACTTCTTTTTGGGGAAGTAGGTGTGGTGGTCAGAGACTTTCAGAAAATCAGAAGATTCACAGACAGTGAATTAACAGGACAGAAGTTAAATACACTGATTTGAAATGATTATCACTGGCTTAAAGCATGAGAGAACACTCAGTGTTACTGAATGCTCTTACTTAAATGCTGAGAATTACCTTCTATGTTTTATGCATATGTATTTTACAGTTAATCTAAAATTTCCAACATTTCAAAAGCTATATGGCCACTAAGATCCAGCAAAACCTAAATGTAGCAAACAGAATAAAAAAGCAAACTGACTGTACAGTGGCTGATGTCAACATGTTTTAAAGTAACCCATTTTGTTACTTACAAATGGGTGAGAAATACCACTAAGTGCTTTGTTATCTGGAGAGGGGACTATTCAGTAGCAGGCCAGTGATCTCACTTAAAGATGACTGCACCCTTTTTTCATTTATGGGTGGATAATTCCCAGTAATAGCAATAAGCACCACAGAGTGCCCTTTCTAAAATATTCAAGCACATGTTCTCTTACCAAAAGCCAGATGATTAGCTGGCGTGGTTGCATTTACAGCAGCTTTTCAGCAACTGCAGTTGCTTTCCTATTCTTCTCTACCGAGGAACCTCAGCCTTGATCTGAAAGTCTGGCAGAAGACTCTGTGATTTAGCATCTCATCCTTTCACACAACCAGCCAGCCTCAGTTCACCTTACCCCTTTGTCAGTGCAATTCTTAGCAGTAGATTTTGCACTACAGGTTCACTCCATTCAGGGGTTTGGCTGAAGGCAACAATTTTATTTCAGGTAATGTTCCTGAGAAGAAATTACCAGGACTCCAGATTATTCACAAGACTGACCTAAAATCTAATTGGACTCCAGAAGCCAGAAGATCTGACCGCCTCTGAAGAGTGCTCACATCCCATTGCCATCTGCTTTCCCTTCGCTGAACAGCAGCAGGAATTTCACCACTCAGAAATGAACGATTTGTCAATCAGAGTCAAGTTTGACAGCAACTATTGTCTTTGTAGATTGCACAGACCTTTCCTAAAAGGATTAATCAGTTGTGCTCTTAAAATTTTTAATGAAGTGGAGTAATGGGTATCCTACTAATTTCTCTTTCCTTTATTTTCTTTGCTTTCCCTTCAGTCACACCAGCTTCCTTCTTGATGAGGAACTACTACTGCTCATGTATATGAGGCTCATGTTGGAGGTCAGAATATGGCAACCAACCAATAGAGTTGTTGAGAAACCTCTATGGAACCGAAAGAACGTTTCAACGTTTCAGGCATTCTGGATTATTAGACAACGAAAAAAACTACTCTGTCTTTTAACAAAATGCTATGTTAAGAGGAAAAAAAAAAAAAAAGACTGGAAAAGGTTAGTATACAAATGACTAATCCTTCAGTGAAATAGAAATTCATATGCTGCAAGTCACTGAGCAGAATCTTTTGATATCAGATGATAAAGAATTAAGTGTTAAGAAACTGATCTGTTAACAAGAGATAGCAAAGCCAGTAGTACTGTGATTGCCACACATTAACTTGCAGAACATCAAAGCTGAGAACTGGAATTGCACCCTGCCTTGATATATTGCATTTAAGTTGGTCCAACTTACAAATCCTTAAAACAGAACAATCCCCTGTACCTAACTCCTTTTACTGAATCTGAAAAAAAAAAAAAGCTTATAAAAATTCTTCATGTTTTCTTCAGCTCTTAAATTGAGCCAAAAAAGCCTATGATAAAATTTCTAAAACATGCAAGGCAGTGGGATATAAATAATATATTCCCATGCCTGAACTCAGGTTTAACTATTGTACTCAAATCACGCATCTTCAAATCCCTAATGACTGAACTGATAGCATCAATTATCTAAAAGGCTGTATCCAATAAAACATGGCTTTCTGACATTTTCATGGTACACGATATTACATTCACATTAGGAGAATGCTGGTTCTGCAACAAATATTGATATGTATACAAGGAGTGATTTAGAGTGCTGTGATTTAGAGTACCCTGTCTTCCATAATAAATAGAGAATATATCCCAGCACCATCTTTATCCGAAGCTCTGCTTTTTGGCTTTGGTGGTTGTTTTCTTTCTTTCTTTTTTCTTTTTCTTTTTTTCTTTTTTCTTCAGGTATGATTTAATCTGATTTCTGAAGTTAGTTAACGAGAGTATAAAATACCTCACAGCACTCTCCTTTAAAAAAATACACCAGGGGAAGCGATCACTGGTAAGACATACCTGGTAACGCTGTAGTCTATCTTTGTGTTTCAGCTTTCATGGAAAAATGCTCAAGAGCATTATTTTTCTTAATGCGCTGTAAGCTAAAAAATCAACCCTCAAGGGTTTCTATTGCTCTTCTTGTTGCCAGAGCAACAAAGCAATACTCACCTGAATATCTGCCAATGTAAGTATCAATTTACAAGCTAAGATGAATTTTCTGCCGCTAGCAGATGCCACTAACAGCATTTTACTATAAACTAAACTAAATTTTAGTGGCAAGGGATGCCATGAAAACTCAAGAATATATTACTATTTCATTTGTCCTACTTGATTATTGCTCATGTAATTCAAGCATTTCTATTAAAATGTCTTGACCAATGACATTCAAAACAAAAGGGTAAAACTGAAAGGCTTTTACATCAAATTTTCTACACATTGTTAAACAACTCAGAACAACTCTAGCTTGTCATCAGAAGCATACCAGAAACCTTTCCCAATGAATTCCTTCCTAAAACTCCTTGTGATGAGGAGGCAGGAGGGGAGAAGGAAACAGAAGTTAACGTATTCAGAGAACATACAACAGTTGGTGCTTTCTGAAGTGAAAAAGGGCTCACTGTTTACAGCCGTATCAATCCAAACGTGCACAACACATTTCTGTTTGAAACAGGTGACAAAAGCATTACTTGTATTACTGTACCATACAAGGAATACAAGTTTGAAAAGGTTCGTTAACGCGTCAAACCAAACCCAGGAGGACTATGTGGAACTGAATCACAGAACTGGAAATGAAGCAAAGTCTTTTGCTGTAAGGAAAACCCAAAGAAATGTTTTGTTATAAAGTGTACTAAAAGACCTGATTAAAATTTAAGACATGAAGTAAAAAGACATGAAGAAAGAGACATATGGAAAGTATATGAGGCAGAAAACACCTAAACTCTATTTCTTATGTTCCTTGCAATTGTTTTTCTCCATTTAAAAGCTGAGAGGCAGAGGAGGAATGAGGCAAATTCAAAACTTCCTCCCACTTGCAACTCTTAATTCTAAATTAACTCATTTTCAGATGTTAGATTAAAACACGAATCATTTTACCTTATGCAGTCAAGCAGTTCGAAAATGCAGGAATTAAAAGGGAAAGTTTTTAGCACTTTTAGTTATGAAGTGATATACACATTAGTTTAAAAAACAACGGTGCTTTATTTTCACACATAGTATGTGCACCTCTGTAAAAGCACCATCCTGAAAAAAAAAGAAATATTCACTTATTCCCTGCAGAGTCAGAAGCAAAGGCAGTGTGAATCAGAAAACTGCAGGAAGGGATTACAGGCAGAAAAATTTCTGGACGAGAGATTGGGAGATTCTGAGCTAAGCTTCCTTTTTTACCACTTTCTTTTTACTCGTAGATTTGTAAACTGCTCTGCTATTGAAACGCAAAGGATTTTTTTTCTGTTATTTTTCAAAGAGATAACTTGTTATCATTGGAATGTTCAACCTTGTGTTGTTTGTCTGACAAAATACGTGAAAAATTGTTCTGTCTGCAAAGAAAATACTGTGTTGTGACCTCAGCATTAAGATGTGTGCTTGCACAGTGGAGGTCTGGTCAAATACACTCCTTCCTGATCTCTCCCACTATTGTTTTCAGTCTTACTGCATGTTTGTATTCAGATAGTCAGTCCAGAAATTTTTCATTTGCCTGTCACACCAATGAAGCTAAACTAAAACCCCCAACTGCTGCTCATGTTTAAAAACAAGCCGGCATTAAGATCTTCACTTCACAGTCTGTCCATGAGGAAAGACTTCTTTCTTGATTTTCTACATTGCTGAGCTCAGCAAAAAATGGGTTGTCTTTTTTGTTTTGTTGCTTCCTTTTTTACACACTAACTAGAAATAGGAAAGGACACTAGAGAACACGGACCGTAGATTTATAGGATCTATCTACACATATGCAACCCAGCCTTTTCTATATATCAGTCATCCTGAATTAAACAGACAAACAAACAAACAACCACACAAAACCCCACAATCGGGGGGAAACTGAAAAGCTTTTTTATGCGCCGAAATGGAAAGTTGTTAAGTATTAATTTCTCTAATATCAACTACTAAGAAGTGCAGGAGTTACATTTGGTTGTATGGGATGTCTTGTGTTTTAAGACCAGTTCTAAGTTACATGTTTACCAGTGGCATCATCCTTGTGAATTAAGAGAGGTAGTCTTGTTTTACGCTAAGGCTGAACAAGTTTGTTTTTCAGTTTTTACCTCCTCAAACTATTTTGCAATGACACCTAGGAATGGTGACCCCTCAAGTGGCAGCAGACATCTTGAGGAACAAAAACCCAAACCACCATTTTTCTTGACCTCACTTGCTTTAACTGCTGCATGTGTTTGACCTTTCTCCTTCCCCCACACCATAAGTACAGCTTCAAAATGAACTGATGTAAACACAATGCAGTATTCATTTAATGTGATTAGTAAGAAAGATTATTAATTTTTTTTCTCTTTTTCTACAGTCAGATCACTTAGAAAATTCTGATAGCTTGTTTTTTTTTTTTTTTTTATGAAAGAGGGATGGACAGTTTTGTTCAGATAGTGGAAGAACATCATGGTGTAAGGTTCTTCTTCTTAAAAAAAAAAAAAGGTACTATTGTGAGCATAAAGGCTCATTGTACTGTAGTAGCAAATCCAGTACCGTAGCACTTAAGAGAGGTGGTTAACAGTGCTTTGGTTCAGAATCAGTGTTAGAAAATAAAGCTTAAAAAGTTATGATGCAGAGTATTTGGAGGGCTTTCCACAACGATTTGTAATGGATGTAGAAAGGACTGAGGCATTGGCTTCTTCCCCTTGGCAAAGTACTTTGTCCTTCATTCTGTTGAAGTCCCAGGTTTCACCATCAAGTTTCTCATTTCCATCGATGTCGCACCAAGGAGGATTCATCGTTGACCACGTCATTGTCGGTGTAGCGATGCTGGCACCGTGGTGGAATAAGCAGCAGGATGATCAGTATGAGGAGGATAATCCCACACAGGCTCATGAGAGCATAGGAGGCAATCCACAACACTGGTTCATGGAAAGTTATGCTAGAAACGCAGTTGCTTGCAACATCTGTGGTTGTGAAAGGGCCTTCAATCTCAGACACTGGAGAGCCATCAACCTCTGAGAAATTACAGAAAGAGAAGCATTAAGTCTATAAGACCATTTAAAAGCAAGTAACAAGATCTAGCCTAAAAACCTATACAACCCTCTCCATCATCATGTATCTCAGCTCAGTCATTTTTAAATGCTTTTCTTATTGCAAATTAGAATGCTGGTATTCCACAGATATAAAATGGGAATCTGAGGCAAATGGAGACTATATTACTCCCACATCTACATAGGCTATCAATGAGAGAGCAGAACATTAACTCAGGTCTCCCATTGCCAGCTTAAAGCCCCAGCCAGTGGATCACGTTTTCCTTCTGAACTAACCTTTCAGAAATGTCAGTCTAATGAGGCTTAAAAAATCCTACAGTACCAGTACACTGTTCAGGGCCTGGAGAGTTTTTGTGTGTTTCTGGCATTTGCAACAAGTGGGACAGAGTCAGAGGATTCTTACATCTTCTGTATTAGCTGCCTCCTAAGGTTTTAGAGAGTTATATGCAGGTTCATTAGCTTCACAGATACTTTAGAAGACCATATTCTAGGCAGAAAGCAGCACCAATAGCCTTGGGAGCGATACTGCTGAGATGAAAATCAAGAAGGAAGGGGAGGTAAAGCAGGAGAGCTTGGGAACATCTGCCCAGCACAGGGAAAGAGTGAAGAGGATGGTCAGTGCCAATAGTGAGGAGTTTGGACGTGATATGTTGGGCAATGAGGAAGAAGCTAAGAAGCAGATCAAAAATGGACAGGACAAAACTAAAGCAAAAATCGTGGAGTGCCTCTGCAGCTGTTTTTGAGCAGCCATCCATCTTGGTACAGCACAGGTTCCTGATTTGTTTCATTACCACCACAAGCCGGTACTTCTTAAACCAGTATTTGCTGGAAAGGGTTATGCTGTCCATAGTTGTCACAGTAACCATGGCAAGCCAGCAAAGCTCCCCTGAGCTGTGGATGGGGCTATGTGTGTTGTAAAGGCAGAGCAAGGGAGTTGCCTGGGGCAACAAAATATTCAGGGCGTTTTGTACCTGCAGGCCTGTAGCTGGGGAAGGACGCACCTTCCAGCATGCTTAGGGCAACTAGGAGCCTGCAGTCAGTGTTCTCTGTGCATTTTAACAAACTTTCCAAACAGACATCATCTGCTTTTCTACTGAAATATTCCAAGACTCATCTGCATATTTCTCGTAAAGACCTCAGTTCTAAGGTTCTCGCCTCATTTCTTGTTCATTTTACATACAGAAACACACTTACCAGACCTTAAGTGGCCCTGCCTACTGTAAACATTGCATCTCCTTTACACACAGCTTTGACAAGTCTCATGAAAGCACATTTGGAGAGATTGGCATAAAACATCCTTGGGAAGAAAGATGGGGGATTTAGTATTCAGTTCCCAGCCTCTCATAATCTCATATTATTTAAAGGTTCAATTCTCACTAGAATTAATTCAACTTATGGTAGGGCACTAAAGCAGAAGGCTGTTCTGCTCACTCACAATCTCGTCCCTGGTGACAGGTAAGCTTCCAGGAGAGTCTGGACAGCTCACTCATCTGATGGAAAACATTCCTCCCATAAGAAATGTCAAACCCAGGAATTTTCTCAGGGATCACTCGCTGAACCAACCCTTTCTCCATCTGCAGATGTGGGAAGACTTCTTTGGTGGCAAAACAGTATTAGAGAGAGCTGCATGAAACCTGAAGCTGCATTCACAAGCTTTCTGACACCAGTAATAGCCAAACGTGCTCTCTCAACTCATCAGACCAAGATAAAGCAGCCCTCTATCATCAGCAATCTTTGCCAAGACACTGCTGTTGCACAGACACTGTATGGAAGCTGCACAAGAGTGGACAGAATTGCAAAAGTCTACCTGGAAGGCCTGTGAAATCTACGTTGTTCAGAGACCACATATTGTACTTGCCCTGCCATGCAGTTATTTCTCATACATATCTCACTGTTCTTCTCAGCCCCACATTTTGTATGTCTCTGTGAAGCCCTGCAGCAAAACCAAACTAAACCACATATAATATTAATGTGAAATGTAAGGCATAAGGATTACTATTTAGGAATTCAGCATTTTGAAAAGTGAAAACACGAAAAAAAAAAAAAAAGATCACAATTTTCCACCTTGGAGATAGCTAGCTCTGAAAATAAGCAGTCCCTAATTACTTATTATTTGATTCGAATACAATAACTACTCCTTACAAAAAAAAAGCAATACAAAATTATTGCTGCAGTGGCTGACATTTGAAATTACATTTTGAGAATGTTTGATAGCAGCATAGACTCTGCTTTTTTCCTTCTGAAAAGAAAACTTTTCCTTTACCCTCTTCTACTCTGAAATTGCAAGGAAATAAAAAGGGAGAAATTTGCCTAAATTGTTCAAATATACCCCTAACATAAATCAACAGTCACACAACCTATTATACGTTAGCTGAATTGTGATATTTTGGCTTTTTTTTGTTGTTGTTGTTGTTAGAATACCTGGTGATAGCTACCTACACTCATTTCTTGACCTTGAACAAATGGGATTTCCTACGATATTGATGATCACAGGACAAAAATGCTATCTTATAATATCCCTATAGAACTCAAAGTTATGAAGGTCTAACAATCTTTTTCACTGTTTTGGATTTTCTGGAAAGGAAGCAACCTGAAGTGAGACCAAATATATCACAGAACTGTGAATTGCTGCCTGGTAGGGACCTTTGGAGGTCACCTAGTGCAGCTTCCTACTCAGAGCAGGACTGTCACCATCAATAGATCAAGTCAGGTGCAGCTTTCTTTGTCCATCTAAGCCTTGGAAAACTCTAAGGATGGAGAACTCATGATCTCTCTGGAGAACCTGCTATACTCCTCTCCTGCTGAAGGTTTCCTACTGTCAAAGTAAACATCTCAGGATATAACTGGTAGGTGTTGCCCTTCATTGTGTGTTTTCACTTGCATTCTCCCTTGACTTACATTTGATGCCCACCATAATCTCCACTTCTTTTTTCCAGAGGACGGCTCTTCAGCCAGGCCCCTCTCAGGCTGACGATGCAAAACTCCACAGTTCTGTTCACTGAACCTCATGAGGTTCCTGGTGCTCAGTCCTCCATCTTAGCATGGTCATTTTCACTTGAAGCTCTGTTAGCCACTGTATCACCATATCAGCCATTCCCTCAAGTTTAGTGAATGAAAAAGTGGTGAGACTGCATTCTGTCTCATCACATTTTAGTGTGGAAGTTATTTATGATTGTGGTGCTTGGTGCATTTCTGCTCTTAAAAACATCTAAGGCTTGTTGCTATGATTTTCTCACTTACTACAAAATAACAAGAGGTGTAATTCTACTCAATGCTGAGGTACCATCAGGTTGCATCACTAATACTATCTAAGTGATTCAAACATTTGGTCTCAAGATGGAGCTCAATCCAAACCCCTTCCTAGTCATCCTATAAATACTACTTATCTCTGAAGTTAACAATAGACAGTTTGAAACAACTTGAAATTAGTAACAGGCCGAATAAGACTTAAAGGAAAAAGAATATTTCCTTTCTTGCCACAATGGATTAGCTTCTTGCTTTCTAAGCTCTTCTCATTCTTCAGTTCTTGGTAGATCCTGGAGAATGAAAACAGGGCAAGGAGGACTGTGGGATAAGTCATTTCTCATTGCTAGCCATTCTAGCCAACAGAAACGTGGAGCTTAGTGAAGTTGAGGGCTTTAGTCTTAGCTTTTGTTCCCACTGGTTTTTTTGTTTGTTTGTTTGTTTTTTAAATTCAGCATATATCTGTTTAATATCTCACAAAAGCATGGGTTTAAATTTAGTGTTAATGCACTACTGTAAACAAGAAAGCACAGCTGATTATAAAGAAGCACAGCAACACTGAACAGTCTTTTCTATTTCTCTACTTCTGAGGTTTTATGCCATCGGTAATTCAATTTAATTTATGCCATGAACAGACTAAAAAGCTCCAAATAAATTACATTAATATAGTTGCTATGGAGGACGTGGCTGGCCTCCACAGGAAGCCAGTTAGGCAGCTTAATCTCTCACACTGCACTGACTGCTAACCACTCATAGTTGTGGTTTTCTGATGAAAGTAGTGTTAAATATGGAAAGCACAAGCTGTGAAGAAGTGAATTCAGAATAACTGGCACATCTAGCAAAATGTCATCTGCCCCCCATGAATAAAGTCTGACAAATCAGTATATCTTGTCTCAGTCACTGGTTTGCATCATCTGATTCTTCAAGAAGCATCAGGTTCCCATGATGTTATGTTAGACTTATGCATGAAACATGGACAAAGAAACAAGAATTAAATGCACTCTAACACCACCTGGGGATCATCGTGTGTCCATGCTCATGCAGATCTGGATTTCATTTCTAGTCAGAAAGCTCAGTTCTACTCTAGAGAGGTTAGCAGAATTAACTGCACTGACCAAACTCAATGCTTCTGTGTAGCAACATTAATTATGAAAGTGAATAGTGAAAGTGTTACTATGGTTCCCAGATTCTTTTTTTCTCCACACAGACATGGCTGTTAAAGCAACCCTTATGAACACCAGCTGGCTCGCCCTGCCAACCTGATGTTGGTCACAGCATTGAGTCAAAATGCCCCTTCCTCTTTCCATTAATGGCTGCAGCATAGCAGGGACTGAGGCACTTCTAGGCTTGATAAATTGCAGTTAGGAAGAAAATGGAGGAATGACAGGCAGAAAAACCTGCCCAGCAATATTTGTGTAGTTACACTCTCCTTCCAGACGCATTCAAAATGTGTCTTTCATCAGTAGGGTATCTCATAGAGTTCTTCACTAAGCAGCCTGCATCAAATGTCCAGCATTTTTTTCTTTGCAAGCTCAAAGACAACAATTTTGAACCCACTAACAATATAGAAATTAAAATAAATAAATAATTTTATAAAGCTTTTAGAATGCTCTGAATCTACAACTCAGCTAGTCTCTTTTTTCCCTCAATTACCTGGTCGTACTAAGCACTCAAGTACTTACTGCCCTTACATCTCTAACATAAATAACGGGGATTAAAGTGGCAGTGTCAGTCAATACTCCTTTTCCCATGCAAACCACAGATGCTATGTTTTTCAAGGCATATACCACTTGTATTTCGGACAGACATTTGCATATATGTACACAGCCTTTTCTTTTTCTCCCACTTTTATGTTCACGTGGTGCCAAAGCAATGTCTCATCAGCAGTGGGAGGAAACGCCAAAATTGTAATTGTTTTTAGCTACCTTTGGTAAGATAAAATAACACAAAACAACAAGAATGTTAACCAGATAACTGCAAAATCTGCCAAAAACGATCAGCTCTTTTCTTCCCATTTACTCAGCAGCTAATGAAAACTTCAATGGCTTCCTACTCACACTGAGCAAACAACGTGTTTAGAACCAACACAGACATCACAAATCTTAATTTGAGTACCATTTTCATCTTTGCTCTGACTATTTCTGAAAGGCTGTAAAGGCACAATTTGTATTTAGAGAAAAACATGAGTAAGGTACTTCACTGCCCAGTCAAGTAAAGAATCAATTTATCTGCAAATTGAAACAGGACTGCACACATGAAGCTGCATTAAAAACAGGGACTGATCTGTGTTGGGGAAGCTGCATGCACAGACGGGTGTCTCAGTAAGAAGATCCTATCTCAGCTGGAAGAATGCAGCTAAGATATCCAAATCAATGCTGATTTACTTCATACCAAAAGACCTTCTTTTTTTACCCTTCCTGAAATCTGAATACTTTGGGATTGCTAAAAAACATACTTTACTGCTAACCACACTTTCATACCTTTCCCCATTATGTAAAGGACAAAGGTCTATTTTGAGAGTAGCAATTGTTTCCTCACTCACCAGTCCTGCACAAAATATCCTTCTTACCTGCACATGGACTCACTGCAAAGCCCACTCTCCTCTGAGCTCTGTCAAAGATTACATAGAAGCCTTCCATGACCGTAGCACCAATAACCAAAGCATTTGTGGAGGAAGAGATCCCAAATCGGTAGCACTGCAGGTTCTCTCCTATCCCAAGGATGGGTTGAATGTAAAGCTATTAAAATAACAAAGAAAGAAAAGAAAGACAGAGTGTAAGAAGGAACACCACAGAGTACTTACAAGAATTTTTTCAGATTTTTATAATCAAACACTCAAATTCCACTGGAAGTCAAAAGTGAATAGCAGCAAACAGACTTCTGTACATTTAAATCTGATCAAAGCTTACATGCATGTAAAAGCTCTTGGGAGCCCAAGCTTAAATTTGAACACAATCATTCACTACGTGCAGAGAACCTACAAGTTCACAAAACCTACTTCTTACTGTATGTTCCACACGGGGAGGATACGTAAGAAACAATTTGGAACATGAATCCAAATTATAGAAAAAAAAATAATATTTAAAACAAAAATATCAGGATAAAATTGATCCAGAAAGCATTCAGTGTTAGCTCAAAGTTCTAGATTCATAAATTCAAGCCACATTTTACCTCTTTTCTCCTGGGGGAAGATGAAAGATTGACATTCTACATGATCAATAAAGAAAAAGCTTATCATGAGACTTCACTATATTTCCAGTTAAAATGTACTTAAAAATTCATTCTCTTATACACTTCTGACCGTTCCCTGAGGTAAAAGATTGTATTAGTAATGTTAGAAGATACTGGCCTATATTGCAATCTGTACTGGGGGAAAAAAAAGCCAGAGAGCAGAAATAAAAGTGGCACAACGCTATTTTCTAAAAGCTAGAATGAAATATGAATAAAAGATAAACCAACCAAGTTATATGAACTGGTGAAGAGATTACACAGGCTCCTTGCCAAGAGTATCATTTTCAGGAGAAGTGCTCCAATTCAGAATGCCGTGAAAAACAAATCAATTTCCTTCTCCCAAAATTAGAAGATCAAAATGAATAGGAACACTGTATTGATATATAATAAGGCTAATGCTCAAGAAAACAAATCAAAACCTACTTATTTTTCCTAACAGTTTGAAAGAATCATTTCCAACTACATGGGCTGCACTCTGAAGGAAACTTTTGTATTTGGCTTTGGGAGTTGGAGTTTCTTCTAATACACAAGTTTCTTTGTTATTTTTCCTACTTAAAAACTGATCTTTAAAAACGTCATTAAAGAAAATTCCCTTGCATGTGATAAGCCAATTTTCTATTACCATTTTTAAAGAGCACATGCCTTATAATAGTAAAAATACAAGCAACACTGAATAAACAAAGAAAACAGACCTGCGGTAGGATAGAGATCCGAAATGACCTGCTGGAGTTCTCATCCCTCATGTAAATAGAGAGTTTGGGAAATAAGGACCAAGGTCTTTCAGTTTTATCCCAGCATGCAAGTTGTGAACCAGACCAGAAGCCAGAAGAGAATTCCTGTATCTATGGAAAAACAAAACAAAACAAAACAAAAACGTGATACATACAAGATTACATGCATTTTGATAGATTTTGATAGCTATGACTGAATGCTAACAATTAAATAAATAGTTTTTGAAAACACAAAGTAAATACAAGCAACATGAATATTTGATGGGATTGCTTCTCTTTCACACACACAGTTTTTTACTCAGCTTCAGGGTTTTGAAGCCAAAAGGTATGCCAAAATCTCCCAGCATCCAAGAGACTCAAGGTCTGCTACTCAATGAAAAGAAACACATCTCTATCTCTCTTGCTGCTCTGTCACTCACCACCAGTATGACTTGATGTGCTTTTGAAATAAAAGTTGATTAGCAGTGCTTCTTAATATAGCCATGACATAAACAAAGTGAAAATTAAACCCTTCCAGAGCTTCTTCACCTAAGATAACAATCTTGCCTGGAGTTCTTGCTCCCCAAAGCAAACAAATTTGATGTGCTGCCAGATCAGAGGAAAACATTATTTGCATGCAGTGCTTTGTGTTGGCTCTGACTCCACAATGAAGCAGCATACAAGCTCATATCTTATTACGCTGCTGTACAGCCAAATTATCTCATACAGGTGCAAAAGATGGAATCCAGCCTCTCTACCCCACTCATTTATAATTATCTGCGATATCGATTATTTTGCAAATATCAGTTCATGCATTATTTATATGGCATTTTACAGGTGACAAGTATTCACACACACCCACCTTCTTGCCAATGAAATAATTAAGGTTGTATTAGAGACGTTATATTTCCAAGTGCTCATCTCTGTTCTTGGGCCAGCAAATGTACGTTCATACAAACACAGCATGAGACTTTCACAGCCAGCTTTTACACTTAACTCTCAATGCATGCATCTTTTGGTATGGAACCAAAATGCTCTACCTCTCACAGCAGTCCCATGTCAGACCTGCTGAAAACATAGCACTCTCTCCATTTTGCATTGCAAAGCAGAGCTTGTTATGTGAGAAGAGCTCCCAGGCAGCACCCAGACTGGACAGACAAAATCCATCAAGTGCTCTATTTTAAGTGCCTACTTTGATTTTCCAGTGAGGCTGCTTATTACATTGTATTTCCTTTGCCTTACTTCTGTATGCTGAACAAATGCATCGGGAGGCATTTGGCTTTATGATACCTAAAAGGTTATTAAAATAAAGATTTCAGGTTAACTTGAGCTTTCCCTTCTCCAGCTTACTGACTTTGCATTACTTTGATGATGTGAGAAGACATGCTGTTCTGACTTCAGCTCCATGAGGTACAGTCGCTGCGCCTTCCCTGCAACTCATCTCTGCTCATCTGCCAAACCCACCACTCTTCAGACCTTCCAACATCAAACCGCATCTATAACTGCCCCCTAAAAGACTTCAGACCAGGGCATTTTAAAAAACTCTCTACACCATTAAAGAATAGAAAGCTACAGACTTGATTTTTTTTTTTTTTTTAATGCAGTTGAATAAAGGAATGGTACATAAGCAGTTATGCCAATAAACCTGAGCGGGCAATAATGTCATGCTGGGAAGCAGGTAACAAGCAGCTAGGAGCAGGAACTTGTTAACCTACTGCACCTATGGTCAGAGGTATCTGACTACAGCAGTTGGTTTTACATTTCTGTGATAAATAGCTTGCCAGAAGCACAGACCCCAAAGCAAAGTTGTCATGCCATTGGTACAACTGCTGCAAGTTCCCATTTTACTAAAATAACTCTGACAACCCAAGAAACTAATCCTTACATCTTGTTAACTACTTTCTTATTTAGTAGACTATCTCCTTTGTTTAGAGCTGTGCAAATAACTTCTGGTGTGTGTGGAGACAAAGGGATACAACAACAAGGCCCTTGAAATTAAAAAGAAACCCTGTCTGGAAGAGTTTGCTTATGCATTTTTAATAGGAAGAACAAAAATCATTAGGCAAAGTGAGAGAGTGGTTCCCCTCTAATATCTTATTGATCTGGCTGCTTACTTGGCATGTGGAAAGCCCGTGTTTGAACATCCTCCTGACTCACATCAGGGAAGAGTATGGAGTGCTATGACCCACTCCCCAGGAGGATGCCATGCCCACGTTACACTAGCTCTACGGTAGGCTTCCTTCAATTCCCTCCCCCCTCATCAGCTGCAATTGTTACAAATCAATACTTAAGCACTTTACAAAGAGCAGAACTTTTAACCAGGGAAACTGACCTCTGTAAGACAATTTGTATACTTATTTTACACACCAGACAACTATAGGCAGTGAATAAACTCTTCATGCCAAATCTCTGCTTTCAGTCAGGAAAAGGGTATCAGTCTTGAACTACAAGCATACAGGTAAGTATGTTGCCTGTCGGACAGCTGGCCAATAGCTAACTTACTACATTTCCTGTGATTTGCACTTCCTACCACTATCTCTTCCTGAAGCCACGACAGAAATATTCAATTTGTTCACATCAAAATATCTGAAATTTATTCCTTTGCTTTAACCTCCCCAGTGTTGTTCACTGTATTCAAAACTTATGAATAGCTTTTGTTCACTAGAAAATGTCGCTTCAGTTACTCTACACTCAGATAAATCCACCATGTCCCTGCCCTACTTCTAAAGCCTACTCTATTTCTAAAGAAAGATGCTTTAAAACATAATTAAATAATGACATTCAAAAGTATCTTTTTTGATATGAATAATCCTGATGAATTGCATCCATTCTATGCAGCAATCAAGCCTATATTTGGAAAGTAACTGCTTGTAGTCGCAGGCTCTTCTGCTTTACAAACACTCTGTTTTGAATGGAAGGACTGATTTTTGGACTCTTAATACCTTCAATAGAAAAATATTGAATTAAGTCTGTATTTCTGAATTGCTTAGAGCAAAATACTCAGTCTCCACACTATTTCTGGTGCATTTTCACATACGCACCTTCTGTCTGGATTTAGACCTCATTTTTCCCACCTCCCTTCCTGTTCTCTCGTCTTCCTTTCCCTTTTCTGTTTCCATCGAATCCATCCATAATTTCTTAACAGAAGTACACCAGGAAAGATTCTGATCCCCTCAAGTCAAAGACCCTATGACTTACAAGGCAGACAAAGAAGATGACAGTCCTTTCAACGTTCAAACAGTTATTTAACATGAATTTAACATTTAAAGCAAAATTAATGGCATTAGCTTACCAGGGATGTGCGAGCTATTGCTTGCACGACAGCACTGAAGACTTTCTGGGGCAGACGGAGGAGGGTGGTCCCACTGTCTACTATTGCCTTATCAGCATTGTACTAGAAAGGAGGAAAAAGGAGACAAATTACACACTTTAGTTGATGTAATGCAGATTAAACTGTCTCATAGCAATGACAAGGTTGTTCCTTTTTTGATAGCTGACTTCATCAGCTGGTATGTCATACCTTTCAGCAGTCATAGAATCATAGAATGGCTAAAGTGCCTTCATGTTTAGCACTGACAAAGGGTAAGCACACTGAAGCACCTGCATGTATGCCTAAGCCCTGCACTGAGGTCTCTGCAATAATGCAAAGTACTCACTCACTCTAGTTCAAATGTCATATAGGAGCTTGCTTTTAATGACTGTTGTTTCTCACTTGAAAATGATCAGAGAACATGAGTCCTCTTTACACATCATGTTTGGTACTGACTCAAGAGTACGGAAGCCAAATGCACACCTTTCTTTCTCATCTTAGGAAAACCACAAGAACACACACAAAAGCAGCTACAAAGAAGTCTGAAAATTTCAATCTTTGCCCTTCAAAATCTGTAGATCCTTTAAAAACTATGATTAATTGCAAAAAGAAAGGCATGCAACAATGGCAGTCATTGGCATTAATTACTTCCCAGCTATGGAAAGTACTAGCTAAGGCAGCAGGATTAATATACCTGAAGAGTGATGTGTCTATGGCATAACCAAAAGACACAAGGAAACACACACTATAATCTTTTCAGGAAAAGATCATACGGGAATTAAATTCCAAATACATTGGCTTCCAAATACAAATTGCTGCCAAACAGTGCTGAAAAAAAAGCAAACAGGAAGAGCACTGGTAGGCAACACCTGCCATTTATCCTACACTCAGGAACTTCTCAGGAATTTCTGAAGAGGGGAGAAAAATGTTAAGGCATTTGGAAACACTTTTTAGCATACTTGCACCATAAATATGCAACGGTCAGCAACCCTGAGAGCTACCCTTGAAAGTAAGTAGGTGGGAGGCACAACTAAGAGGGCCAAGCAGTAGCATAAAAACATGTAGAATTCCTTTCTTATGGATTTCCATGTGGTGTGCAGTGTACACTCAGCATGCAGTAACTTCTTGCCTTCTCAGTCTTGCTGGTTAATATTGAACAGAGTACCAGTGGCAGCTCCTTGCCTTCTCAGTCCTGTTCTGCCAGCAGCACGGACACAGCTGCAATGCAATACTGGACAGATTCTGAGCGCTCAAGTGAGAGGGACAGCTTTTTCCTTTCAAGGAAAGGAGTAGTCCCTAGTGACTGTTACAAGAAATGTTCTGCTTCCTAGAAAACAATTAGGAGACGAGAGGGCACATAGTTCATCAACACATACAAAGAATTATGTGTTCTCAGCAAACCCATAATTAGTTAGCTTTTTATCATTCTAGCCTTCACCTACTACTCTTCTCCTAAAGTTTTGCTGGGAGATTTCTTTAAATCAAGAAAGACATGATGCCTTTTGCAGTATTGACTGGCACACTATGCTGATACGTCCAAGGTGAAAGCAAACCACGGCTCAGAAGAGTGACAATAACAGGAAACTTTCATAACACTACTAGATTTTTAAGTGAGTTGTTTTTTGGAAACAGCATGTATAAAACAGGCGGTACAAGGCCTCCTCTTCAAAACACGTCGACTGTTTTTTAGGACTGGAAAGAAAAGCAAATACAAACATTCTTGCTAGAGGCTCAGCAGTTCTGCATTGCGAGCAATATAATAGGGAGGCATTTGAATAGACCTTGTTCTGCTTATTAAGTAGATTGAAGATGGCATGATTCATTTAAAATACTTTCTACAGAAATATGACTCGTATTTTGTGTGGCAATACGTTTATGCTCATAGTCTTTTTATTGTTAATTTTATTTAATATGTATGAACTATAAAAACTTCAGAATTATCACATTCTACTGATTTCCAATGAAGAGGACAAGTGACAGCTAAGACAGGGTGTCTAATGAAAAGAGGGCATGAAAATCACCAAACTAAAATCAAAACATGAATAGCAACAGGCAACAGCAAGAACCAAATGAAACACGCACATACACACATATCCTCCAGAAAAACATAAAACAGCTTTGGAACAAAAAAATCCAGCAGCACAGTTTTATTAGACTGATCCAGAGACAGTAGAAAATTTTTTCTAATAAGAACACAAAACATAACCATGAGGAATAATAAATAGCAAGGCTGAAGTGAACAAAATTTAGTTTTCATTTCTTTGACCATGGGACTCTGAGAATCAGCATCTGTGCGGGAGAGATAGGATGCACCCTAGCAGGGCAAACACATTTTTGCCAGGCTGACCTTGTAAAGAGGGCTTTAAATTAGGAAGGACTACGATAGGGGGGAAGCAACCAGAAACCCAGTAAAGGAGTGATGCATAGGCCTGCTGAACAAGTGACATGGAGTGATGTGATAGGGTGGGATCACAAAGTCAACGATACGGGTCTTGAGAGAGGTCACATCCAGCACTTGCAGGCAAAATAAGGAAATGCCAACATGGCAACATTATGGAGAAATTATCAAAAACATTTTCTAGGGACTTAAAATGTGTGGGTGCCCCTCTTAAGTGCCTGTACACTAACATAAAAAATATGGGAGTAAAAAAGATGAGTTAGAGATGTGTTTATCCTTGCAGGGCTTTGATCTTATTGGCATCAGGGGGATGTGGTAGGATGGCTCTCAGGACTGCAGTGCTGCAATGGAAGAATGCAGGCTCTTTAGGAAGGACAGGTAGGGGAGATGAGGAAAATATGCTACCCTCTAAGTCAGTGACCAATAGGAGTGCATTAAACTTGGCCTGGAGGATAGATGAGGAACTGACTGAGAACAGATGGGTCAGGATTAAAGGAAAGGCAAGCAGAGGTGACATTATAATGAGGGTCTGCTACAGGCCATCTGATCGAGAATAAGTGGATGAGGTTCTCTACGCCCAGATAGGAACAGCCTTTCATTTGCAAGCCCTAGTTCTGATTGTGAACATCTATTACCCCAGAATCTGCTGGACGGACAACAAAGCAGTGCATAAACAATCTAGGAGTTTCCTGGACTGCACTGGTGAAAACTTTATTCTCCAAATGATAGAGGAGCTTTTTGAGAGAGGTGCTCCACTGGACCTCGTTTTCACCAACAAGGAGGGACTGGCAAGGAATGTGAAGCTCAAGGGCAATCTTGGCCACTGTGGGCATGAGATGATGGAGTTCACCATCCTTAGGATTGTGGGTAGGGCACCCAGCAAACTCACAAACCTGGACTTCAGGAGAGAATATTCTAGCCTCTTCAGGGGTCTGCTCAGCAAAATACCACAGGATAAAGCCATAAAGGGAAGATGGGCAATGGACACAAACTGGAATACAAAAAGTTCAATCTGAACATCAAGCTTCTTTACTGAGCATGTGGTGGAGCAAAAGAACAGGTTGCCTAGAGTGGAATTTCCTTCCTGAAGATTGCCCTTCTCAGAGTTCAAGAAACATCTGGACAGTGCTCTCAGAAATAATGATTTGATTTTTGGATTGTCCTGTGTGGAGACAGGAGTTGGACCCAGTGGTCCTTGTGGCTCCCTCCCAACTCAGGATAATCCAAGATTCTGTGATGTTCAAAAGCCATCTGAACACCTGATGGAGGTGACACTGCTTGAGCAGGAGGTTGGAGCAGATGACCTCCAGAGATCACTTTCAACCTTAACCATTCTGTGATTCTGTGAAAAGTGAACTTCAAAAATAAAAAAGAAGCATGAGCCTAGACAGTCTGGGAAGCTTCCACAGAAAATACCTGCCTACTGCCATCATGAATTATGTGCTTAGATATCTCCAGAGTTCATTGCAAAATATTCTCTTTCCTCTATTTGACCAGAACTGTTTTAAAAATCCTTTGGTTTGATTTTACAGAGTGTTATAGAAAATCTTCTTAAATCAGTGCAGTATCTTCAGTTTTTAGACATCTGCAGTACCTCTGAAACTAGTTAAGGGGTTCAGCCCTTCCAAACCACAGCAGCTTTATTTTCAGCGAACTGTTGACAAAATAATTATAACTTGGTTCTTTATTTACTGCAAGTACTATCAACAACTCTGAACTTCTCTTTCAAGCACTTTTATCATGTACATGCCAAATATATATTTTAGCATGGACGTACATTTCACATGGTTCGTTCATTTCCTTTCAAAGTTACTATGCAGTCTTAATTCTAAGAGGAGCTTGCAAGGTCAAAAACGATCAGCTGGATGCTTTTTTTAAAAAAAATATGTTTTATATAGACAGAAACAGATTACTGCAAATACCTCTCTGCAATCCAATTCAAGATTCTGTCCTCCAACCTCCAGCTTGAGAATTTCAACCTGATAATACCACTCCTCTTTGATAGGTGTGTACCATATATTACCCTTGTAGAGACTTGGTTCAATGCCACCTAGAACCTGAGTGAAAATGGAAAGAAATTCACATGCTTAAGAATGACAGGTGTTTACCTTTGGGGTAAGTACAGGAAAAAGGGGAACACTTCACTGTGATACAGAGGGCATCAAAATTTTAATTTAGCACCTTTTCAAGTCATTTTGCTAACAAATTCTTTACCAATAATAAAGAAATTTGAAACATTTAGAAATTAAGAAGATACTGCTTCAGTACACCAAAAAAATCCTACCATGGGGCAAATTTCCAGCACCTTCTACAAATTCACACTGATTTTCTTACAAAAGATCTATGTTTCAGATCAAAACCACGCTTTCAGTTGTTTAATCTAGGCAATGTACAAAACCGGGATGAAATAGTAAAACCTGTATATCGTAAATTCACTTTATCAGATCAAAATAGCTTTAATACTGCTTAACAACAATTCACTCACACAAAAGAGGGAATATGATCATCATGTAATTGCTATCATCATTAGCTTCTGTCAAGACTTACTTTGAAGCTTGTGACAGCGTACTAGACCATCATGCTTTGAACTCTACTAACGTAAGTTCTCATAGGCATTATCTATCTCAAATGTGTTAACATTTACAGTAGCACGTGAATTTACAGCAGATTATTTGCAATTAACTCCTGTGCTGATATGCTTATTTCAGCATAAGAGTTATTCCAAATCATTACCTCAAATAAACAATATCCAGTACTTTGAACCAGTAAAATGGATGCAAAAACTTCCCTGATTAACGAGGGGAAGATCCAGTTCTCAGATTTTATCCTTTGCTATGCTGTCTACAAAAAAGACAAAGAGCCTTGATTCCTCTCCCCCTTTTCACATCATATAAAAAAGTATTTTCACATTTTGATAGCTGAATAGAGGACCACTCAGCTTGAGAAAGGTAGCACAATCTTCCCTGAGGAAATAGAATTGGTGAGGAGGGACACCACAAATTTTTTTTTT
Source organism: Centrocercus urophasianus (assembly GCF_019232065.1). Classification (NCBI taxonomy): domain Eukaryota; kingdom Metazoa; phylum Chordata; class Aves; order Galliformes; family Phasianidae; genus Centrocercus; species Centrocercus urophasianus. Next base: position 32,482,779 of record NW_024884364.1, on the reverse strand, counting down.
CTGTGTTAAAATTAAAACTTCAAATGCAAAAGTTTATTCAAACTCAAGAGATTAAAAGAGAATAGAGAATGAAAATAACAAGATGCTTAAGTTTTGCCTAAGTGCTTAACTTCACCTCAAAAAATTATAAAACATTTTGTACATTTAACCACTAAATTTGATAGTAGGATAATCATAGAAAAAAGGGAGAGAGTTTAACAAAGATGCATCTTCCCTCTCAGATTGACAGATACCCACAAGACTACCTCCGTTGGTACCACTTCCAGAAACAGGCAGTCCAGCACCACACATCTGCAAGGAGAAAATGTTGGGGATCTTTGCCTGCCTCACAAGAGAATCAAAGAACGTCTCCACAGAACTTGAAGGCTTGAAGGTGTAGAAAAACAGAAAGAATTGCAGAAGTATTAATTACAAAGTTTCCTTATAGTAATAAGCAAGTCATTTAAACAAGATTACTTTTCACAAGTAAACTGAATTTCTGACAAGCAAGTGATGAAAATCCTAGATATTATGTATCATTAAAAAAAAAAAAAACAACACCTGTCATTTCTCTCTCTCTTTTTTTTTTTTTTTTTAAAGCAGTTTTAATCTGTACCACTGTCAAAGAAATCTCTAAAGCATGAGATTATTTTCCAACTGCAGTTTTGGAACTCAAATACTTATTTCAGTTTCAGGTAAAAGCTCTCATCAATACTTTCTGTCTGGAAAAGGATTTTAGTTATTAGAATGCTCAAATGTGACTTTCTCTTTCCATCTCCTATGGTTAAAAAGACAGACTTTGAGGTGTGGAATTGCAGCTTTTAAACGTAATTTAATTCTAATGAACTTTGAATTTGATGGCTTTATTTCCTCTTCTTTCTTCTTAAGAACTTTATATTCAAGTTCAACTGGTTAATGACTAGCTAGTTCTTTGCTACGCTCTATGCCATACTTGCCTTTGCCTTGAAGTACTACAATTTCACTGTAATTCAGATTTCTGTGCAGTTACATCTGATGACAGGCAGGTCCACTGATTAGCTTGTGAGGTGCCAACTGCTCTTACTACACAAAGCATAGTGCAGCCTCAGAAGCCAACAACACTGAAGTCTTCAGAAGAGGAGAGAACTAAATATCCTGAACACGCTATTTGCCCAAAAGCAGAGTCTTAGAAGCAGCTCCTCTTTGTCTGTCTGATGACAATGTATGACAGCAGCTGAGGTAAAGTCAACAGAATGATCACACAGCTCTTGAATAAAGCATTTTAATTCCAGAGTTGGCAGACAGTTCTGAATCATCTGTTCTAAATGGATACATCTCAGTTTGTGAATTTCTCAGACAGTTCTGTGTAGGTTGAAAGCTACGACTGTGTAGCGCAACAATTACAATGTCAGTTTTAGATTACAAGCTTACACATTTTAGGTTTTAATTTAAACTTCTATCTGAATTTCTTACCTCATAAGAACAAGATCTATTTGGTTACATGTTCATGAAAACATGGTAGCTAACGTTTGTACTGAAACTACCCATATATACCTTCTATCTCAACTTCTACTTGATGAATGGGGAATGTCTTAGAATGAACTGCCAAGGGCTTTTACAAAAGATTCAGCAGTCTGCTGACAAGTCTTGAAGGAGATTACTAGAGCACTAATAAGTGCTTTCTGCACATACACCAGAAGCCTTATAACTGTTACTCCTATCCTCCTTGTATTACAAACTCTTAAAAAGTTTATTTATTCCAGATGTGTTAAAATTAGAACCTTCATTATCAGAAAAGCCTAAATCCACATATGAAACTGGGATACCATCACAACCCAATTTATTCTTTCAATATTTTAACAAATCTGAAGGATCCTTAGGATAGAGTCATTGGAAGGGATGAATCTCATGCTGACAGATCATCATCTGTCCTCTTTAATATTTACATTTCTATTTATTGTCATCGTGAAAGATAAAAGCTGGGGAAAAGATGACTTACCTTGGCTAAGGTGTCATAAGCAAGACCAAGGATTCCATGCCATTTAACCCCTGGTAAGAAGAAATTCTCCGATTCAAGAATGGTAGCGATGTTGATGGTGTAGCTGCCATCAATCCCCTTTGGGATGGTAATGACATCTGTACCCAGCACTCCAGTCCAGCTTCCTTGGCTATACTTAACTGTGACTTCGATCCCTTGTGATTTGTATGTACTTGACCTTTAAAAGGAAAAGATACAATTACGTGTGAGCTGCTTATTTACAATCTAAGACACCAAAGCACTGCCCAATCTTCATTTTTCACAGATAGGAAAAAGAAAGTAAAATCTGTAAAGTCAATCACGTATGCATACAGAAGAAGGGGGATGGACTTTAAAGGAAGTAACAGTCAATTATAATAATAATTAAAAGCAAACCCTTGAGCCCCTACCTGAAGCCTTAAATGACTCAAATTTCCTCTCCCATTTTTTAAAATTTAATGTAAGGTTTTGTGCCATCTAGAGCAATGTGTCTCTGACTCAAACTTGTCCATCAAAATAGGAGCAATAATTTTTAATTGGAGATGGAACGTACTAAGTAGTGGTAAGAAATAAAAACCTTGTGAATTCAAATCTAAAATTGAAATACCAAGATAACCGGATAGCTGTAGACTAACATCTCATTAATATTATTAAAATTCCATTTTGGATAAACGAGAATATTACTGTGAGTTAAGCAGTAAGATACACACCGAAATCTGCAGTCTGGCCTGTCCATAAAGAAGTTAATAGATCTAGATTTCACTAACAAATGATTCACTAACTTGGAGAATGAAAGGGAGGATTTCCTTCTAGACCAAGATAACAAAAGCAAAGGAGCAAAGAAAATAAACCCTGGGTAGAAAGCTTAGCAAAAACATTACAAAAAAACATGAAATTTTCATTTTAAAAACCTGCAGTATAAACACAGCAACTACCCTCGATCTGCATCACAAATAAGGAGCAACAGAACACCTAGATAGATCCCTTACAATCTATTTTTGGTCCCATTCCTTGGCATGCAGTTTCTTGTCCTAAAGAGAAAAATGACCACGCTTACTTCATCGGAGCAGACTTTCAGCTTGACAGCCTTTTTAAAAGTAAATCTAAAAAAAATTACATGCATGTAACACAATAGAAAGTAGAAGTCATTTATCAAGTGCGGACAGCTTTATCTGCCCAGCCTTAATCTAACAGCTGCTCTGACAGAAGCTGCCGTGAAGCCTTGAAGTCCTTGACTGCAGTGCAAGAGATGAGACCTCACTGACAAGAGCTGACCTGGAGAGCTGCTTCTTCTGGCCTGTGAGCTGCCACAGAAGTCTCCTCAGCCACCTTTACCTGAGCCAGCCAGAAAAAAGACTGGAGAATTTTTCCTGCCATGGGGAACACCATTCAGATGGGTACACACATACTCCCACCTTTTTGAGCACACACACCTTGTTGGGCAATTTCACCAAATGCCCATACAAGTGATCCTCCTTCCAAGTTAATGGAGGAATAAGAGGCCAAGCTATAATCATAGAATGATAGAATGGCCTGGGTTGAAAAGAACCTGAAAAATCATGTAGTTTCAACACCCCTGCAGAGAGCAGGGCCACCAACCACAGGACCAGGCTGCTCAGAGCCACATCCAGCCTGGCCTTGAATGCATCCAGGGATGGGGCATTCACAACCTCTCAGAGCAATCTGTTCCAGCGAATCACCAGCCTCTGAGTGAAAAACTTCTTCCTAATATCTAACCTAAACCTCCCCTGTCTTAGTTTAAAACCATTCCCCCATCCTGAGTAGCTCTTGATATTCCCAGTGCCTAGCCCTTCAGGGAGCTTCAGGACTCGGTGGCTTGTAACATCCAAGACAGTAGAAATAAATGAGAAAATAGGCTGCACTAATTACATTTCAAAATGCACAAATTCCAGAGTTACTGGCACTTACTATCTGTATCTGGTCATTTCTACTGCTGTTTTAGTGTGCTTTGTAATTTTGCTTTTCCGTGACATTTAAACAAAGGGACATCTCTGCTCAGTCAGGGTCTTCAGAGCATTACTGTGATACTGGCAGTACATTTTATAAATCAAAACAGAGTCTGAATAATTAGCAACATAAGAGAAACCTGTGGGAGAACATGGAAAAGGAAGGGAAAATACAGGGCTGGTCATGTTGAAAAGTGTCTGGCTGTGCAACAGAAGAATCATCTGAAACTAGAAAGATAGGTGAGTACTGGAACAGTAACACAAAGGCAGTCTGCAAGTACAGACTCTGCATGACCAGCAACAATAGCAGCACATATCTGTTCTTCCATGAGCACTAATAGGCTCATGGATTGAGCTCTGGAACAGGATACAAAAGGACTGGGCTCATCACCCAGTACTGTTGATGAATTCTTCTGCACAAAGGCAGACAAGTCACTTCCTCCCCTCTGCGCTTCCCCTCCTGTAGAAATGTGTATGAGGATGTTCATCACACTGGCAAAGCACACAAATGTCACACTGAAGAGGAAGCCTTATTAATTATTTCAAGGAGAAAAATTCCTAATGTGGGAGGGATCTGACATCGTCCTTGTGGCAGTAATTATATTCTGTTCTGCAAAAACATTTCCTGCTACATCTTATTGACTGTAATCAGCCCATGCTTTTCCAACTCACTGATCCAAAAGAAGAAAATGGCTTTAGAGGTCAAAACTAGAGAGTTGCTCTAATTCACATGCAGAAAGTTTTAAAATAAATGCACAGCACATCAATTCCAAACAAGCCATTTTGACTATGAAACAAATATAAGAAATCCAGCTTTTTCAGTGGGATGGAGTTGTCCTGGTTTCAGATAGGACAGAGTTGATTTTCTTCATAGTATATGGTATGACGCTAGGCTCTGGCTTTAGGAGAAAAACAATGTTGATAATGCATCGATGTTTTAGCTGTTGCTAAAGAGAGTCAAGAACACTTCAGTTTTTCAGCTTCACACACTGTTCTGCCAGTGAAGGGGATGGAGGTGGCCACAAGGAGCTGGGAGTGGTCAGAACCAGGACAGCTGATTTAAACTGGTCAAAGGGTATAAAGGGTATTTCCATACCATATGATATCACATGAAAAAGCTATAAAAGTGAGGGGAGTATGCCAGGGGACTTCTGCTGCCAGGGGACTGGCTGGACACTGGTTGGCAGGTGGTGAGCAATTGCTTTATACATCACTTGTTTGTATGGCTGCTTGCGGGGTTATACCACAAGGGTGTTTCTTTGCATGAAAAAGGCCTACCAGAAGGTCCTGTGGTACTACCACTCCTCTCACCCTTTCCTCAGCAGTTAACTGTTTTCTCTCCAGAGCAGCCAACAGAAAATTCTCAGACCTTGAATGGCTCTCCAGCCTCAGCTTAGAACTCTAGTAATGGGTTCATTACCATATGTAGTTAATCTTCAATACCAGCCTACAGCACTGAACAAAACATAGTCAAAACATTTCTGTGGTCATTCTACACTTAAAGGAAGCTCAACAGAGCTACAACAAAACCACTGTGCATAAAGCACTGTTTAATTTTGACCTCACCAAACATGCAACTCCTCCTTCATTTCATGCACTCCCATTGCCACTCTGCATAAAAAAAGCCTTTAGATTTCCTGTCTGCCCTTTTTTTCCCCCCCTTTTTTTTCTGAAGAAGCAAATAATCTTTACAACCAGCAATGGCGAAGAAGAGATGGAAAATGGCAACTGACCAAAAGATCTGAACAGATGTTTTCATTCCCTCCAGTGATAGATAGATGGCACAAGACAAGTGATTCAGAGCCAATGACTTTAAGACAAAGTGAAAAAGAATACTGAGCAACCAACCTAGTTGTCTACAGGCTATTCCACAACATAAATTACTAATTTTTAACCAAGGAGCCCATCTAATTTGAAGGGGTTCCAGAACAAGTTTCTAATTCACCCTGAACCATAAAATACGCAGGGTACACAGCCAAATTTGCAGGACCACAATGTGAAGCAGAAGCTTACTTTTGCAAGCAGGTATATAATATATATAATAATAATATAATAATATAATTTATTGCATAATCTCAATTTTTTTTTCCTTGTAATTTTCTTACCCCACCTAACTCTTGAGCAGTTTTTTCTTTAAACTTTAGACTGTGAGGCAGTGGTACTTACACTGAAATAAAACTGGATACCAGTGCTGAGTTCTGACAGCCCATGTATGTCATTCTCTTATGCGCTGTTACAACGCTAAGGCTGATTTAGTTTTAAGTCTGAAAAGCACTTTATAAATTTGTTTAAGTAGCTCTTTTTATCACAACTAGCATATTCAACAAAAACTACTTATTATTTTGAATAGCATGAGAAACAAATGCCATGACTTTCTTTTCTTTCCAGTTTATGAGGCCACTTCTCACAACATTATATATCTTGGTGACTTATGAAGTATGAACATCAATGCCAGAACTTTTCACAGCAGAATTTGCTAAGAGCCACTCAAAAACCCAAGTTGTTAACGAATTCATGAGAATAGCTCTGCTTGTTTTGTATGGAAAACCTGAGATAATTAAACAATGCAACCATATGACAAGAAAACATAATATGAGTAAACAAATTGGTTACAAAATTGCTCAAGGAAGGCTGTTCTGAACAAAACACATGCCAAGTTCCTCAAGACTCTTGAAACAAAGGTGATACCTTTCCTATGCACTCTCCCCAGTTTCTGTTCAAAATCAATCATGCATTTAATTTAATATTTTGATCATTTGAAAAAAATTAAAATAAGATGTTGGCAATCAGGAAATTCATACTCATCATAATGTTTCTCCAACACAATATTCTAATAAGTGTTTACTTCTAACTCAGTCCCAGTAATTTTACTAATATAACAAATTACTAACCCTTCTTTTCTCTTGCCTTCAATTTCCAGTTTATGACTTTGATATGAAAGCACTTTATGATGAGAAAGGGAAAAACTACAGAAATAAGTATTAGATGAGAGACAATGTCTTTATTTAATTTTAAAGTGTGCTACATGGAATGGAAGAAAAGTGCACACAAACTATTTGCTTCACTTGCACATGGGTAAAGATCACACTGGAGTCGTTTTAGAGACCTGGCTGACATAAAAGCAAGGCCCCTGCCTACCATTTATGCAAAATCACTGAAAATTAGGGAAAGTGATCTGATTGCCAGGAAAAGTCTAGTCTCAAAAATAGATGAGCAATGAGCCTATAGGCCCAGTGATTTCACCTCAGCTCAGGAAGAGTCACAGAGAATCGCTTGCTGGATTTAGTCAGACTGCTGACACCACCTCCCACAGCATTCCCATTTAGAAGCTGAGGATGTAGAGCTGAATGAACAGACCAATGGGTGTCTGAAAATGGGCTATACCTCCAGGCCTAAAAGAGTCAGTGATCAATGGCTCAGTGTCAAGCTCATGACATATAGAGTGCATGACATCAGTGGGGAGAAAATTTTTGTGAAGAACCGACATGATGGACAGACTGCACCCTCAAGCAGATTACCACAGGACACTACCTTAAAGAGCGTGCTGAATGGCAGAGCTTGAATCCAGAGCAACTTTGAAAAATGGGAAGAGTGGACCAACAGAAACTTCATTCATTCAACAAGGAGAAGCATAAAGTTTTGCAGCTCAGGTGAAACAACTCCACACACTGGGATAGGCTGAGAAGCAACAGAAAGGGATCTCAGGTGATGGTGGACACCAGAATAAGAGCCAGCAGTATGCTTGCACTGTGCATTTAGCAACTACAACAGACTGCATTTGGAGAGCAACAGTCAATATATCTAAGCAAGTTTATTATCCTTTTCTGGCCAGCACTGGTGAGACCACAACTGGAATATTGTAGCCAGCTGTATGAAGCCAGTTAAACAGGCATGTGGAGAAATGGACTGGTAGAGGGCTGCCAAATAGGTCAGGGACCTCAAGAAAGGACCTATGAAAAGTTAAGTGGATCTTGGCTTGTTTTGCAAATGAAGCTAAAAGGAGAATTCATAGCAGCTTACAACCACTTAAAAGATGGCTACAGAAATGACATAGACAACTTTCTTTGTCAGGGTTAACATCCTTTTGTTAAGTACAGTTGGGATATTACGAAGCATTTCCTCTACAAGAGAGCATGGCACATGAGTGAAGCACACTGCCCAGAGTTCATGAATTCTCCACCCTCAGAGGCTTACAGGACTTGGCAAGAATCAGCCATGGTTGATCCATTCTAGTGACAGCCCTTGCCTCAGTGGGAATACATAACAGGTGACCTACAGAGTTTTCTTTCAATCAGTATTTAAATGCCTTACTGATTACAATGGGGCCAAGATGTGCTCCAGCTGACATTTATGCCTTAACTACCTGAAAGGAAAGAAGCTTGATGTAGCTGGGTTCAAGCGTGCTAATGGCTGCACTTCATTCTGAGCAAATTCCAGTTCTGCATCAATCCGACCCAAGCTAGGAACTGCTATCACAATTGCTTGCTGCTATTACTGAATTCAAATCACTTGGTAAAGTACCCTTAACTCTGCAGGGCCTAATTTTCAAGGTTTCATCATTAATTTTGTATCAAAGTTCTAAAAACACAATGTACACAGAGAACACTGATAAGAGGCTGTAACCTTCTAGTGATTTCATAGCATTCTCAATACACAGTCTCTGTTGTTGTTGCTGTTTGCAATGTTGTGTGGTTCTTCTAAGAGAGGCCTTGCCTGTCCAGACAAAGTAACATCACTGAAAAGAAAAGTGAGGAGGAATACTTCAGCTTTTAGTTCCTGACAATTCAGTTTTCTTGTAATTACAGCCGCCACCTATGGAAAGGGATAGCTAGCAAGTAAAATTCTGCAGTAGCACAGAAATAGTATTCAAGTGCTAATTCTGGACTTTTCAGACCTATGTGAAACATCTCTACCAACAGCTGAATATGTGACAGGAGGTATGGTTATTCTACTGGGCAGCATGGAAATACTGGCTTTGCCTCCGTCACCAGTGCATCTTATTAGAAAAAAAAAGCAACACCCTGTGGTAAAACACATGAAGAGGTAAAGAAAATGTTGATGTTCTCCTCACCATCAGACCTTCAAGTAATTTTATCTACATGGTCAGCTAAAGATAAGCACTCTGATTTGTAGAAATGTACCTGAAGTAATTGAAACAAGAGAAGGGCTGAAAGGAAAGATGAAAGGAGGATGAATTATTCATACAATGCTGTGTTTGGCTGTGACTAATGTCAGCTCTTGTTAAACAGCAAATTTTGTGTGTAACAGGCACTAAAATCTCCAAGTCGTATCTTATTAACATCCCAGCTGGGCCTATCCCAAACAGTGACTGAAGACCTCGTCCAAATTAAACAACAAATGAGTTTTTGACTGATTAATTTTGGTTTTAGATAAAATGTCAAGCAGTAGATAAAGTTAGTGTTAGTTATTGTTTTTAAACAAAAGGAAAGCAATTTTAAACTTGTAATTCCTTCCAAGACCGTTTGGACAAGAAACTGGTTGAAGTTGGTGTGATCTTGCAAATAATTTTTACACTATAATCTTCCTTTTTCCTCAGCTCTAATTAGCACAGGGCCCAGATCTGTTTTGCTGTCATTATTTCATCACCAGATCATTTTGCTGTCAGTGGGAACATTTGTGGTGTCAAATGGTGGACTCTGCACTGGGGACAGCTGACCTTCTGGTTCAGGAAGAAAACCCTCTCAGGAAGAAACCCACTCTCAACGGGATGTCAGAGAAGCCCCATGAACTTCCTGATCATCTTCTTATGCATCGAGTAGTCAGAATCTCAAAGACATCCTATCCCACCACTGCGTGCAGAACAGGTACTTACAGCTCTGTATTGAAGTAGGAGGTGACATCAGGATCAGGCACACCTGCTACAGCAAAATTACTGCTCCCAGTGTCAACCAGAATATTTAACTGCCGAAACAGAAGAAAGGAGAGGTGGTTTTCATATTCAACTAAACAAACAAAAAATCATCAAAGCTTTTTTGTCTAAACTACCTTCAGTTTAAAAATGAAGATGGAAGTTGCTCTGAAAAAATAAATACAAAGTGTTAACCTCTGGGGAAGACACGTTGCTTGTGGACCCTCCAGACCAGCTGATTATAATGCAATGCTTTAAAATAGCCATGGTTGTGGAAGGGAGAACACCCACCAAGCCCGTATTTGCATAGCAAATGAATTTATGAACACCTCAAACTTCTTTTTGGCCCAATCCATGTGTGTCAGCAACCTGCCTTGTCTAGGACACATACTGCTTTGTGACCTGTTTAAAGCACTGCTTGCTGTAGGGCTGATGAGGTTTCTAGGTGGGGGGCTGAGTGCCAGTCAGGGCAGAAATAAGCATAAACATGAAGTTTGGAAAGCATAAGAAGAAAGTATAACTCCTTCTAAGCAGCAGTATACCCTACCACAATCTTCACTGCCTGGGAACAGGAGGCCAGATTTATAACACAGTGAAAAGCACTGACTGGAAGGCAGCCTTAGAGTGGGCCACTTGTTCAGTTAATTGGGAGGATAATTTATGCCAAAAATTGACTAATAAACACAGAAAAAAATGAAATTCTCTCTTTCTCCATTTGGCTCAGGTGACCAGTCTGGTTCACCACAGCTGTGGGAAAATGTTTGTACTAGCAAAAAGCAGAAGGTCACAGCTGTGAATTTGTTGAGATGTGGGATCACCTTGAAACTACAGCTTGGAGTGCCATTAGATGGTAATTTAAGCCAGAGACTGCACCACTACCAAAACTGGTGGTCATGCTTTTGCCTGCTCTTGGCTGTATGTTTCCCACGGCTTCTTGGCACAAGCACTAGTAACCACGTGGCTGTGCTGCAGATCAGATCAGTTTCCTCACCTACAGTTACAAAAAATTAGTCATCTATGAACTCAGACAGCTACTTGACAGGAGATGGTAGGAGCAGATACTAGAAAATGGTGATTGCGTCCTTTGGTGTCAGTGTGGTCTCAGATTGGCCCCAAAAAGATTGTGAAATCATGCTCCAGGCCACAGCAGACACCTGCACCTATAACAATGTTAAGGAACTAAGAATTTTCCAGTAGGAGGGAGAAATCAGTACTGGTTTGCCTGTGCTTTGAATAAAACTTGAGCTCACTGCTTCTGTAGCCATTGTCAGTACTTAAGACTGAGCACCAAAAGCAGATGTGGGAAGGGTAAGAAAGATACAGTAAATGAGCTCAGTGTTGACAAAAGAGGTGGAGAAAAAGGATCGAGTTCAGAAAGGAGCATAAAGAGAAAGGAGGATAAAGCATTTGGAGAAGACACGCTGAATACTTCTTTAATAGATTTTACAATGAGCATAGACCAAAAAAAAGTGTGAGCTGATGTTTGAAAACATTTTTGGTTTGCACATGGAGAGAAAGGAAACAGCGGGTTGCCCTTGTTTGACCTAGCTAATGCAATATAGGACTGCAGAGATCTGAAGAAAACAAACTCAAAACCAACTAGTAATGTGTGGGGCTCTCTTTTGAACTACATGCACTTGTCATTGGCATTCCCAGTCCTAATCATGCAAAAACGTTAAGAATAAATATAAATAAAACCACAACCTTAGTCAAGTTATTTACCTACCTCACTGCATCTTAGATTTTAGTCTAAGTGGAGACAATACATCAAATTTATTTTGTAATCACACACAAGCTAGACAGACTTTTAAAAACAAAAGGAGTTAAAAACAAAAGGAGTTTAAGTTCACCTGGCTTCAGGAACTGAGGCTCTGAAAGAAAATGAGAACCTCTGAGGCATGACTTGCAATAAAATCCACAGTTTACTTCATACATTGTTTTGCTGAGATTAAAATCTAACATTCTGCCAACTACCTATGAAAGTAAGAGTTATTCCTTTTTTTTTTTTTTCCCCTTCCCCCTCTGGGATAGAAATCATATCAAAAATAAATAACAAAGAGCAGTTACAATGCATGCATCTATCAGGACCAACAAAAGTTGCCTCAAAGGGGTGCTGCAGGGCTTAAATTAATTAGCATTATCAAGGCAGTCCGGAATGTTTGAATAATGGGCACTGTATATCAGCTGCATAAATACATGTAGGTGTTGCCCTAGCCTCAGTAATATGCATGACGCTGTACATGGAGGAGGACTGGAAAAAAAACCACGTGAACAAAAACTCAATCATTAACTAATGGCACATATGAAAGATATTTCTTTCCTCCCCACCTTGTATAAAATGTTAACATCACAGAATTTGCAAATCGCTGAGAAAAAGGGCAAGTTTACTGCCCACAGGACAGAGCGAACCAACATTTCCAAAAGCAAACTGATACCCTCACAAGAAAGAAAAACAAAACAAAAAAAAACAAAAAAGAAGAAAAAAAGCAAAAAAGAAAACACAAAGACAGCTAACCATGCAGGTCCCAGCCCACTCGGCTGCAGCCGAGCTCACACGACAAATCACTATTGAGGCTGACATTCCTGATCTGCATGTTTGTGCATAATGAGACGCGGGCGGCCAGGGCAGACACAGATTTATTGTGAACCTCACAATGGCAGCAGTGATTAACAGATCATTTTGGGGTGGGTATAACTGACTGAGCACTCCTTCTCTTCCCACTGCCCTTTGGCTCTGAACTTTCTTTAGTGCCTCCCCATCTCATTAAGAGCCACTTTCATGTTGTTGCTGCCAGAGCCTGTGTTATTCTGTGCCAATTCTCTGCCAGTGTAACAGGGATGCTGGGCAGCTTCCAGACCAGCTCTGGTGAGTCACAGGGCAGCAGACAGAGTTCTTGAGGCCCAGGGCCTGCCCTGTTCCATCTGCAGAGGTCATCTGGGCCCATATCACAGCAGATGGAAGTGACAGCTGTCACATTTCACCATCTTGCTTGCCAGTGAAGCCTGAACTCCACAGCTCCTCAGCTTGTCCCTTCACCTATCTGCAGCAGAAAAAGAAGGCACTGATGCTGAGGGAGATCCAACAGTGGTGGAAACATTCTCCTCAATGGCCTCCTGGCAAAGCACCAGACACCAAGAATCAAAGCTCTCCTTGGCTGGCAAAGCAAATCCACTGGATTCATGGCAGCCACCTTGAAAGAATCATGTCCTATCTCTTACAACTGACTATTTAGCCATTGCCATGTTTTTTCAGAAACTGTTAGGTGATAGCCAAGATCAGAGAGGCATGACTGAATCATAGAATAATCCTGAGTTGGAAGAGACCCACAAGGATTGCTGGGTCCAATTCTGGGCTTCACACAGCACTCAGTGTCTGACAGCACTGTCCAAACACTTCCTGAACTCTGGCTCTGGGGGTTGTGCCCAATGCCCTGTGGTGCAGACCCTTTCCCTAAGCCCCAGCTGCCTCTCCCCTGACACAGCTCCATGCCATTCTCTCAGGTTGAATAAGGCTACAAAGCAGAAAACTCCCACATGCTGCTGAGTTATCACATGCCTAGCATTAGAAACCATGTAAAACTCTTTTCCTTTCACTTCCTGAAGCACAAAAGGAAAGCCTACCATTGTGGGTTGGTTTTTTTTTTCTTTTTTTTTTTTTTCCATTTCCAAGTTCAGCTTTAGACCTATACAGCAAACTTAAAAGCCTTTTTTTTTTTTGCCCCAAAGGTCACCTGTACTACAGCTGTTGGACATGAAATCGGTACCTCATATCATACCTGGAGATTAGTATTTTGTGAATAGTATGTTTCATACAGAAGCAGAACCAGTATGATTATAAATAAAAGATTCACAGAGGTGCCTGGGTATAGACCGAGCAAGACAGGAACATCTACTTCTGCCATGAAAAACTTACAGCTGAAATCTGGCACCCTATCTACATGCCATTGAGTTCCAGTTAAAAAAGCCCAAACAACTCAAAACCTATTTACTGAAAGTCAAGAACACTGAAATGCATCAACAGAGAGGCAGAAGTCTCCTTAGGCCATATATCTCATACATTGTTTTTTACTCTGAACGGGTGGAGAAGCTGAAAAAAAAACCACAGTTGTAATGATTCATTTCAAGTGGAAGTCAATTGCATTGTCAATACTTCAAGGATCTCTCAAACTTTCCAATGCTTGATTCAGTACCAGCATCAAATAACATTTACTGTATACTCACTCAACTGCTTCAGTAATTTAACTCATCACTATGCCTTTAGGTTTTTTTGTTTTTAAGTTTTCCATTGCCGAATATTGTTGTACTTTGGTATCTTTTTTCATTCAGCAAAGCTTCCTCTGTCTTGATTCAGGCTCATGCCCTGCCTGCTACTGCAAGTGCTGTTAATACAACATCATCAGCACTAGGCATTATCTATGTCTAATTTAACTGGTGAGAAGTGCAGTTTGCAAAAGGCACAGTGCATTCAGAAAGTGACTTCACTATCCCTGAGTAGGGACAAACCTTGCCTCTGTTCTGAACTACACTATATTCAGACTTAGGGAAGTGTTTCTTTCCTGTTTTAGCTTGAGGTCAGAAGTTTTTGGTCATGTTCAGAAAAACACACAAAACCAACCCCACGGGCTGCAAGGTGCATAACTCATTTCTTTGAAACCGTTCTCCGTGGGGGTTTAGCATCCACAGTCTTTGCCAGGTGTGGAATCCTAGGGCTTGCATGCAACCTTGTTGCACTGTTGTTTCTCTGGGTAACCCACACTGACACCGCCATCATCTTCATCCCCATAAAAGACTGGCCTGTGGAAAAGCCCAGTATAGATTTTCAAGTTAACAGACCTGATACTTTCAGATTAAACAATGTAGATTCTTCATAGAATCATAGAATGGTTTGGGTTTGAAGATACCTTTAGGGTAACCTAGTTCCACCTCCTCCACAATAGGCAGGGACATCTCCATCTAGACCAGGTTTCTCAAACCCCCATCCAGCCTGGCCTTGAATGCTTCCAGGGAGGTGGCATCCACAACCTCAAGGGCAACCTGTTCCAGTGTCTCATCACCTTCACAGTAAAGAGTTTCTTTCTAGTATCTACTCTAAATCTACCCTCTTCCAGTTTAAACCATTTCCCCTTGTCCTGCCACTACCTGCCCTTATAAAAAGTCCCTCCCCAGCTTTCCTGTAGGCCCCCTTCAGGTACTGGAAGGCCACTACGAGGTACCCAAGAGCCTTCTCTTCTCCAGATGGAAGAGTCCCAGGTCTCTTAGCCTGCACTCATAAGGGAGGTGCTCCAGCCCTCTGATCACCTTTGTGACCCTCCTTTGGACCTACTCCAATAGCTCCATATCCTTCTTGTGTTGGGAGCCTCAGAACTGGATGCAGTACTCCATGTGGGGTCTCACAAGAGCAGAGTAGGGGGGCAGAATCACCTCCCTTAACCTGCTGCTGGTTACACTTCTCTTGATGCAACCCAGGATATGGTTGGCCTCCTGGACTGCAAGCACACATCGCCAGCTCATGTGGAATCTTTCATCAATCAACACCCAAAAATCCTTCTCCCCAGGGCTGCTCTCAAGCCATTCTCAGTCCAACCTCTGTCCAATCTGTGCTTGGGGTTACCCTGACCCAGGTGCAGGACCTTGCACTTGTCCTTGTTGAACTTCAGGAGGTTGGCACGGACTCACCTCTCAAGCCTGTCCAGATCCCTCTGGATGGCATCCCTTTCTTCCAGTGTGTCAACTGCACCACTCAGCTTGGAGTTGTCTGCAAACTTGCTGAGAGTGCACTCGACCCCACCGTCCATGTCGCCTACAAAGATGCTAAATATTACCAGTACCGGCACTGATCCCCAAGAGATGCCACTCATTACTGGTCTCCACCTGGACACTGACCAGTGACCGCACCTCTCTGAGATCCAGCCAATTCCTTATCCAGTGAGTGGTCTGTCCATCAAATCTCTTTTTCCCCAGTTTGGTGACAAGGATGTCATGTGGAACAGTGTTTAACACTTTGCACAAGTCCAGGTAGATGATGTCAGTTGCTCTTTCTTTATCCAGTGACACTATAACTCCATTATAAAAGGCCACCAAGTTTGTTAGGCATGACTTGCCCTTGGTGAAACCATGTTGGTTACCATCAATCACCTCAACTCTATTTTCTGTGTGCCTTAGCATGGCCTTCAGAAGGATCTGCTCCGTGATCTTGCCAGACACAGAGATGAGACTAGTAGTAGTTTCCTGGATCTTCTTTTTTTTTTTCCTTCTTGAAAATGAGGGTTATGTTTCCCCTTTTCCAGTCAATGGGAACTTCACATCACTGCCATGACCTTTCAAATATGATGGATAGCAGCTTGGCAACTTCAACTGCTAGTTCCCTCGCAACCCGTGGAAGGATCTCATTGGGTCCCATGGACATGTGCACCTTCAGGTTCTTTAGATAATCTTGAACCTGATCTTCACTTACAGGAGGCAGATTTTCCTTCTCCAGGTTCTTACCTTTGCTTTCTGCAGCTTGGATGGTGTAGCCAGAGCCCTTCCTGGTGAAGACTGAGGCAAAAAAAATCATAAGTACCTCAGCTTTTTTTTTCTCTCTCATGATCAGGTCTTCAGTTTTCTTCCAGAGAGGACCCATGTCTTCCCTGGCCTTACTTTTATTACTGATAAACCTGTAGAATTTCTTCTCTTTCCCCTTTATGTCCCTGGCTGATATAATTCTATCTGGGTTTTAGCTTTTCTCATCCGATTCACAGAATCACAGAATCACAGAATTGTAGGGGTTGGAAGGGACCTCCAGAGATCATCAAGTCCAACCCCCTTGCCAAAGCAGGTTCCCTACAACAGGTCGCACAGGTAGGCATCCAGGCAGGTCTTGAACATCTCCAGAGAAGGAGACTCCACCACCTCCCTGGGCAGCCTGTTCCAGTGCTCCGTCACCTCACTGTAAAGAAGTTCTTGCGCACATTTGTGCGGAACTTCCTATGCTGCAGTTTCCAGCCGTTTCCCCTTGTCCTGTCTCCACTCACCACTGAAAACAGTCTGGCCTCGCCATTCTGCCCCCCACACCTTAGATATTTATAGACCTGGATCAGGTCCCCTCTCAGTCTCCTTTTCTCAAGGCTGAACAGACCCAGTTCACTCAGCCTTTCCTCGTAGGAGAGATGCTCCAGGCCCTTCACCATCTTCGTGGCCCTCCGCTGGACTCTTTCCAAGAGATCCTTGTCTTTTTTGTACTGGGGAGCCCAGAACTGGACACAGTACTCCAGATGAGGTCTTACCAGGGCAGAGTAGAGGGGGAGGATCACCTCCTTCGACCTGCTGGACACGCTCTTTTTAATGCACCCTAGTAAGCCATTGGCCTTTTTGGCCACAAGGGCACACTGCTGGCTCATGGCCAACCTGTCGTCCACCAGGACACCCAGGTCCCTCTCCGCAGAGCTCCCCTCCAGCAGGTCATCCCCCAACCTGTACTGGTGCATGGAATTATTCCTCCCCAGATGCAAGACTCTACACTTGCTTTTGTTAAACCTCATCCGGTTTTTTTCTGCCCAGCTCTCCAGCCTATCCAGGTCTTGCTGAATGGCAACACAGCCTTCAGGCGTGTCAGCCAATCCTCCCAACTTCGTATCATCAGCAAACTTGCTGAGGGTGGCCATTATCCCCTCCTCAAGGTCATTGATGAAGATGTTGAACAAGACCGGACCCAGTACAGACCCCTGAGGAACACCACTGCTTACAGGTCTCCAACCGGACTCTGCACCACCAACAACGACCCTCTGTGCTCTGCCAGTCAGCCAGTTCTCAACCCACCTCACTGTCCACTCATCTATCCCACATTTCCTCAGCTTTGTTATAAGGATGTCGTGGGGGACGGTATCAAATGCCTTGCTGAAATCAAGGTAGACTACATCCACTGCTTTCCCCCTATCCACCCAGCCAGAGACAACATCATAGAAGGCTACCAGGTTGGTCAAGCACCACCTCCCCCTTGTGAACCCGTGCTGACTACTCCTGATAACCTCCTCTTCTTCCAGTTGTCTGGAGATGACATCCAATACAAGCTGTTCCATCACCTTTCCAGGGACAGAGGTGAGGCTGACTGGCCTATAATTGCCTGGGTCTTCCTTCTTGCCTATTTTGAAGACCGGGGTGACGTTGGCTATCTTCCAGTCTTCAGGCACCTCCCCCGTCCTCCAAGACTTCTCAAAGATGACAGAAAGCGGTTCAGCAATCACCTCTGCCAGCTCCCTCAGCACCCGTGGATGAATCCCATCGGGTCCCATGGATTTGTGAACATTGGTGTTGCCTAGGCGCTCTCGGACCACCTCTTCCCTGACCTGGCTGCTCAGACAACTTCTTTGTAGTTCTACCATGTAACCTGTTCCTTGCTTCCACTCCTTATAAACTTTCTTTTTGCACTTAAGTAAGTCCAGGAGTTCCTCGTCGATCCACAGAGGCCTCCTGACATTCTTGCCTGCCTTCATTTTTCTTGGGATGCACTGCTTCTAGGCTTGGAGGAGATGGTCCTTGAATACTTATCAGCTTTCTTGGGCTCCTCTTCCCTCCAGGACTTTATCCCATGTCATCCTGCCAAGAAGTTCCCCAAAGAGTTCCAAGTCTGCTCTCCTCAAATCCAGGGTTGTAAGCTGGCTGTGTACCCTCTTGACACCCTAAAGATCTTAACATTTACCATTTCATGGTCACTGCAGTCAAGGCTGCCCTTGAGCTTCACGTTACTCACCAGTCCCTCCTCATTGGTGAGGACAAGGTGCAGCACAGAACCTATTCTCATGGGTTCCTGTACCACTTGGAAGAAGAAATTATTATCAACACATTCCAGGAACCTTTTGATTGCTGGTGCCCTGCTGTGTTGTACTTCCAGTAGATATTGGGGTGGAAGAAGTCACTCATGAGGACCATGTTTTGTGAACTTGAAGTTGCTCATAGCTGTTTACAGAAGGCCTTATCCATTTAGCCTTCTTGGTCAGGAGGCCTGTAGCAGAACGTCAGTATGGTGTCCCTCTGCCAGATGGGAGAAAGGCACTACAGAGGGACCTGGATAGACTGGATTGATGGACAAGGTTAACTGTATGGGTTTCAATAGGGCCAAGTGTCAGGTCATTTTGGCCACAACAACCCCAGGCAACCCTACAGGCTTGGGGAGGAGTGGCTGGAAAGCTGCCTGAAGGAAAGAGACTTCGGTGTACTGGTGGACAGTCAGCTGAATTTGAGCCAGCAGTGTGCCCAGGTGGCCAAGAAGGCCAATGGCATCCTGGCTTGTATCAGGAATGGTGTGGTGAGCAGGACTAGGGAAGTCATCCTGCCCGTGTACTCAGCTCAGCACTGGTGAGGCCTCACCTCAAGTACTGTGTTCAGTTTTGGGCACCTCAGTACAGAAAGGACATTGAGGTGCTGGAGCAGATCCAAAGAAGGGCAACAAGGCTTGTGAAGGGCTTGGAGAAAATGTCCTATGAGGAGAGACTGAAGGAACTGGGGCTGTTTAGTCTGGGGAAGAGGAAGCTGAGGGGAGACCTTATCACTCTGTTCCAATACCTGAAAGGTGCTTACAGCAAGAGCGGGGTTGGTCTCTTCTCACTGGTGACAGGTGACAAGATGAGGGGAAATGGCCCTATGTTGTGCCAGGGGATGTTTAGGTTGGATATCAGGAAACACTTCTTTACAGAAAGGGTTGCTAAGCTCTGGAATAGGCTCCCCAGGGAGGTGGTTGAGTCACCATACCTGAATGTGTGTAAAATCCATTCGGATATGGTTCTCAGGGACGTGATTTAGCAGAGGGTTGTTAGAGTTAGGGTAGTGTGGTTAGGTTGCAGATGGACTTGATAATCTTTAAGGCCTTTTCCAACCTGAGCTAATCTATGAAGCCAGTAGATCCAATGAAGAAGGACTCGTAAGACACTGCAATGAAAACTATAAATGATCATACCTTCCCTGGGATATCTACTTGACCCAAGGGCCCATCTTTCTATTCTTCTATCTCTCTCCCCCAGTAAAGAGTGAACATTACACGCTACTAACGTTCATACACCATTCACAATCTTGTCCTGCTGTGTTTTCATGATTTCTCCTACACATATGCTTAAAATAGGGTTCACAATCCTACTCTGCTTGATGGAGTATGCTGCACAGTAAGCTATCACAAAGTAAAAACATTTTCTGTCCACATTTAGAGACTTCTAAATTGGAAGCATCCCATTACTGGCTCGTTGAGCTGCTGCCACATACCATGATACACTGGCTTAGTAGAAATCCATCCCGTCCAAAAACCCCTGAAACTGTAACATGTCTTAACTCCCTCTCTTTCTTCTTTTGTTCCACACATACTAGGCGCTACAGAAAATAATTTCCTAGGCAGTGCTTAAAAAAAAGTGCAAAAAAGTGATATGGGATTAACAGCTAGAAATCATTTGGGTAACAGTTCTTTTTTAAGCTGGTTAATAGATAGGAAAATTAGTTGCCAATTTAAATACTGCCTCATTTAACACAACGATTCCTAATTACATTATCAGCCCATCTGGCAAGAATTGCTTAGAGCCATCGTACAAAACAGAAAACTCTAGCAACTATATGCTGTGTTTGCCCACAGTTATTATGTGTAATTATCAGCATAGATTGTCAGTCAGCTTATTTCAGCAATTTGTTTCTACAAATTAATAATGTTACAATATACAGTGGCTTTTTAGGCACAGTTACCATACACTATTTTCGGTGTTATCCAGAATTAGCACTTACAGCCTACTTTCTAATAAATTCAGAAGACTAAGCTTTAATGCGGATTGTTCATCTCTTCCTTTTGAGATAAAGAAATAAAACCTAATTAAAACATGAGTCAGAGGAATCTTTGGAAGTGTGTCTAGATACAAGGCCTGCAAAGTTGCACATAAACCTGAAAGCCTCTGTGATGAACAATTTCTGCTTGTAGAATGATGAATATTTCACTGGACAGGCAGGACTGAAACAAAAAAGTGTGTATCTGTCAGTCTGTACAAAAGACTGGCACACTGCTGCTGAACACTGGAGCAGGGACAGGATTCTGCAATTTTTCATGGCTCATTAAGCAGTCCCTAGACTTGAGCAGCACTGCACCACTTCACAGAATCACAAGACTGAGGTGGGAAGAAACCACTGGAAATCACCCAATCCAACCCCCTACTCAAGCAGGGCCAACTACAGCAGATTGCCCATGTCCAAGTCCAGACAGGTTTTGAATATACCTAAGGAGAATCTAGATCCTTTCAGGGCAACCTGAGTCAGTCCTCCATCATCCACACAGTGAAGAAGTGCTTCCTGACAGTCAGATGGAACCTCCCATGTCCTAGTTTGTGCCCATTCCCAATTGTCCTAGCACTGGGTTCTTTGCATTTACCCTTCAGGTATTTACACACATTGATGAGACCTCCCTGAGCCTCCTCACCTCCAGGCTGAGCAGCGCCAGCTCTCAGCTTCTCCTCACAGGAGAGGTTCTCCAGTCTCTTCTTCATCTTGGTGGCACTCTGTTGGGCTCTCTCCAATACGTCCATGCCTTTCTTGTACTGGGGACCCAGCACTCCAGGTGTGGCCTCACCAGGACTGAGCAGAGAAATACAGAATTTTACTCAGCTGTTTGACTGCCTGTTGCATACCACTGGTGACACTGGAGAAATTCCCTACCCAACTCTGTGGCTTGGACCTTATCACAGTTCACCTTTGTGGAGAATGAGGAAGTGGGAAGCCCACAAATTATGTTGGATCCAGGAGGAGAATTTCCAAGTGCTGCTTTGAGGAAAGCCAACTCACAGGAGTCAACAGACAAATTCTTTGCTACTTCTCCTCTAGAAAGGTTTAACTGCCCAGCTGAGATAAGAGAGATGGTGCAAGAAATCAAAATGGCAACGCAATTATGGATTTTCTAATCAAGTTTGTTAAGCAGGTGGTGCCCATGTTTTACTGCAACGTCACGCTTTGGGACACAGGAGGAAGTGAACTATAGAACCATGAAAAGGTGGCCAAACCAGACAGTCAAGCATATTACTGAAGACAATTCCTGCTCTGGTGAGAGCAGAAGTCTGTCAGAGAAACTGTGGCCTGTTTGTAGGTTATGAAATAAGCTGGAGAACAAATTGTAAATGGAGGCTCTTCAGAGCTGCCGTAGATCAAGTCCACCAGAACTTGTTCAGCATTTGCTGTCATTTCCCCCCATCACATACCCAAATATTGTCAGGACCTGAGATGTGATCCCATATTTATATAACCTTTACCTTAACTCTACCACCACCTGTCTTCCAAGACACTTTTCTATCACTAGCTACCATCACACCTGCATTGGGCTGACAGAAGACAGAGTCTTCTGCCCCAAATCTTTTCATGATCTGAATTGCTGGGTCGGGAAAAATCCTTTTTTTCTCCTTGGAAATGTAATAATTTCTTTCTTTGCCAGAAGATGAAAAGTACTATCAGGATTAGCCAATCTTTCCCTGTTTAAGAGAGCTGTGTGCTTCTGTAGTTGAGATTTGTATTAAAAACACAAATGTTAAAGATGACTGATTACTCTGAAGTATAAACTTGCTAAACTAAATTGTGACTTGAAATATGAACATCTGACTCTGGGACTGATGAATAGTCATTTTGAAGAGAAATATTACAGGAAGTGCTTTATATATATTATCGTTTTGACAATAAGGGAAGGCTATTATGGTTTAAAGAAAAAAAAAAAAAGCCAATCAATCCTGGTAACAAAAGAAAATATCTATTCTTCATTTCTGCGCCCTCCTTTCCACCATTTCCTTCAGTTTCCTCAACATTAACATTCTTCCTGCACACACTGTCTCATGTGGTATCTTATTTTTCAAGCTGGAATTTATTTGCTGTGTCTAGATTCATCATACAACACATCCATCCTATTCATGTTATATGAACATGCTTCGCTGTTGAACATGAGCAATTACTTGTTTATCTTAGTGCTGTGTGAATCGTAGCAATTTTGTCTCACTGCCTTTTCAGAAAAGATTGACCTTTTTTCCCCTCTTTTCTTCCAGATACAAGATCCTCTCCTGTATCACTGACTTGGACACCGAATAGCTGACAAAAATGTGTGCAAAACAACTCCCTCATTCGTCAAAACAGCTATACCTCAACTGAAGTCATGCCATGTTCTAGATATTGCGTTTTAAGGAAAATCTGGACAACTCAGAAGACTTTCATTAACAAAAATCACCTATAGGTCTAGGGATACCTTCCAACACTGGAAGGCTTGAACTGTGCAAGATTGTGGAAAACTGTGATTGTCTTTTAACAGAATGTAAGCTTATTGCACCTTCTCCAGCCTTTCCCACTGTAGGCAGCACTGCATCATCTTTCACTTGTAATGTGAAGTTGACAATTAGTTGTTACTAAGAACAGTCTGATGTCCTTACAAATTTCAGTGAGGAAAAAACATATATTTTCTATATTCATGCTAAGGATGTTTGTGAATTCAAAGATTATGACATGCTTAAATAAGTGTAAGATTAAAAAAAAAAAACAACACCACAACAAAACATAAACATATCCCGAAATGTAAAAATGAAAGCAGAAAACATCAGGCATTTACATGTTAAGTATGCAGAAAGCCCACATTAGACCAAAAGCAAGTTTCTACCTGTTAGTAGGTATACAGGAATTAAATTCATCAATTTTCCACTAATTACAGTACAGCACTGAGAGAAAAGAGAAGTATAGACTGAGTACCACCAAGACTAACACTCCTGTCTTACTATAAGGCTCACTAGGCATCCCAGTGCCCATTCAGCCTTGGTTTAGAGAAATGGGCATCTGAGCTTTGTGCCACATCTGAATTAGTGAACATCCCATCCATAGCTCACTCCTTCCCCACTGAACACAGAGTCAAGGTGTTGGAGAGACAGCTATTAATTCAGTAACCCATAGCTAACAAGAAACAGAAGAAACGCCTGAAGACTGTTTCAACCAGCAGCTTGTGAATGCCATGACAGATTTCAGTCACCTTCTGAACCTGAACCTCATTCCTGCTTTGAAACCACTAAGGGTAGTTACAGCAGAGCAGGCTTGCTGGGCCCTGCTGGGCAGGATTCTGAGCTCTGTGGAGCAAAGGCCAGTCATATGATTTAGCTATGAGTTCATGGGGCTGTATGTGCTGAACATGCGCTGAACAGAGACCCAGGGAAAGGAAAGAGGAAAGAGCTTATAGCTCTTTAGTAAACAGGAGGGCAGTAGAGATTTGGGAAGGACTGCACAGCTGTTTCAAAATACAGGAACACCCACCAGCCATAAATGGTTTCACTGTCCCCAGCCAGCTCCTCCTTAGCATTACGCACTAATATCCATGTGCTTAACCACAATTCATTCCTGAAGTAAAGAAAAACACTATCAAATTGTTTCAGTTGACCTGAAGCTAAACTTTCCCTGTAAAACAAATACCTCACTGAAAAAAAAACAAAAAACAAAACCAACAAAAAACCATCCACCTCACGTGTCTTACTTTAGACATCTGCTATGTCTGTTCTGTCTACCAGTATTTCTTAGAGCATGATACTTCAAAAAAACACAGTTTTATGTCAAACATTTCAGAGGGTTATTTTGTTTTGTTTTAGAAAAAAAAGAAGAAGGAGAAAAGAACTCATCATGCTAATATATTACTTTTCAGAATATGAAGAAGGGGTTTTTGCTTTGCTTTTTTTTTTTTAAAGAAATGAAATCAGTAGGCCTACGTTAATGTATTATATGCAGTGAATTATTATAGTCAAAAGCTGCATACAGTTTAGAATTTCAATTTTCCTAGGCTTTCTGCTCTACAAAATTAGCTTCCAATTTATTTTGTCAGTCCATCCTTTTCTTTACTTCTATTGTTCATTAGAATCAGAGAAACTGCTGTCTGAAAAAAGAAATTGCATTCGTATTTCTTTTTTCTGCCTACCTTCAGAAGTCCTATACTCTAAAGAAACCCACCTCCCATTGCAGCATCTGTAAGATTGAAAGTTTTACACATTTACGCAGAGCCAAGCTACACCAAATAAACTGAAAGCCTTCCCCAGCTAATCTGACCTTCCTCATGCCGCACATACAAGCTTCTACACCATGAGTCACTGCCCATGTTTACTGTGACAGTTGGAAGTATTATAACTAATCAAAGGTCACATTTCAAACTTCAACACACCTTATGAAATCCATTCCTAACACTCCTGAGTATAGACTAGGAGGTATCTCTCGACTCAAAAATATTGCTTTAAGTCTTCCTTTTGTCAAAGACAAGATCTTTCAGTAGCAGGCAGAGCCAGCAGCAGCCTAAGAGGAGAGCCTCTGTCTCACTTTCATACTTCTACATTTGCAGGATGGTAGTGAGAAAAATCCATCTTTTAAGAATGCTGCATGCTCGACCTGATCTCAAAAGCCCTTTTCCCTCTCCTCCCCCTGTCAGTTCACTCCTGTAGCTACACGACTCTCTTCAGGTTTTTTTTCTCCCTGTCAAGATGTTAGTTTCAGAGACGGGTGTTTGTTAGCAAAGGTTTTCCAAAGCCTGAAGAGCTGCACAAGGAAAGGTGAAGGAAGGACAAGCCAGACACATCAGGCTGAGTTGTTCTCCCCGAGCAGGCTGCCCTCACCCAGGTGCTGTACCCACACAGTATAGCTGCTCACTGTAACTTTCTTCCAGCTGTACCTAAGGACTCCTACAGAAAGGTCTCACTCACATCTTTTCTATGCTTTTCATAGTGCAGGACATTGAATGCCTATACAGTATATTCCACCCATTCCCCTAAAACACTGTAACAAAATCATAGCAGAGAAGCATCATTTTTCTTAAAGCAATCTTCATCTTCACACCACAACAGTGAAATATATCTTTCCAAAACACTAAAACCAATGGACACGACTACACGAGAATGCCCACCTCACTGCTCTTGTGGAATTTACGGTTGTGAAAGCAGCCTCTGCCTTCTGAAGGCCAGAAAACTAGGCTAGCCGGTGGTCATGCACTGGCATTCCTGAATTAGCCAGGATCATGGGACACAGGGAGATCCATACATGAACACCCTCCTGGAAACACTCACTATGCAGCTCCCTATATTTCAAGTCATAACCTATGCTATAAAAATGTCACAACTTGTTCCTCAGGATGGGACTTCCAACACTGCTCCATTTTGTTCAGCCTAGGAAAACTTCTACAGTATGGCCAGATAGGGATGTTTCCGCCTAGAGAGATAACCACCATCACTTAATTTTACACAGCCACTGGGTTGTTGCTATATCAATGACAAGGGACAGGACTGGATCATCTGCTGCGGTCAAGAAGAAAAGAGGGAAGACATCACACCAGGTCCAGCTGCGACAAACAGAAGGACTGCAATTTGGCTATTCAGACTGCATTCACTGCTACAAAAGCTGTGCCACATCTCTGGAGAAAGCTATTGGGTCAAACTGCTGACCATTGCTCTGTGCTGCCTTGATCAGCCATGGGAATGTATGCAAGTAGCCCGGGGAATGTACACATGCAGCTTCAGGTCTCTGAGCACAAACAAGGTGACTCAACTCTATTGTTTTTACTACCCTGGTAATTATTACAGGGAATGCAAGTAATGGTAGCCTTCTGCTCCCCATTCCACCTGACCTATTTAGGGTATTATCATGAGCAGAATTTGATTGTTATCACGGGTATTTACTGGAATCATACAGTGGACTTCAAAGGCATACACAAAAAGCAGCTTTCCAAGTCATAAGACTGGGAAGGACTGTTTGATTGAAAATAAAATAAAAGAAAAAGCTTATAAGTCATGTCACAACAAAGTTTGATTTATTAAAAATGATTACGATATTTTTATTCGTATTTATTCTAACACTATAACTTAAAAATTCAGAAGGGCAATTTGAAAAGCAGACGTGATTTTCAAGTGAAATAAGATATGATTTTTTATTTTGAAAAAAAATAATAATAAAACAGCAGTATTACTCCCCTTGCTCCTGGTCTCATTTATTTCTCTCTTTCCTTCTCAAACATGCACACTTTACTCTCTTTACTCTGGCTAATTCTGTGGAGGCAGCAGCTCTGGGAAATGAACTAGCTTTGCCTGTGGCTCATACATCGTTACAATTGTTAACTAAGTTCTACTATAAAAATCTTTATTACACAGGAGAACACAGAGGCATGCAAGAACACAGCTTTATTTTCAGATACCAGGCTGAGTTTTTAGGGCAGGAAGTTAAAATACTTTTTATTCTCTCAGGCTTACAAAGGCTGCTTCACATAGAGAGGTTCCTGCTACCCTTCCAAATATCAACCTGTATGAAGGAGTAAACTATGCTCTGCTTCAGCCAGAGGCTAATATCCACTGTGTGATGATGGTACCTCAGGAACCACAGTCGCCCATGTCCTGCCTGGAATGGCTCTCTCAAAGCTTTGCAGCATGCAGTCACTCTGCTGCTCGTGCTGAAGCTTGGGGTGCTCAGACCAGTAGAGCACTGAAAGTATGACTAATAAATGGAAAACACTGTAGGGCATACCTGAAGTGAACAAAGTTCCTAAATCCGAATAAAAATGCAGATGGTATTATTGGTATTTGATCATTTGCCAAGACAAGCCTAGCTTAAACAATAAACAGTACTAATGAAAGTTAACTTTAGCTGAAATTTGTAACACACTCCAGCATTTATAACTAAGGCTGCTGAGAAACTTTCCGATTTTGTTTTCCATACATTATTTATTTCAGCAGTCTAAATGCAAAAAACTGGCACTCTGGATCGTGTGAAATGTTCTGCGTTATTCCCTGAAGGACTATGCATCTGTGAAGTAATGAGAAGATTATTCTGTGACAGATAAACTGAAGCAGTGTGACTTCATTAGATGTTACCTTGCTACAGCATTTCTCAGACTTTTTCAAAGTGTGACCACTTTTGGACTACTCTGTCATATCTGCAACCTTAGAGTGTGGGAGAAGAAAAATGAATGAATGAATAAATAAAAATCTCTTTAGTCACAGGAAAACATCAGCAGGACTGATAAATCAGTTTCTGACATGTCCCAACTCCCTCTCACTTGCGGCAGACACCTAGCACCTTCCATGAAGGAAAACACGGGGCTTTCCATACTGTGCTCAAGCAGCCTGATAACACTGCACTAAATAACTTCCAAAAGGGTACAGCGTGCTCTGTCTTGAAAAGATGTTACAACTACCAATATTTTATGTTGCAAAGGCTGACAGACATTCTGCATGAGCAGGCTGATAATTTTCAAAGTTATGATTCTAATGGAGTAGGAAAAAAAAAGAGAGAGAGGAATAAAAACCTCCCCCTCAAGATTTCACAGTCGAAGTTGCAATCTAGAAAAACAAATCTGCAGTTGAACTGTTCATTTTCTTTTCTAATACCACATAAAATGACTTCAGGGAACAGAGGGAGACTGGGACCACCCTTCCATATGACTGCCTTCTAGGTAACCCTTTTGTTTCCTTAAAAGCCCCATATAGCCCATAGGCTGACCTGGCATGAAGCAAGAGGCAAAGTGAGGTATGGTGTGGCAGCAGAATGAGAAAGAAGAGCCTAGGTGGGAAGAAAACCTTCTCACTTGGCCTTGCTGCAGTGCTGAAGGTAGGCTTCACTGCACAGCAGGCCCTGAGGCACTGCCTGCAGCCCGCTCACAAGGCAGATCCACAAACAAATATCAGAAGGAATTACCTAAGAGAGAGCTGCCAAAACAGCCTGATTACTTTCTCCCTGTCAAATGGCAGGAGTTGGCCTTTCCTGAGAAAAGGTTTATGTTCTGGCCCTCAAGTGCAAAGGTTACTCTTGGCTCCTGAGTTGGCTTTTTCTTCCAAAAAGAAAATAGATCCCTAGGAACCAATGGGTGTCTTTAAATAGGAGCTTCCCAAGTGTTACTGCAGCATTAATAACCTTCCTCTTTAAATTAAAACTGGACTATCAATGACTTTGAGACACTTTCTCTGAATGCATGTAGCATAACTTAACAGCAGTTTTTGCTAGTAACTAGGTGCAAAAATACACCAAACATAAAGCCAAATAAAGCCAACTAATTTTAGTACACACAAGCTGTGCAAAGATGACAAAAATCTACAAGTAATTTACTTTTCATGATTTAAAATTACTAGTAAGCAGTAACAGGATTGTAGAGTGCAATTACTGTCCTCACAGATTCTCTTCAAGAGCCTCTTAATTATGACACATTAATTGCATTCCATGAATTCTAATTTTCACTTGTTTAAGATTTTTTCCAGCTCACTTATTTTCCTCAGATTCCCTCTCCACTGTATTCCACAGGCTTTACCTATTCGAGGATGTCTCTTATAAAAAAAGTAATGAATCAGTCCCACAATACTCCTCATACAGTAGCAGTGAGAGGTCCAACTGGCCAAAGTTTCCTCTCATGAGTGTCTATGATGTAGACATGCACAGAAAAAAAAAAAAGGAGACATATTCGGCTAACGTATAATTTTAAAACTAGAAGTTTCATGTGCAAAATGCCACAGATAAAATAGATTTTAGTCCTGGGCTATTTAAGTGCTTTGAAGGATGCTGAGCTAACAGATACAGATTCAGATTTAAAACTCTTTATTTCTACAGCAGTCTGGTATCTGTACAATATGCATACCATTTGCTTCACAAGCTCACATTTACATAGCAAAATGAGGCTAAAAAGTAGTAGGATGTACGACAGTTCCATCAGTGGTAGGGAAAAAAAAAATTCCTTTTTCTCAGGCAGCTCAGTACTACCTCTTTTACTTTGAAAACCTGATTTCAAGTCCTAATCTGAACATAAATTAAAGCAACAAGTTCCTTCACTTATTAACATAAATTCTGATCAATTCTATATTTTACAACAAGTTAGAAAAGGGAGAGAAGAACGTTTGATTCAGACTGGGGAAGCATATATGCCGGGCTATGTAACTATCTCAGTTTCCTTTTTCAAATGTACTTACACTTGACAACAACCAGGTAACATTTTGGGTCACAACTTCACCTACAATAACTGAGACATTTTCTAAGATAATGAAACACGGACACCAAACAGAGCAGTTAACATTCACAAAGAGTCAAAGTCATGAGTTTCCTTTAAAAAATTAAACACCACTGCAAAGTACAGTCATCTTTAAATTGATCTTGCCAGATAATATCCCTGGAGCTCAGAAACCTCTGGTTAGAGCTTTATATATATATATATATATATATATATTCCTCCCTTAATAATCCCAAATTCCACATGGGTTTTCTTTTGTACCCTGTCTTTTTTCCTTCTTTTATTTATTTATTTATTTATTTTGTATCACTCCTGCTCCAAATCCCAAGTACTGCTTCACTGCTTCATAATAGGCAACACTGTTCTTTGTACACATTCTAGTTTGTTTTTTCTAAATTTAACTTAATGCTTTTGCTCTGGTAGGGGATGAAATACATGCTTGGGGCAGTAAAAAGTATGAACCTGCCACCTTCTGCCACGTCACTGATCTTCACAGCCACCCTTCTGCCCCAACTGCCCAGGAACAGCAACTGTGTTTGCTATGACCAGGGACACTGGATAACATATTCTAGCATTGCTCTGAAGTTAAGCACCTTTCAGAAAAGCGTCCTGCGAAAAGCAGGTGGGGCTCTAATCCAACCTATTTGTGCTGGCACATAGAATCATTTCAGCTGGAAGAATCCTTTAAAGGCCATCTGGTCTAACTCCCCTGCAATGAACGAGGACACCTACAGCTACATCAGGTTGCTCAGAGCCTTGTCCAGCCTGACCTTGAGTGTCTCCAGAGATGGGGCATCCACTGCCTCTTTGGGCAACTTGTGCCAGCGCTTCATTACTCTTATTGAAAAAAAAAAACCCAAAACTTTCCTTATATCCAGTCTAAATCTTGCCTTGCTTTTCAGTTTGAAACCATTTCCTTTTGTCCTGTCACAGCACACCCTGCTAAAGAATTCGTCCTTAAGCACATCCTGAGGAACTAGCCTCTTCCATTCAGTGACACTGCACATAGACATTACAGGCCATGATGAGCCTCTCAAAACAAACCAAGGCAAAGCCTTGCTACAAAGTACTCCCTGTGCTATGTTCTACTAAGGCCACTACATTGTCGTTAACTCATGATTTGGGCTGCTTTTATAATACCGGCTCTAACTATTTCCATGCAGTCAACCTGGAAGGGTTGATTTTGTATAAAGGAGGTGCTGGAATGCAGATTTGTAAAGGAAGGGACAGTTTTGTCACCTAAAATCTGGTATTCTTGTTTACTTTTGTTTTGACCAAAAATATTTTACAGCCCAGCACATTATATCAGAGTATCAGCCCTGTCTCTTGTAACTTTCAGGTCTTTGCCTTTTTTATTTTGCTGGTACTCAACAGCAACAAAAAAATCTACCCAACTCATCATGTAACAGCAGTACGCTGCATCTCCACAGTACTTCCAGCAGAGGGATCTGAAAGAATTTTGTGCTGCCACCTTAAAATACTCAATACGTCACATCACTCATCTTCATTCCATTTTTCATCTTCCATAAAAAGCTCAAAAATATATTTTTGAGATCCACGTAACTGCTACAAAACAAAAGAAGGGGAAAGAAATGAGAGACTTGAGCTGGAACTTGCCTTCTAGTATTTGAACCTGGTAGGATCATATTTTCAAAATTTCTCTTTGTATCTAGTAGGAAGGTGAACTCCTTTTAAACAAAATGAAGAAAACAAAGCTTAGCTTCTTGGGGAATGACACAGTTGCAGAAATCAGGCACTTATCACTTAACATAGCAAAACTATTGAAGTGATGAAATTACAAGAGCAGCTGAATCTTTCCTCACAATATTCACCCCGAGTATGAAAGCTATCAACAATTAAGGAAGAATGGCTGCATGTTCAGAAATTGCTAATGTGTGCGTTCATCACCTTCAAAGTTTCAAGCTATAAATTATAAAAGTCTGTGATACACTTGAGATATTTAATACATATCTTTCTTTTCTTTAATAACTGGAATAAATTGAGTGAAAGACAACCTCCCATTGATTATGTGGAAATTGAAGTCCGCATTTTGCAGCAAAGACCACTGGACCCAACATGTTCACCAGCAAAGTTCAGAGGAGAGGTTTTTGCTCACCCCCTGCACAGAACAAACTGCTATTAGTAGGAACAATAAACAAAATCTCTTTGTACATAGAATGAGAAGTCTAAATTTCAGGGTTGAGAAAGGGTTTGCGTATTCAGAGCACAAATCAGATCCTACCATGGTTTCAATACCCACTAATCAAACCATAGCTACAGGACTCTGAGCTTTCAAGTGGTGCATGTCAAGCCTCCCTTTGCAACGAATTTGAAGGTATAATATTTGTATGATCTCAACAAAAGCACAATTTGGAAACACAGCAAGACTGACAGGACTGCCACTACTTCATATAATAAAGACTAACATAACAGGTGGAATGAGACAACAGTACTCTATTTGCTAAGATTTAATATGGTCCAGATGGACTT
This sequence comes from Centrocercus urophasianus, assembly GCF_019232065.1. Taxonomy (NCBI): domain Eukaryota; kingdom Metazoa; phylum Chordata; class Aves; order Galliformes; family Phasianidae; genus Centrocercus; species Centrocercus urophasianus. The sequence continues at coordinate 32,450,518 of NW_024884364.1, read as the reverse complement.
CAAAAAAGCTGTGAAGAACATGGGGTGCTTTCAGAGTTTGACTGTTTCACTGGTCAAAGGCTTCTAAGAGTAGCAAAATTAATATCAACAGAACTACAAAGAAGATAGTGAACAAATGCCTGAATGATCTTTGATTCAGTTCTGCACAGTGCTTATAATCTCAAGGCGGGCAAAATAATAAAAGGCAGAGCAGAGGAATTCCATCAGATTATTTAAAGAAATAAAAAGTGAGAGCAGTGTACACAGTTCATATTGGACTCTTGCCTCTTCATATTTAAATCTAGCATTGGAAAAAGTGCACCTATACAGGTGTAAAGCACATAAGCCATCAGAAATAAGAGGCTATACACTCATGATGCAAGAGACAAATACATCACACTCTTCAATGCAAAACAATATAAAACCTTTTTTTCTTTTTCAGCTTTCACATAATCCTAGAGATTAGGATGTAGAAGAGATGTGTGTGTACTAATGAAAATTAATGCAGGCAATGAGAACCATTGGTGATCTGCTAGCTAATCTGGAGATCTGCCATGTATAGTAAAATTGGAAATGGTCAGAAATACTTTCACTGCAAATACTTTACAAAATTGGACTGACTACACTCAAATTTTCTCTCTTGGAAAAAAAAAATTGACTTCACACAACTGCTCTATTTTTATATTGGCAGAACAAGTATTTCAGAACTGCCATTGTGAAGCTCAGTTCTGTTCTGTTTATCTGCTGTATGACAAATCAGACTTGGAACGAAAGCCAAATTGTGTGCCTTAAATGACCTGAAAATATAAGTTCTTTCATAGCAGCTTCCTTCCAAGAACAGAAATTAGAAAAGAAAAATTTCTACAAATGCAGTTAAGTAGTAATACAAGTTCAAGAATGCTAAAGTCTCCTGTGAAACTAATGTTTACCCCCATACTGGCACAGCAGGCTTTCAACACTAAACACAAAGCTAGCAACAGCCTTATAACTGCAACATTAAATCTTGTGCCTTTTTTCACAGCCTGCTATCTGGTCTTGATATGCTCCTGCCTTGTTTGCATTCCCCCCCCTCACTAAGATGCTGTGCAGAGAGTAGCCTTGCTCCCTGGTCATTCTGCTCATTTCTACACAGCTCTTCCTCACTGGCAGGATTCCTCTTCATCGATGGCAAAGCATTGGAGCAGCGATGCCGTGTGTGTCTTGGCTCAGAAGGGGACTGAATGAGGAAGGGAATTAGCTTTGGGAAAGTCCCACGTCAGGGGGTCATAGAAGGGAGGTGTTCAAGGTATACACTCTAGCTTGCCATGTGTGGCAAAGTCAGGCTGGGAGGAACCTTTAAATTAGCCTAAGACATCTCTTCTTTCCTACCCAATCACGGTCCCCTGTGACTCCAGCAACTGCCTGCCCATGGAGTTTGACGTGATCCCAGCATTTGGCAGTACCAAGACACTTGCTTTCAGTGCCAGCACTGTGAGAGACGCAAGTGGAAGTGTACTGCAGCAGATCTATTGCTCATTGTAGAGCAGAAAAGCAACAAGCACATTCATGGTCTTTAAGTCTTCCACTTTCAAGTAGGGAACAAGATAACAAATTCTTACCCAAAGTAGCAAATACATTTTAACTGCACTCTGCTCCATCACTACATCCTGGGGTCTGACATTCTAGAAGTGCATCTATAACGTTATGGCAACCATGGTGGGCCTGCTCACATGATTACAACTTATTATGTGTTAGCCAAACCAGGAGAGATCCTTTAAATAATTAACCTTGAAAGAACTCAGAACTTGGTTCAAAATGATGAAAGCTTTGCAACTGGAGTTTTTTTCCAGGTGGAAAAATCAGCAAGGCACGTTTGCATGGCATGCAGTGCAAGTAATACTTGGCTGTTAGTGTAAGTGAAGTCTCCAGGCATACTGAGGGCAGACCTCTAGTTACATTATCAAGAACCTGTCACATTTTTCCTTTTCCAATTTCTTTCCCTTTCAAGATCCCCCTAGATATGCAAGATGACATCTTTTGCATTCACCCTTTCTGCCTGAAATTATTTTTTAATTTAAGACACACAGAATTGGATTATTAGTCCAATTCAACCTGGTATCTTGATGCTGGCAGAAAACAATATTGAACATCCCTCCGAGGAATGAAGACCATGCAATGCCACACTCTCAGAGCTCATAAAAAACACAGCATACACTGTGGAGGAGGGATTATTTCTGTCCTCTGTGGCTAACAGGCCACCCCTGGGTACCTCAGACCTGGTTAGCTCCTTCTTAACCCCATTTATTGACTGTAAAACAAGAGACTCATTCCTAAATATCGAGCTCGCTATCAAACACTTCAATTACAGTTACATCCAGGTGTAACAAAAATCCCACAGAAGCCCCCAAAAACGTGCTATCTACACATTCTCTGCAGGCTGGGCGTTCTGGCATTCCCTGCCTCCTGGCTACAGAGAACAGCCAAAGAAGAACAGAGATTTTTGTGTACACGGGGAACGCCAGGGCTCGGCCTCAGAGAGCAAGCTCCGGGTCGGTGAAGGGGGGGAAGGGTGGAAGCCCCGCGGGCTGCCAGGAAACGGCCCCTCTCAGCTGACAGTCATCCTCCAGCCCCTCCGCAGCCCGGCCGTCTCGTGACGCGGCCGCGAGAAAACTTCGGGCGCTGCGGGGCGGGGAGGGGAAGGAGGGCGCGAGGAAACTTCGGGCTCCCTCCGATCCCCGCACGCCGCGGCGGCTCTCCTGAAGCGGTGGTGGGGCGCAGTTCAGCGGGGGATTCTGAGCGGACCCTCCGGGCTCGGCTGCAAAGTTGCGCCGTGCCCGGCATCGAGACAAAGTTGCGTTGGAGCGAGCACGGCGGAGCCCGGCTGCCGAGATGCTTGCTCTCCCCCATATCGCTCCCCGCTGCCCCCCGCCTCTCTCCTACCGCCTGCGGCGGGGTCCCGATCAGCATCTCCAGGTAGTATCCTCTGCCGGAGTCCCCCTGCAGATTCTCCACCATGGCCAAAAAGTTGAGGCTGCCCGCGGGGTCGGAGGCCAAGGCCAGGCCGCCCACCTCGTCCTGGGCGTCCCGCTGCCCTCCTCCGGCGCTCCCCGGTCTCAGCGGCAGCGGGGCGGCCGACGAGGCGCGGGGAGCGGCGGGCTGGGACACGCGGAGCGGCAGCGAGAAGAAGGCCCGGCTGAGCCCCGCTGCGCCGGCCAGCAGCAGGAGGAGGCTGGGAGCCGCCGGAGCGGCCATCCCGGCGGCACGTCCCGGCTGCGGCGGCTCGGGCGGGAGGCAGCGGCCGCCTGGCTGCCGGGCTGGCGGAGGAGGAGGAGGAGGAGGAAGGCGGGAGCGGCTTCCCCACGCCCCGGCTCCATCTCCCCCCTCCCCCCGCGCCGAGCTCCTCCTCGTTCCCTCCGCACGGCCCCGATGCCCGCGCTCGGCCGGACGAGTTGCGCTCCTCCCCGCGGCGGCGGAGAAAGTTGTGTCGGCGCGGTGTGTCCGGCGGAGAGGAAACTTTCCGAGAGCCCCGAAGGGGCGGCAGCGGGGGCGGTGGGATCGGCATCGCCGCCCCGCCGGGCCGCGCCGTCGCCATCTCTCTGTGACCGCGTGTCCTGTCCGTGTGTGTGTGGAAATTCATCTGCTGCATTAACGGCGTGTTGTCATAAGAGCGGGGCATGACTGGCGTCCGCTTATTAAAAAGGCTGCGAGGCTCTAAATGTCTTCATCATGCACGGAATTAATAACAGCAGTCGAGTGTGGCCTTTCAGAGGATGAGAACACTTAGGATGAAATTAGCCTCTGCGTCTCTGGAGTAATGGCACTGTGAGGCTGGGTGCTGCAGAAGCCTTTAGATGTGGCATTAAGCCAATCTAAGCCGACTTGCTTTTTTGGTCTCTGCACCCCTCAGCTGCCCCACTTTCTCTGCAGGAAATAAGTGATGCCTGCCCAGCCTCAGCCAGGTGTACCTCGGAGTGCCGCAGTGCAAAAAGGACATAAAGCTATTAGATAGTGTCCAAAGAAGGGCTATGAAGTTGGTGAAGAGGCAAGGTGTGCGAGGAACAGCTGAGGCCCCTCGCTGTGCTCAGCGCAGAGCAGAGGAGCTGAGGGGAGGCCTGATGGCGGCTGCAGCTCCTCCCAGGGAGCGGAGGGGCAGCGCTGAGCTCTGCTCTGTGTGACAGCGACAGGGCCCGAGGGAACGGCATGGAGCATGGAGGAGACAGGTGGAGGGACTAGGGAAAGGGTCTGCACCAGGGGGCGGTGGGCATGGAATGGACTGCACGGGGCTGTGGGCATGGGCCCTCAGTGCCAGAGTTCAGGAAGTGTTTGGACAGAACTCACAGACATAGGGTTTGGATTTCAGGATTTGGATTTGGTGATCTTTGTGGGTCCTTTCCAATATGGGATTTTCTCTGATTCTCTGACATGCTGTCCTTAGCAAACCCTCAGCAGCCACCTGTTTTATCCTTGAATATATACCCACTCCATATTGCATGCATGAAGATCTGCTATAGCAAGCAGCAGGAGTTCCTGAGGGGCAAGAATCCTCCAAAGGATTTCCAAGTGTTTCACAGCTATTGAGTAAAGTTTCCTTCGAGGCAGGCAATGTCTGTTCTTGCTCCCAGGAAGCCTGAGCAAACTCTTTGCTGGAAGGTTGCTTAGGTGAGGCTGTTGATCATAGGTATTGCCAGAGTTGCTTGGGGACAATACTCTGAAAGAAAATTGAAGCCCACCTGCTCTCGCTGAAGGAAAAGAGGTGCTTTCACTTTTTTTCATTGATGTATTCAGCACTTTGGCTTGTCATTCAAATCCTCGAGCCCTTCCCCTCACTTTGTAACCACTCCCTTAGATCATTTCAGTGTTTCTCGCACATCACAGCACAGAGTGGGTGCAGTCCCTGGCATCCATGGGGAGGAGGAACGCTTTGCTGTGCTTTCAGCCATGATTTTCTGGAGGTGGGAATTGAGCAGCAGGATTGTCCTGATGGAGAACTTGGGTAGAAGACAAGGATAAAGGTTGCATTCACATTATTTTACTTGTAGGAAACGCATAGGTGTAACTGTGCAAACCCTGCACCTGCCAGGTGGCAGGAAGCTTTCTCTTTTCCTGACAAGAGAATGGTGAAAGATTGCAGCCCTACTTTGAGCAGCCTGGGCTGCCTGGGGCAGAGGAGCTGGGAAGTGCGGCTTTGGAGGCTGGCAACCAAACACCTGCGGGAGCGGTAGTTTGGCTCACAACAGTGGTTATCTCCTGGGTGCTCTGTATTGGCTTTTGGGGGGGGTAGGTGGAACTGAGCAGGGGCAGGCAGTGCTGCACAACCTGTGTCGTCAGTGCTGCAGCTGAAGGATGGTTAAGGCTCTTTGTGGGTGAGCTGAGAGCTGGAGAAGTGCCCGTGCCCCTCTGTGAAAGGAAAGCAATCAGGAGTATAACTGAACACCCCCTCAGAGTGGTAGGGGTGTATTTATAACAGTCAGCAGCTATATACATTTTGTTTGAATTCTTTTACAGTACAGTAAGCCTTCCCCCCTCGCCTCTGTTGCTAAGATACATTACCATATTTCTGGGGAGAGCAATCCCAGCCAGAGAACTGTGTAGTTGTCAAAGTATGGAAGATATAGCATAGCCTTTAAGTCACACTTGTCACACTTTTTTTGTCCTGTTTTCTGTGGTTATGTACAAGTCTCATTGCATATGTATATCAGAAAGCTGCTGCATGTGAAGTGGTGTACACGTAACCTTTCCATCCTCCCATCACATCATCACAGCCAGACCCATGTTCACACAAAAGTGTGTTGTGAGATTTCTGTCTGTGCTCATCTTTATTTACTGAAGAATCTGATGAGGCTCAAGCTGTACCAGGTGCAGGTGAGCAGACCTTGTGCGTGTCTGAACAATGGCAGAAAGAGATCTTATGAGAGTAATGTAAACAGCTACTCTGGGAGAAGACATTATAAACTTCCAGAGAACTGAGCCCGACTACACAAGCAGTTACTTGGAGAAGAAATCGTCTGCATGCAATGCATCCACATTCGCAAAATGTACCACATATACAAAATAAATGAAATGCTGGAAGCAGATGCAAATAAAGGGTGTCAGGGCTCCTTATTTTCTAGCGTATTTGAAGATTTTTTTTCTCTGTATTTTGTTATTCCAAGTATGTGTTCTTTGAGTAAACAGTTGTTAAAAATCTTTAAACATTACAGTGAGAATAGGTCTTTTTAAAAAGTCCTTTGTTCACATATAAATTTGCAGATATATCTAGACTTTGCATCCATCTGCTTTGATCCTATTGTGGTGCTTTAAACTGTGAGCCACTTGAAAGTTAATCAACGTATGTCTTTATAGCATAACCTTCCACCAGTATTTAGAGAATACAGCATACCATAAACACGTAACTACTGGATGAGCTGTATTAACTAAGTCTGAGGGACAGTTGCTATATGTAGATACTAGAATGAAGCTATAGGGAGAACAGGAATGGAGAAGAAGGTTGAACATGCAGAGGAAGTGCTGGAACTGATGGGAACAGAGGAACTCTGGATGTCTAAAAAGAGATCTTCTCTTTCCAAAACAGGAAGCTTTTAGGTGACTGCTAAAACTGAAGCAATTGTCAGCTGTGCCTCTGAAGAAGTCAGGCTGACCTACGCTATCATTATGTAAGAACAAGGAGAGATGGACACAAAATAAAGACTTCTATTCTAAAATTGCTTTGTCTACTTTCTGTGTTCCTACTGTTAGTGTAATCAATACTTCAGTTTTAAGAAGACTGATTGCTCTTTACCACTAATTGCACACTGGTATGGCAAGAAACCCAGCTGGATTTGCAGCGTACAAAGGGTTAATCTGAAGAGTTCAACAGCATTAGGAAAGAGGAGATTTTGTTCTTCTCAGACCTCACTGGAAATGGTCTTCTCTGTTTGCAATCTCCATGCATCAGCTCTTTCATACTTTGTGCCTAGTCCAGTGAAACGCTGCTGGCAGATGACAGAGCAGTAAACAGCTGAGCAGCAGAGCGGCAGTGGAGATAGCATGGTTTGGCTCTTTGCATGTCTGCCAATAGAATGAATAAACCAGGATGAGGGGCGTGCCATACTGGAGAGCTATTCCAGTGATGTTCCTAGAGGTCTAGTAACATGTCCTGTGCCAAATGAGGGCATGGACAGTCTGGAGACTTGTTTAAGGACAGCACAGTGTGTAGAACTAATCCAAAATTAATCTTGTGGCTGAAGAACGCATGGTTGGGGATGTAGGTGGAAATGTTTAGTGTCTTTTCTCTTTACTGTGGGTAGAGTATCTTGGTAGAAGTGTCATCTTTGATCAGTGTTTATGCAAATAGATTTTTGAAAGGTTATGTATTCTTTTGGCTACAGCTGAATCATGTGAGATGTTGAAAATCCAACTGTCTTCTGTCAAAGCTCCATTACAAATCGAGAAAAAACATAATTCATAGTTGCGCTGCCACTGCTGGAGTCTGGCTGAAATGAGATCAGAAATTATCCCAAGATTTTGCTTTTTGGTAGAGGCTGTCACCCAGAGGGGTGCCGAGATCCTTAGTCTACATCTTTTTCCCTGGAGCAAGATCCTTGACCTCACCAAGATTCCACAGGACATTCCTCCTCTCCATTTGGAGGCTCTTTCTCCCATAGAAGCCTCCACATCCCAGAATGTTTTATTTCTCCCTTGGACCTCAAGCCCTTCTGCCCTCCTCTTTGCAACACCTCATCCCTTTGTCAGGAAGAAAGTGGAGTGTCACCAACCAAAGTTTGGAGATGTGGAAAAAGATCTTGCTTGCTACTTGTTTTCTAGTTAAAGCAGAATCTTCCAATATGCCACCATCCCTCCTTTGTGGAAAGGACCAGGAGCAAAGGAATGGGGAAGAAGAACCATGGCTGCAGGTTTAAGTGGCTCAAAGCCTGGCTGTCCCAGACACTGTAGGCTCAAACAGCAGCAAAAGAGCAGAGGTCAAGATTAGGGTCTCAAACATCCCAGTGCTACCGTCCTGTTCGTACAATTAGTACTGTATTTTGTCCTTTGTGTATCACTGGTAGACTAAATTTTGCTAACTGTGGGCCTGATGTGGCTCATTGCTAGCTGGGAGGGTAGATGTTTGAGTTTCTGCCCCACATCAGAGGCAGACTACAGAATTCCTGTTGAATGCATTGACCACTATTGACCACTCTTAGAAAAGTGTTATTTCTCCTCACAAACCTCTGCAGGCTCTCTCGACTCTCTCCTCTGGCACCATGGAAGAAATTATTTGTGGGATAGTCCTTAAATGATCCAGTATCGACCTTCTGATTTCAGAACTTCCTATACCACAAATAGGCAGTGGTTATAAATTTATAAACTATGAAAAATTAAACATGCAGTGAACTTTAACAGCACTTCAAAAACACCACATTCACAGCTGGCACGTATTGCTGAGATTACTCAGATACTTTCATAGCTGTGGAGGACTGCAATCCTCTTGCCTGGCATTGGTGGACTATTCATTTATTGTTAATAGTATGAGTAAAAAGACTTGCTAGTTACTGAATGTTCAGGAAACTGATAAGCTTGGTCAAAGCTTTTCAGAAGTTTTTAGACCTCAGCAGTGTTTACTGGGAAATGAAGAAGTTAGAACACAGAGTGCCTGTGAAAGTCAGCGCGTTAGTCACTTCGGGGAGATAAATGCACAGATTACAGTTTTGTTCCAATTCATCTGTGTACCAGATATTCAACAAGGAGGTTGCAGGCATGCTCCTGGCTGCACCCTCCTCAGGAGCTGTTTTTTAATAAGCTTATCATTTAATACAACTGTGGGTCTGTACCTATGCCTGTCTTTGGAGACTCAGAGGAATCTTATGATGGACCATACTGTCTGTACAGCCAACTTAAAGTTGGGAAGTTGCTGGCTATCTTTATTTTCTCTGTGGTGTTTTGCATAACAAATTCATTCTGAAAAGTTCAAGCAATAAATGGTCACATGCATGGTAAAATCAGTTCCTGCAGCCTGTCCTTGTAACTTGCTTTTTTAATTATCATTCTGATGCTCACCATGGCAGAGTCTCTGCAGACTGGATGTGGCAGGTGCATTTTGCCATAATCTATAAAGATCTGTACTTTATTTAATTTATATTCCTCAACTCAGTGGCTGCCATGTAGACACGGAGCTTCCTTCCTTTCCTCTCCTCCTGGACCAATAAATTACCAGCCCATTGCAGGAACTTGAAAGTAGGTGATCTTGAAGGTACCCTCCAACCTAAGCCATTCTGTATACTGGGGCAGTAAATGAAATCTGAAGTGCTGAAGACTGAATTGTGGAATTCAGATCAAGTGTCTGAGTGACACTTGGCTGAAAGAAAATTTGGAATGACAGCCTAGGTATGTATTTAGTGGGATTATTTTTAAAATCATTTTCATTTTGCTAAAGGATTATTTGCAGCTTATAATGAGGTCCTTTTTTTTCCCTTTCTCTTTCTAGTTTTGAAAAATGTGCTTTGTTTACAAAATTTACATTGTTTTTGTCCAAAATAGTAGCAGGGATATGGGTAAAGTCTTCATCCCGCTGAAAATAAAATTATGACAGTGCTCTAAGTGACCTTGATCTAAATAATCTACTCTGTGTCTTATTTCTTTCTGATGAAAAAAATACCAAACTTGAGCTCTTTGTTTCCAAAGTATCTTACACATATTAAAGTTCTTCAGTTAGACATGTAAAGATGAACACCTGCATGAAAAATGAGGATGTTACTAGCAAAGTAGTCCACAAGCTCTGAACTATTTGTAGCATCTAAGCCAGAGGGAAAACCCAGTGCATCTGGGAAAGGTTTTCTGCTATCAGCTTGGTAAAATAAAGTCTTATTGTTATCCTTCTGGGCCTCTGGAGACTCCTGAAATGCTTTATTGGGGCTAGAGAAAGGTGAAATGGAATTGTGTTATACAGAATCAACTCCAACAGCAACTATCATGCTTGTTCATGATGTTTGAAGGTATATTTAGCCTTTTGAGTGTTATTGCTAATGATAAGCCTCAAATGCTATGTAAAACTCACACATAGTTTTGGAAACTGATAATGAACTGTTCTGGTGGTGAGTGCCGGTCTTTCTGCAGGATAGAACTTAAAAACATAAGGCTAAACAAGTCAATCAGAAAAACAACTGTTGTCCTACTGTTGGTTGGTATTGATGGTAAATGAAATGGTCCAGATAAAATAAGTTCTAAGGCAAAACACCACTATCCCTCTCTAAAAAAAAATAAGAAAGATGTGTTATCTTAGAAAGTACGATTACATTATTAATGTGTGAAATGTTACCTGCCTTTGCACTTCAATTTTTCTCTGTCTGTAAGATACTTCATTATTTCTCATCAGATACTGACTTACAGGCCTTCTCATTACTTATGTCTTCTCTTGTTTGTTTCAAGTATCCATGAATGAGAATAGTTATGCTTGCCTTTTTGTATCCTTTGTTTTCAGGAAACAATACATCAGGGAGGCTGTTTCAGAGACACAGACTCTCACAGGCAGACAGCCAAAAGAAACAGAAGTCTGAAAAAAGAGCTGGAAAAACTTCTGGTGATTCTTTACTCATTTATAATTTTTGAGCCCACTGAGGTAAGTCAGACTGATTTATTGTTGATAAGGGCAATATCTGGCCATTTTATTTCATTTTTTTTTTCTTTCATTTTTAATAGTTTATACTATTATTATGACAGACGTTAGAAATGTGTATTACTTGGATCTAGTTGCATGAATTCTAGTAGATAAAGCCCAGCATCTCTAGCGAGAGAAGATTATAACTTTGCTAAAATTCAAGCTGCATATCTGCCAGAAACTTGTCCTATTTTGTGTGAGTGCCTTCTTGAGAAATGCAGAAATGAAGAAAAACAAATTGTTCTATAGCTGAAATAAAAACAGTCTAGTTGGGGATTTATTTATTTATTTATTTATTGGTGAAGAGCAGATCTGGAATGCCTGGGTACTATAAAAAAGTTATCAAAAGAAAGTTGTGAAGTATATGTCTTCCATTGTTTTCTTAAAAACAAATCTGGGCATAGTCATAGGTATTACACAATCACAGAATCACAATATTGTAGGGATTGAAAGGAGTCTTTGGAGATCATCCAGTTCAACCCACTGCTAAAGCAGGTTCCCTACAGCAGGTCACACAGAAAAGTATCCTGGAGGGTCTTGAATATCTCCAGAACAGGAGACCCCACAACTCTGTGGGCAGCTTGTTCCAGTGCTCTGTCACTTTGGCTAAAGAAGTTCTTCCTTGTGTTAGTATGGAACTTCCTATGTTCCAGTTTCTGCCTGCTGCCTCTTGTTCCATCACTGTTCACCACCTAACAGAGTCCACCCCATCTACTTGACTCCCACACTTTAGATGTTTATAAACAGGGATAAGATCCTGTCTTAACATTTTCTTCTCCAGACTGTACAGTCCCAGGTCTCTCAGCCTTTCCTCATAAGGGAGATGCTACACACCTTTAACCATTTTTGTGGTTCTCCACTGTACTCTTTCTAGGAGATCCATGTCTTTTTTTTCTATCTGAGGAGCCCAGAAATAGACATAGTATTCCATTTATGGCTTCACCAGAGCTGAGTATAGGCAGAGGTTCACCTCCCTCATCTTGCTGGCCACATTCATTTTAATACACCCCAGGATACTGTTGGCCTTCTTGGGCACAAGGGCTCACTGCTGGCTAATGGCCAACCTGTTGTCCACCAGCACATCCAGCTCTTTCTCTGCAGACCTCCTCTCCAGCTGGTCAGGTATTGTCCTCTAAAAATATCAGCAGCAACTGATCTAGGAGCTAATTTCTTCCAAGGACCCCTTTTAACACTGAAAGTGTTCTATCTCTTTATTGGCTTTCACTTTTATACTTGAGAGTTCTGCTTGTTCCTCGAGTGGAGCTCAGTAAGACTTTGTTTGGAGTTACTGCTCTTAGGCAGTGCAGAGGCAGAGGCTCTTAGGCAGAAAGGAGGTGTATATGTGGGAACAGCAGGAGCAGGCTATCAGCACAGACCTACAGGGCTGAAGTGGTAATGGTAACTTTAAAACTCTTCTTGTCCAATGAAGATATGAGTTCCTCCCTCCCTCCCTCCCTCCCTCCCTTCCTCC
>NW_024884364.1:32311752-32438359 GCF_019232065.1 Centrocercus urophasianus | reverse complement strand
CCTCCCTTCCTCCCTTCCTCCCTTCCTCCCTTCCTCCCTTCCTCCCTTCCTCCCTTCCTCCCTTCCTCCCTTCCTTCCTTCCTTCCTTCCTTCCTTCCTTCCTTCCTTCCTTCCTTCCTTCCTTCCTTCCTTCCTTCCTTCCTTCCTTCCTTCTCTCTTTCTCTCTCTCTAAGAGAGAGTGAGAGAACAACTAGACCTTCTGGATTCTTACAGGCATGTCATTGCTTTTTTCATCATTGTCCCTCTCTGCTGGATGACTTTATTGACTGCATTTTAATGCCTTCTAAAGAACCACACAAAAAACCTCACAGTATTCTGGTCTCCATGGTAAAGATTTCGTTGCTATTACTTTTGAATATGAATTCCAGGATACAGAACTGATAATCCTATTAGTCTGCTTAAGAAATAAAAAATTATGAAATAAAAGTTGATGCGGTGTTGGAGGTAATCTCCTATATTGGACTTCTATGAGAATACATGTTTCAAAGGGAAAAAGCATAGAAGAATGGCTGTCTCATCTTTCCAGGGTCTCAGAAAGGCTGAAGTTCCATATTTCGACCACATAAAAGGACTGGGTAAATTCTATGTTACCTTATATTTGCAATACCCTTATCCATCTCCTGTGCTATATAAATAAGTAGATATAACTCATGAGAGACGTAACATGCAGTTAATTCATCATATATAAGCAGACTCTGCATTAAATAGTTCATAATAACCCCTTGAATTTGAAGGAAAGTTGGCAGGAATGCTTTCTGCTAGGTCACCTTTGCCAGTGTGTCTGCTGCTCCTACATGCAGTACCTTGGAAGGCGATGTTTACTGTACTGATTCTCTCCTGGGAACTGGGAAAGAGGACACAACAGCTCTTTGAGGCTTGGCAAATGATAATCAGAGATGTCACTTTCTACTTCATTCCTGCCAGATACATTTAGAACTTTTGCTGAAGAAAACGTCATTTACAGATTGTGCTTAAGTCTTGAAAGGAATTTGAGATGTGAATTTCTTAATTTTCAGTAGTAAATGCCACAAACAAAATGCAGATAATAGTAATGGAGCAGAGTTTATTTTTCTTGCAATGAATACAAGGTATGAAGTGTTTATTGACTTAAAAAAAAACCATAAAAACTGAACAAACAGAATAAAGAAGAAAGCATGCATGGCTGCTTTGAAGGAAAGAATGTTTCTATTTCATACTTTGAAGAAATTGTTAAAGTTCAGCTGTGTAAAAATGTGACCCCTCTAATGCTGCCAAGGGCAGTGAGATCAGGAATAATCTGCCAAGGAAATGCAACTCACACAAGCGAGCAAGAGAGTTTTAAACTTACAAAGCCAATTTTCCCAAGAAGTAAGCATGCGTAGAAGGGGAGACCAGTACTGTTCTTTGCTTGCTGAAGAATCCTACCACCTGTTTCAAGGAGCATCACAGAATCACAGAATCACAGAATGGCCAGGGTTGGAAGGGACCTCAAGGATCATGAATCTCCAATCCTCTGCCACATGCAGCGCCATCAACCTCCCCATTTAATACTAGACCAGGCTGCCCAGGGTCTCATCCTACTCATTGCAGTAGATATATATGGATTTGGGAGACAGTCGGACTGCTGTATGCTCTCTTCTATGAGTGCTTGAAGCAAAAAATGAATGTGATAAGGATAATATATAGTTATCCTTAATAATAATAAGCAGGGAAGAAGCTTGAGGGAAAGCTATCCTAACAGTCCTAATTCTTGCTTTGATGCAATGCTTGACTATGTATTTTTCATGTTTTTTTGAAGTAGTTTTGGTTAACACATGCATGCATTTATCTATCTGCACACACTCTTTTTGCAAAGACCTTCGGACCCTGTAGTCCGAAGAATAATTCTCAAGCTTTAAGGAGGAAAAAAAATAACGCTCACTTTGTCCTTAAGAACACAAAATAATTCCACCAGTTCTTTCCCCTTGGGAGGCCTGAGTCAGTGAAAGCATGCTATTGGAGTGGAACGTCTCTTCAGTGTAGTTTTGATGCTTGCAAGTAATGCTACTGAAATTCAGTAATGAGTAAAGAGCAACTGCTTCTGAAGTGAGTGCAGGTGATTGCTGAACATTGTCCAGCAGCTCTACAGGTCGGCTTAAGGCACTTCAGAAATAAAGAATTTATCTATTTAAAATTGCAGAAAAAAAAAGCAGTTGCTGCTGAAACTAATCAAGGTGAATGTAATGCACTTGCCTATTATTTTCCTTCACCTACATGGATTATTCCTCTAAGATATGTACAAGGATTTACCTAAAGTTACTTTAACTCTTTCTTATTCATTCAGTGTGTTCTTGCATTGCATTTTTTTTCAGTCTCATAGAGAATTTAAAAGTGTTTTCTCTTTTTTCCTTCTGATTCCTCTTTATTTCTGCGTAAAGTTAAAATTGTTTCCTATTGTATAAACTAGGATCAACTAGATCCTAGATATAAACTCCTCAACTAGAGGAATCTTTATGCCTCATTGTCATTCTTGCCTTGTGACTTATTTAGTTTGTAGTCATTCAGCTCTTCAGTTTTGTGGTTTTTGAAGTATTTCCTAGAGATGTTTGTGCTACAGATGAAGATTGTAAGGTTAAAATACCATTTTCTAGAGTATGAGGAGCGGCTGAGGCCCCTCGCTGTGCTCAGCGCAGAGCAGAGGAGCTGAGGGGAGGCCTGATGGCGGCTGCAGCTCCTCACAGGGAGCGGAGGGGCAGCGCTGAGCTCTGCTCTGTGTGACAGCGACAGGGCCCGAGGGAACGGCATGGAGCTGCGTCAGGGGAGGGCAGCTGGGGGTCAGGGAAAGGGGCTGCACCACAGGGCGGTGGGCGGGGAACGGGATGCACGGGGCTGTGGGCATGGACCCGAATGCTGGAGTTCAAGGAGCATCTGGACATTGCTACCAGACATAGGGTTTGAATTTTGAGTGGTCATATGTGGAGCCAGGATTTGGATTTAATGATCCTCGTGGTTCCCTTGCAACTCAACATATTCAGTTATACTATGATTCTATGATTTTCTCTGCCTAAGACATTGTTCTTTTCCACTTCCATGTGACTGCTTTGCCCTATCTAGAAAAAAAATCTCAGATGCAGATCAGTATAAGTCACCAAGTTAGGAACACATCAAGTTACAAAGAGATACTGCGGGGAGAAATGTAACCTTAATGATAATCCTCAGGCTTTAAGAGATGAACCGTTGTAGCCCTTCGATGCTCTTGCTCCATGACATCCTACTACCAGACATCCTTGATTTGTGCAGGAATCAAATTTCCTGAGGTGTGTTTGACACCAGATTGTTTCTTACTTCTTCATTAGCATGATATTGAATTTTCACTTCACCTTTCTTCCAGTCTGACCAACTGAATCTTCTTGATTTTTAGCAGTTTTGAAGTGCTTCTCTTAGCATTTTGCCTAGCGTATTGTTTTGGGTCTGTATGCTATCTTTATGTTCACCCTATCAACAGTGCTTTTGCTCCTCACCAATGATATTGGTATGCTCATGGCACCTAAGTACGTTTCTTCTTTCTTGTCTGCCCACATTCTCATCAATAATTCTGCTCCTACCTGTCTTATCTTCCTCTTGGTGAGATACAAGTGCTTAAAAGATAACAAAAAACAGAAATTCTTTTCTTCCCCTCTGATTCTCACTATTCATCTTTCTTTTCTTGCTAGCAACATTCGTTGCTAGTGTCATTTTGGTTGTTATCACCACAAAAATACCTTTTTAAAAACAAGTGGAGCTCTGCCCTAGACCACTCTCTCCCACAGTCAAAACAGGCATGTATATTTTTAAGCATTTATACCAAGTTTTTAAATTCTGATTCAGTGAATAAGCTTTTCCATGTTTATTTGTTTTGTGTCTCAGCATCAAGCATATAACCTATGCCTATTTTTTTCATTTCCCTCCATAATTTCCGCAGTTGCTTATAAAGCTCATGCAGATCAGATACATTTTTCACTTCTTTCCATTCCACATTGTCCCCATCTTTTCTGAAAGCGACCAATTGTTAGTCTAATTTTCTTACCTGCTGATTGTTGTGGCTTTTCTGTTTATACTTCTCAGCTCCATCACCACATGCCAATTAGAATTTTTCATTTTAGAAGCCTTTGCTCATTCCTTGCTGTTTCTACATCATACTCTTCTCATCTTGGCCTTTAGAATTTTTCATTACTCTTTTCACTTCTTGTTTCCACTATTTATATCTTCTTAAAAGGAGTTTCTGTGTTCCCTGACTTAATCCTCAACATGCTCTCTCTCATGTATCAGCACTGCTTGTATTGCTCGTATTCCTTACTGCCCTGGAAAGTACTGAGCTTGCTTAATGTATCTGTGTTTTTGTTGTTGGTATTCCTTTATGCATCTTCCTCCAGATGTCACACATCAAGAAGAATATGAGCCTTCTATTTCCAGGTTCATCATTATTTACTTTCTGCTCAGAATCAGGCTAATTTTAGGATTATGTTTCCTGAAAAGAAAATATATCAGGAAACTGATTTTGAATTGAACAGATGATATAAGAACTCACAAACATATTCTATAGTGACTAAAAAAATACTGCACTGAGTAATCCAATAGTGGAAGCAGAGTGACAGGAAACTTTGGAGGATGTTCAAGGCCCAACTAACTGTAACATTTTGTGCTGCAGAAAGTTTATTATCTTTTTTTCATCCTATGCATTTTTCTCCCATTGGCCAAATGCAATCAGTCACAGATTTCCACATGAACCATGCAGCTCAAGGAAAAGGCTACAACAGTATGCTTTATAGCCTGGAAGCCTGGAGGCAAAACCCAACTGTGAAAGTCAGAGTAAAATATGTCTGGTTTGGGGATACACCATACTGATTTTATCTTGAGCCTTTTGTTATTTACTGTGTGTCTGTAGCACCCAGCTCCCCCAGACAAGCACTTTTTGTGCAAGTCTTTTCTTTCTTTAAAAAAAAAAAAAAAAAAAAAGCTTGCTTCTAGCCTTAATATTTCTAGAGAGAACTTTTGATGTGAATATGTCTGAAATGTTCATAAACGGGAATGGAGTCACAGTGTATGAAGTCTTTTTTTAATTTTATTTTGAAAATTATGTTACAATTTTTAAATCCATTATTTGGGGACTGGCGATTTGTCATTTGCTATTGTATGTAGAGTTTGAAAGTATTTAATGGAAATAGCTCTCATTCCTACCAGAGTTGGAGAAAAGTGGAAGGCCTTTTGATAGCCCTTTGTAATAGGAAGAACTCTAGGGGAGAGGTGTATTTCCATGCAAAAATCACTGGAGGAGCTTTGTTTACATGATATGATTATTAGGCGAAAGGCAGAGTCTTGTTCAAACTAAGGAAACTGAAAAGAGAGTTATGAGAAACTGTTTCACGTGCTTGCATGCCTGAGAGGATAAGGATCTCTTAAAATGCTCTTAGCTGTTGCTAAATCTTGAGTGGACTTATGCCCCTTGTTAAGAGGTGTCAGACTTGGAGACCTGTAATAGTGCACACTAGCTCTTCAGAGACCTGAAAGAATGGCTGGCTCCCCTGTGCAATGCAGTGATGCACAGTTGCAGGGATTTAGACCAACCATTTTATATCCTCTCTGGCTTACGTGAACCAGCATGGAACAGGGGGAATTAACAACAAAGCTTTTTAGAAAAAGACAAAGTATACTAAGAGAAAAGGGAGCCTGAAAAATCCTGGACTCTTTATTGAAAGGATGTCAGTGCAGACTGGGGAGGCAAGTGATAGGAACTGGTCAGGAGATTTCTCATGTGGATGTCATGATGCTCATTAGCTTGGAAGGAAAGGCAGGACTGAGGCCACTTTAAAACAGTAGGCCTTGTTGAGGGGTTCTGACAGCTAATTTACTACTGCTGCTCTGCATCTCAGGAGACTATCTAGTTGCAGAAATGGTTTAGCTCATGTAGGGGAATTCTTTAGTTTTAATGTCAAATTGCAGAGCACAGCTATCATGCTTTTGGACCTTGGCCAGTACGTGTGTGAGTTGCTATGCTGAACCAGGTGGATTTGTTGGTCTATAGAACATCTGTCCTATGGTACCATGAAAGATGTAGACATGTTGGGTGCAACTTGTGGACCTTTTTCTGTATCCTGTTCTGCAGGGTATCATATTGTCTGCACTCAAAAATAGCCCTGGGAGGAAATATTCTTTAGAAGTAAAACCTCTTTGTAGTTTCTTCCATGTCCCAAGAGGGTGTTCGGGCAAACCTGTGGCTGGACAACAAATCACAAACAAATCACAGGAAGTCTGGTCAGGCTAGTTTAGGATGAGGTGACGGGAGGGAATCTTGCACATGCTTTTCACCTAACTGCAAAAGCAAGGGAAGATCTGTTTGAGGGCTCCTGCATATCTCTCTGGGGAAAAGTTGCAATCTAGCATTCTGTGGTGTGAGCTGTGGATTTGTGGAAAAAACTAACAGGATGGGGTTATGAAGATTGTAAGCTTCCTGCTTACAGTCAGACTGCTCCTGACACTAGCTAAGGTCAACTGAGGTTATATCCAGACAAGTTA
Organism: Centrocercus urophasianus; assembly: GCF_019232065.1. Classification (NCBI taxonomy): domain Eukaryota; kingdom Metazoa; phylum Chordata; class Aves; order Galliformes; family Phasianidae; genus Centrocercus; species Centrocercus urophasianus. Next base: position 32,431,849 of record NW_024884364.1, on the reverse strand, counting down.
TTCAAGTAAACTTCAGAGGATGGAGAACCCATGATCTCTCTGGGCAGCGTGTTTCAGTAGAGTGCCATGTTCTTACGTATATCCAACTTGAACCTCAGCTCCAAAATGGAAATGCTGTGGGAGACAGTGTCAAAAGTCTGATTAGAGTAAAGATATGCCACAGCCCCTACTCTTTCACCAGCTATTCATCTTTTTAGAGGGCAATGGGGTTGCTCAGGTGTAGTATGCCCGTTAAATTTGCAGAATGTCCTTTTTTTTACCTTCTTGTCCATTGTATGCTTGGTAATGGATTCCAGGAGGCAGTTCTCTGTGACTATTCCTGACACCAATGGGCCTACAGGCCCTTGGGCCCTGCTACTCATGTCTTCATGAGGCTGGCCTTAAGATAGCCTTCTCCTGGTAGTGAGGTCACCTTTCTCAATTGTCAAGATTTTGCACAAAATTTTGGTAGGCAGGGGCCTTGCTATCAGCCAGCTCTCACATCACACTTGGGTAAATCTTGCAGATCTGTGTGAGTTTTCTTGAATAACCTGCTCTCCCATGGCTAGCTATATTTCTCCTCTCACATGTCTGTGAGAAGCAGAGTGGAATTAAACAAGGCTTTGACTCTGAAGACAAAGGAAAAAAAAAAACAAGCATTGAATACATTGCTACTTTTTGCACTACCCATTGCTGAAATACACGCTGTCAGTGTACATGCTGTTGGGATGCTCTCAGAAGGTTGTCAGTGTAAATTACTGGTGCTGATTAAAAAACACCAACAAAACACAACAAACAACCAGCTTTGTGTTGCAGCAGACTGAGTCTGTTCACAGTATTCAAAATTATGTCTTAGCTGTGGTTCAGCATGTTCTGTCTGAAAATGTCTATTGAAAATTTCTCAGGCAAGCTTCATTGTGATGAAATAGCCCTGCTCTACAATTGTAGCTAACTCTAAAGAATGTGCATCTATGTTAAATGCTTTCCTTGAGATTTCATATGGTTTGAGCACTACAATAATGATAATGACCACGGCTCAGCTGATGCATGGTAATTTGCTAAGCTACTATACAATGTAGTCCTCAGAGTGCTCTGGAGGGGGCTGCACAAAAGTAAAGTGGGAGAATCAGACTGCTCTTCCTTTATCTTCAGGACACTGTTATTTTTAGGACTTCTGTATTCCTACCAGCATGAAGGCAACATAACGGTGTGTAACTTACATCCTTCTTTTTTTTAGTTCTGCCCACAGGTAGTGATCTAAACAAGAACAGACTTGGGCACTTTTCTGTCATTTGAAACAAAAGATAGCAAATTATCTGAGAGATCAGAACAATTTGATGAAGGTTGACCACAACTCTGAGACAAAGGCATGGTTCTGCACAATGAGAACCTTAAGCAGAGTGCTTATGTAACTTAGTCAAGAGTTTAGAATCAAAGAGCTGAAGATAATGAAAGAAGCCTTTTTTTTTTTTTTCTTCCTTAAACTCTTTCCCACTTCAAAGAACAAGAGGATTCTTTATGAGAATGAACGGCAGTGAATTCATAACAAACAAGTCAAACCGCAAATGCTTTGTGTAAAAGCAACCTGTTGCAGGCAACAGAGATGAAGGGCTCATTTCCTCATAGTGTAGGAATGGCTGGGCCAAGGGCACGTCGGGGAAAACACACCAGGCCACGCACATTCTGAGCTCTGAGCCTGGCAAGCACCCGCTCAGCGCATGGCATGGATCCAAGCGGGTTTGGGGAAGCTCTTGTTACCTGCTTTGTGTTCCACGTGCCAGCATTATCTCAGTGGACACTCCTTTGGCAGGAATCAGAAGAAATGCCAACAAAAGGCTATTGTGTTAGCTTTTCCTGCTGGAACATGAGCCTTGTGTAAAGCTTCATGTTGCCTTGTGCTATTTCTGCCCTTCCACAACATCAAAAGGTAAGGTTTGTATGCAGGCTAAAAATACAGCGGGGCTATACCTAAAATTTCAGAGTGGAAGTTTAATATGTGGAATTAATTCTGAAAGTAATACTTTCAGTCACAGAATTATATGAACAGTCAGTTTTCTTGAGAGTATTGGAAGCATAGTAATTTTGGGAAAAAAAAACCTTGAGACAGAACTTTTCAATTTTTGCCTAAGATTATTGTGTGAAGATTGCAAAACACTTCCATCTCTTTAATAATTAAAAACTAACTAACTAACTAAATCTCCAGAAGGTTCACATGAAGCAATTAGTGCGCTGAGGTATTTTCTCCAAGGCAATGTTGTGATGATTTGCAGTACCAAACCATCACATCTGCATGTGGCAAATGAAGCAGACTCACATGTTTTATTATCATCAGTACAGCAGGAAAAAAAAAAACAACAAGTTGCTCCCAAATATCTGGTAATTTTATGCCTTTTAAAAAAGGTAATGAGGAGTAACAGTGCAAAAAGTGAAAATAGTGATTATTTTGTTATTAATAAAACTCAGAAATTTTAAGGGACTGAGAAATTATCCAGGTGGAATATAGTTTTTTTGTTGTTCAGGAACTGTCTACAAACTATATCTGGATTCTGCAAATGTATTTAGTAGATCATATAGGTGAACAATTTTCAATTTAAATTTGCAAACTGTTCAGTTTGACTATTTGCCCTCTGTGATATATGTGTGTTTGCATGGCTACATAGTCATTGCTGAACAGATTTGTTTAGAAAGTACAATGTAGAATAGTAAACATTTGTGCTACTGCATTGAAAAACTTGATTATGCGCAGGCATTTTGGAGAGAATAGATGTTTTTCAAGCATTCACAAGAATCACAAAGCAATTCATTGGAATGCTTATGAACTTCAAAACAGGGGTATGTGAACAGAAAAGAGCATAAGAGTGCTTCAGAATTCAAAGAAGCATTCTTAAACATCACTTGGATGTGCCAGCCTTAGGCCAAGTGTCACTGCTGTCTTTCTGCTTACTTTTTAATATTCTGGTGATACATGCACTGAATATTTGGGAAGACAAAGTGTTCCAAGTTTCTGTGTTTGTTAAAATATTTATGTTGTCTGCAGGTTGCAATCTCAGGCACTTTTAGGAACTACAGGCAACTGGGGAAGGGAATGAAGGCATTAGAAATGACTGCCAGTCTTCATAGAAAAAACGTTTTAAAAATCTGTTTCTTAATGCGCTTAGCTTCACAAAAGCTATCTTGAAACTGTTAGATTGGATGAATGATCCTGGAGGCAGGGAGAATCTGAATGAATTGCTACCCATTGACTATTGAGGGACTCTGGAAGAAGGCTGGAGATAACTATATACTGATATGTTTCCTTGGGATTTCCCAAGTTGCACCTGACTATGGTGGAGAGACTAAGAATAGGTTTTCTACTCTGGTCTCTGGTCATACTGGGTAGTTTGGACTATGAATGTCATACTTGGAGCATGGTGAGTTTTTTGAGTAATAACATACAAGCTGACTCATCACTAATCCCACAGTTCTGTGGCCACAAAAGAAATAGTGGAACTGGGAAGGAGTATCCCATGATTGAGAGCAGTTCGGTACTAGAACAAAGTACCCAGAGAAGGCTGTGGTATCTCTACCTCTGGAGATTTTCAAAACTCTCTGAATGAGGCCCAATCTGTGAATCTGGTCATACTCTGAGGAGAAGGTTGGACCATAATCTCAACTATCTGAATCTTTCTATGACATAAGATTGATGTCTGTTATTTATTTGGGCCTCACGACTTCAAAGAGGTGGGAACTGTTCACACTGTCTATTCAGCTTCATTTTTTCTCTCATGGACTCTACCTTCATGCTCAGGTTGGAAAAGACCTTAAAGATCATCAAGTCCAACTGCAAAATCATCAAGTCCAATAGCCATTGGTTGGAAAATCATGTTTAAAAGGCATAGTAACTGAAACCTTATGATGCATTTCTTTTCTAGAGAAACTTTACTTTGTGTTATGTTATCTGTCTTGTCTAAAAACACTTCTAGCATGTTTTTAAACATAAATATTAGGCTAAGAAAAGAATCATTGTATTATTAGGTATAATAGCATGAAATGGAAAGTGTAGGACAGATAACAGGGAAGCCTTTCAGTTGCAAGACTTCACAGGATAGAGCAGAATTAAATCACTTAAAACTAGTCTCAGCAATGTCTCAAGACTAGCACTGTACAGAAATATTTGAGATCTCTGGTCTGAATGTTACTGATCCCTCGTAAGTCCATTTAGAGAGGACAGAGCACATGTCAATCTCTAATCTTTTTACATTCCAAAGATTTCTGCACCAACACATCAAAATTACTTTATAAACAATAATTCATTTTGCATGTTGTGGTGGTTAACCTTGTCTGGCTGCGTGGTACGCACCACATCACTCTCTCACTCTCCCTCCTCAGTAAAGCAGGGTGAGAAAATAAGATAAAAAAGCTCATGGGTTGAGCTGAGGACAGGAAGATTGCTCACCAATTACCATTAGTGGCAAAACAGACTTGGGGAAGATAGATTTAATTTATTGCCAATGAAAAATAGAGTAGGATAGTGGGAAGAAAATGCACCGTAAGAACCTAAAAACACAACTGTCCACTGCCCCTCCCAGCTCTTTCTTCTCAGGCTAACTGTAAGTCCTGATGTCTTGACTCTTCTACCTCCTCCTCACCCTGAGCAATGCAGAGGGGATAGGAATGGGGGCTGAGGCTGGTTCAGAACATTTCATCGCCTTCCCCCTCACAGTATTCCCCTGCTCCAGCACGGGTTCCCTCCCACGGGATGCCATCATTCCTGCACTGATCCCACTTGGGCTTCCCACTGGCTGCACCTCTCCAATCACTGCTCCAACACAGCTCTGTACCACAGGGCCCACCCTTCAGGCACTGCTCCCCATGCCTCCCCACAGGCAGTAGCTTCCCCAGCCATCCTGTCCCACTGCTGGCCGCTCTCCATGGGCTGCAGCTTTGGCCCAGGGTGCTCCTGTAGGGCTTCTCCAGGTGTGCATCCTTCACACTTCATCTACTGCTGCACTGTGGGCTCCTCCATAGCTGCATGGGGAGATCTGCTCAATGCGGTGTACAAGGACTGCAGGGAAGACAGCTTGCTCCTCCATGGGCCTCTCCTGGGCTGCAGGGGCTGCAGGGAGCTGCTGCTCCATACCTGGAACACCTCCTGCCCTCTTCCTGCACTAGCCCTAATGTCTGCAGGACTGATTCTCTCACAGTATTCTCATTTCTCTCGCTCCCTGTTCTTTAACCTTTTTAAAGTATACTATTGGGGAAGATGCCATCAGTGATACTGAGGGGCTCAGCAGTGTTGTACTGGTTCTGTCAGACAGGGGGGCAGTAGGCCCCTAGGCCCCTCCTCCCCCCCCCCCTCCTCCAGCCCCACAAAATGGGAAGGGAAAGGGAAAAGGAACAGGGATATGGGATCTGGGCTCAAGGAAGGAAAAAAATAAACAGTGGCAACGATGTATGGAGGAAAACTTATTTTACTAACTATGACATCAAAATGCAAGATAACACAATATAATACAATCTAATTGAAATTGAGATTAATAAATCAAATAAAATAGGAGAGAGTTCTTGAGACCGAGTCAAATCTGAAAAGCTTGGAATGGCTGGAAAGCACCCTTCAGCACCTACTGGCAGCAAGAGAAGCCATCCCATGACTTTTGTGATGTATAGGGATAGGTACCTGGAATTGGAACATTAACACTTTAACTCCCAGTGCACTACATGATGTTATGATGTGGAATACCGAAAACCAAAAAAACCCCCACAAAACCATGACATAGTGTATGTTTCTTTATAAAATAGCCAAATGAGTAAAAAAACCTTCATTTGGGTTGGGCTCCAAGGGTTAGATTGAAGCTGAAGCATGCTTAGCATATTTAAAATGTTTGGTTAGATACACTCTCACGTAAGTAAAAAATATTACTAGGAAGAAAGTCCAAGTGGGTTATCTAAATAACAATGGGACAGCAGAAATTGTATCAGAGAAAGAATATAGCCTGGTGGGCTTTGATTTGCTTCAGCTGCTTTAAAAATGAAGCTACAAGAGAAAAGATCTCGAGTAACCTCTAATCACATGGGGCAGTGCAGTCACCTGACCAGAAGGACTACTGATCCAGGGGGCACTCATTTGGGTAATGGCTTTTTGTAACAGCCCAAATAACACATTTGCTTGGCTTTATAAATTCTCTGCGTTGATTGGTCAGGTGTCACTGGTCCTTATTAAGACTGGAAGGGTAATATTTGAATAGCCCACGAAGACATAATGTTACCTTGTATGGCCTTTATTATAGAGAATAAAATAAGTGAGAGTTAGTAATATTTTTTGATTCAACTTCGAACAATTTTATCAACTATTTTGGTGAATAGCTTGGGAAAATGAGAAACTTTGTTTTGGAAAATATGCAACATTGTTCTTGACCATGAAAATAATTTAATAAATCCTTAACCTGCACATCTATGCACTTGCATAGATCGTGAAGTATTTAAAGTGAGGAGGGGCTGCATTGAGAGGATGGCCATAAATTGTATAGCGAGAGGAGCTGACAGCTGCTGAGGACTGAGTTTGGGCTTTTGCAGGAATAACTCTATGATCTATGAGAGAGAGTCACTCTGTCTGACAGTTTCTCCATACTTGTGCCAAGTAAGCTGATGAAATTTTCAAGAGGTTACCAGTCATGTGTGATGCATAGTTTACAGATATTTGTATTACTGAATCAGATCTGAGAACAAAGTGAAAGATAGCTGGTGAAGTCAGTGAAATGACAAATGATGAAAGTTATAAAGGACTTTGCATTATGAAGCAATCTCAGTGAAAAATGGTGTAGGAAATATAGGTTCCATGCATGCTGATGTATCAAGCTACCCACATCAGTCTCTCATTCAAATCATGAAACTACTTACAACAATACTTTTTCTTTGATGAAGATAATGTTATGTGTATGAGGCAAAATTTCATTTCTGTACTAGCTGGAATATTTTATGGTCAGTTTTTTGTTATATGTCATGATATGTGGAAAAATATTTAAGCCCAATGGGGTATCACTATGTTAATACAGAACCTCATGAAAAAGCAGTTGTAGCAGAAGGCAAGAAGGACTATTTATGTTGTCTCACTCATTGAACTGCCAGACCAGCAATGGTATCAGACCTACTAGCAACTGTGTGAAACAACTCATGCAGTCTTTGTTTTGAAGAGGGAAGAGCTTTCATTTTCCTTGTAGAGGCTAGTGAGTCCTGAAAGGTCTAGCAGAACTGGAAATATTACTGCTGTCAGATCAGTGGAAGACCTGATGTGGTCTGCTGTTGGCAATTCATTCAATGAGGTGTGATGAGGTGTCCATGACACTGAAAGTGAATATCCTACTGTCAAATCCTTAAATACATGAACTTTCAAAACGGAATTGTTACTGTTAAGTTGTAGATTGAGAAGATCGCATCTCTGGTCTTGGCTTGTTCTTGGGCAAGAGTAAATCTTAAGAGTTCTCCCTGTGAATGTTGACTTCTTTAAGTTCTGATTATCCTGATCACTAATTATTTCCCCGAGACAGGCCAATGAGATAACCAGTGCAGCTGATAAAGAGCTCAGACACTCACTGTATAATCTTGCCCATGTGACTTGAATGCCTTCTCTTTCAGAAAAGAACTCTTCAAAGTACTGGGAATTTTTGTGGTATTTTGGCATATTATGTGAAGGAATAACACTGTTTGTGTGTTATGCAGATAATTGTCTTTATGCATTTGAACAAATCAACAAGGCAGGAGTGTCTTCTGTTAAGCTTATTTCCATTTATAGATTGTGAAAAGATGAGACCATCAATTTCTGTGTGGAAAAATGTTTGTGTTGTGGCATTGATTCCTTATAGAAAGAAGTAGTAAGTATAATGAAAATTTATACTTAATAACCACTTATCCTGAGTCATTTAAGCAATTCAATTTTTAACTATGCCTCTTTTATCACAAAAGAATTCACAACTAGAAGATTGATAAAGCAACTTGAATGGATTTCTCTAAAAATCTACATACAGTCTGCTTGCTTCTAAAGAGGCTTTTAATAGAATAATTTTCACTTTCTGCTTGTGTAACTTGGTTGTATTTCAGGGTGCATTCTTGTCTTCCATTAGATTATAGAGTGGAGTCCAAGCTGTCTAATGCAGGTCAATTCTTGCCCATTCCCACCAGATGTCAGTATGATATAGAGAAAAACAGGCACCAGCACAGGAACAAACAGTTCAGCTCTGCAGAGCTTTTCTGCCAGCATTTATTAGTCATGACAGTCATGTAAGGCACATTCATCTCTTCAGGCCCAGGATAACAGTGTCTGTAAGGAACAGCCCTTACTCTGATAGTGCTGGCACGACTCCAGGATGCCAGAATATCAAAGTGAAGTCCTTAATTTTGAGCTCAGGGCAGAGTCTGAAGTTTGGGGTGTTCGGTACTCAGGGCAGCTGACAGGGAGGACGTTGTATTTGTTTATGAGTATCTTGAGGTTTTTTTTGGTCTTGCTATTTTCCATGATATACCTCTGTGGCCAGAATCCGAGGGAAATAACCCTTCTGCTAATCTTCTCACCGGCACCCTCTTGAAGTTTGTAATTCTATATGAGTAATGACAGTTAATAGGAACATTTTGTCCTTACAATGCTTAAATTTTCCAGTTTTTCCTATGGAATTCCAACAGCTATCTTCCCTGTCTCCCCTCTGAAATTAGCCTTAAAATAATCTGAAAATAAAGCTATAGTGATGTGAAAGCCATCTATTCTGTTTGGAAACTGTGCTGCTTTGAATACTGGGAGAAAGAAATAAGAAATCTTCTTGTGGGACCGTTTGCTTTCATTCACCTCTTCTCCTTTATGGCAAATTGGGTCACTGAAAGCTCCTGAATCCTGCCTTTATGGGTGACAGCAATGCAACAAAAGGAAGATGCTCATAAAAAAATAACAGGCCATTTTTTTCTGACATGAGAGAGGATTCCTGTCCAGAGTTGGCTGTGCCTGGGATCAGTAGGTGGCTGTTTACTGTGAGAGATAAAAAGATTTTACTGTTTCCCCTCCAATTTTTATTTATTCATTTTTCCCTTCATGCTATGCAGAAATATGTCTGCTGTTCCTCAGGCTATTTTATTTTATTTTATCCATGTCTTCATGCCTTGGACTCCCCCTTGTCCTGTGGAAGAGAAATCATGGATGTAGGTGGAGATTAGTCACTGCATTCACATCAAGCTCCATTTGTCACTGTTTTAGTAAGGCAGTGTTGGAAAGGACCAGGCAAAATCTCAAAGCCCTGCTACCTCAGACAATTGTCTTACAGGTGTTGAATCAAGGAAAGCCCAGGGAATATTCACTCCATGCATTACAGACTCACATATTCCCCAGCAACCTGCAGCAATTGGAGAACTTTCCTGCAAAAGAAGCAAAACCAGAGGTGGGAATTGACTCCCTTCAGATCTGCCTTGTTAATACAGAGTCTGTTTCTTCTATAGTCCTAACTGAAGCTTGGTCCAGCTCCCATAGATAGAGTGGGTAAGGCAAGAACAGCATGGCACTGTTTGTATTGTGCAAACTCTGACATTCATTTTTCAAAATTACCGAGGAGTGTTGTATAGCAGACTTTTTTTGTATGCTTCATTATACTTTTTTTTTGGCTGGTGAATTGCAGGCTGCCATATGGCTCAATATAAAAATCTCCATGGGTATCTGCTGTCTCTCATAATACATAAAGATATGTTAATTAGCACTAATTAAATCCATCTAAAACATATATGAAACATAGCCTTACAAATTAGATAATTGAAGTATGTTGGCCAAGTCCTTACCTTTTGGCTGAATGCTAACTGTTCAAAGTTGATGCCTCATGAAAGCACCAATAATACTTTTCTATTCTGCACATGCTTGTGCTATATGTATGAAAGCACAGAATGGGAATGTAAGGACGTTGTTTTGAGCACTGCTGGAAAAGCTAGTTGCAACACAGTAGCATTTCCTGATGATGGGTGAATATTTGTGAATATTCATTGTAATGGGTGAATATTTTTCCTCAAGTGTTCTTCTGCGGCCAGTTTGGATTCGGAGTCTGAACCTGACCTATACTATAGTGAGGGTGAGTTTAAAACCTGAGTTAAGAAGTAGGAAACAGAAGGTGAATGTGCTTACGTGACAGTGTTTGAAAAGTTGTTCAGAATACGGTAAAGGCACAAAGTATTGTCACAGGCAAAACATCTCAAGGAATTTCGCTTGTCACTATTTGACATGAATCAGGCATTGAGAATAGACAGGAAGACACTAAAACAAACGCTAGAGAAACAGCTTTCCTCCTCAGGATCAGCTTCAGATCAGCACCTCTCCTCCTCTCTTCCCTGTCTCCACTTTCCACTTTCCTTGTGCCTTCATGTTACAATAAGTCTCTTCAAAAAACACCTGTGCAGAGGCAACGGGCAGCACCGGAGTTTAGATCACCATGCAGTTTTTTGTATTTTTGTGTTTTTGTATTTTTGTATTTTTTTTCCTGCTAACTCTCATTTCTTGCTTTTTTTTTTTTCTCTCCAGCTCTTTGCTTCTCACTGCTTTGGTGAGGGATCCTCTATGAGCTGCAGTCCTTTCAGGGATACTCTAGAATGACATATGCCTCAGGGAGGTCCCTGCCCTGTAGTGGGTCATTCACAGCCATGTCCCTTTGGGGTATCGCTGTTCCAGTATGGCTCACCCATAGTCACAGTCTCTCTAGGATGTGCCTGCTCCACTTATGATGGGCTGGCATCACTTAGAGGGAAACTTCCTCTGCTAAGCAGTGCCTACTTCTAGCAGGGCATCTCCAGCTGTGTCCCCAGTAGCATCTTCCATGTGAACTTTCTCTTCTATTTCTTCAAATCTGCCTTTCTACATTTCTATACACAGGGCTCCTTTGATGTGTCCTTGTGTCTCCTGCCACCAGCACCTGCCACCATTTCTTCAACATGTCTGAGCAGAGGTGCCGCATGCTCCCCTGGCTGGTTAAAATTTTGGGATGTAGGTTGTTTTCATTTGTTTCAGAGCTGTCTCAACCTGGCTGTGATCAGCCAAAGGCAGTTCATGGCCTTCTGCCACACAGGTCATCCCTGCAGTACCCTCTGCCATGCCAGTTATGCCCAGTACAAGCATTCCAGTGGGGCATGAAGAACGTCCTATTTAATCCTCCAGGTCCCTGTAAAATATAGAAAGCTTTGTATACTCCTATCCAGAAAGAAATATTCAGCACAACACTATTCTTTTTTTTCTTTTTTTTTTTCTATAAGATTTCTCCAGCATGTGTATTTTCTTTCAGATTACTTATTTATTTTAAGGAACAAAAGTGTTTGCTGACAGAGGCATAAGACCTTTTATGGGCTAAAATAACAGCAATCTATCTCCTGCTGCAGCTCTCTGGCAGCTACTAAATCAATGACAATAAAACATCAATGGTTAACACTGTACAGTATTTTCTGAAAACAAACAAACAAACATAAAAGTGCTCCTTGTGCTTCTATAATTTAGTACAGAAGGGAACTCAGCCTATAACTGGGCATTTAGCATCACATTATGTGGCAAAACATGGCATATTCTTCTCAGAGTTGGATTCATAAAGAAATGCCGGGAATGAATAGAAAAATTCTCAATTTTGGTGAGTGATTTCCTGTTTGACCTTGAGAGATGATATTCAGCCTTTGGTGAAGCATGGCTGCTGCTATTTTTGTTTGCTAAAATGAGAATTGCAACAGTTTTTGATCACTTATTTGAGTGTTCCTGATGGAAGGCACTAAGAAAGTATCGATTAAAGCAGTTGTATTATAAATGTTGGCTGGAGCAGAATTCAGTTTGTAGCTTTCCCACAGGAACAGGAGAGTCAGCATTGTGAGGGAATTTGCACAGGATGTAAAGTAACGTAGTTTTCTAGTTCAGTTGCTTACAGATAAAACCTTGTTTGGAACGAAATGATACAGCCAAACAAGTGCTGCATGTTTTTCCTTGTAAAATTACTCAGTAATACATTTTGATGTGTGATAAATTTTTATGGTGTTCCTTAAGCTAGTAAAACATTACATTAGTTTGGAATGCATTTTAAACAGAAAGAGTATTTATGCTTTAAAAGAAAAGTATGTGCATATTTTCTGAAATAACTCCTTAAGCACAAAATGTAACTGTCAACAATGGAAGACGTGGTTAGGCAAAGGCTCAGAATTAAAAATAACAATGTTGTTTACCTAGAAGATAGAGCTGTAACATGTGCTACAGAATTTGTTTATATTCAGAATATGCATTGATGGGGAGGTGGGGGGTGAGGCACACTAGCCATTGTGACTGCAGGAGCAAGAACACTCGTTAAAATTAGCTTTCATTTATTGTGGTCACCTTACACAAAGCAAATGACAGAGATGTCAGTCAGCAGAAGGGTAGTTAGAGAGGTGGAAGGAATTTCTTGAGTCCACTCCTGTGAAGAGGCTTGAGTAGACCTATGCATTTTCAAGACAGATAGTTTTCTAACATATTAGTATGTACCTCTAGTGATAGAGGAGAAACAGCCTTACCAGGGAATATACTCTGTTTAGCTAGGCTTTTCAGTTAAATATTTTTCCTACTGTTTAATCCAACTTTTTCTTACTGCAAATGCTCTAGAATGCTCCAAAACTACTATTTTCCATGGAGAAGAGGTAACCCCCTCCTCTCTGTGACAGCCTTCTATTTATTTGAAGATGAGTATGTCTTTTCTCTTCAACCTGAGTATTCCAGTTCTTTGAATATTTCTTCCCCTCTGGACTCTTTTCCAGTCCATACTTCCTTTGAGCTCAGTGCCCCAGCCTAGAACCAGCATGCCAGATGTGTTCTTGTCAGTACTGAGTAGAACAGGAGGATCGATTCATGTCTCAAAACCTTTATTACTGTTTCAGTATCTCAGTATGACATTTGCCATTTTCACAACAATGTGACGCTGCTGACTCATGCTCAGTTATTGACTGTAACACCTACATCCTTCTTTGCGGAGCTGTTACCTAACCTGTTTCTTCCCATCCTGTGTTTGTTCAGTCTATTGAGTGTAGAATATTGCAGTTGTACCTGTTGAACTTTATTCTTTTCTTCCATTTTCCTAGTGTGTAAATATAATTTCGCATTCTATTCCCATGTGCATTTTCTAGCCTTATTCTATAGTTGCAGTTATTAATGAAAATACAGAGCAAGAATGAGTCTAGGGTATGCATATGTAGATAGACAGTTCTTTCATGACTAGGCTTTACAACTCAGTTATGTAAACAGTATGTCAGACTATATAAAAAATCTTATTAAAGTTACAGCAGAGGACATTGTCTGCCTATCCTATATTCACAAATCGCCTCATTCTTTTATAGATAGAAACTAAATCGGTTTGAAATTAGAACCTTTTAGAAGGTTGCAAATATATTCATTTATTCCAGAATATTTATAGGGGTTGTATTTACAAAGACCAGTCTGCAGTTCCCTGCTTTCTCTCTTTTTCCTTTTTTCATGATGTACACTGATTTGCCCCATTGAAGTTTGCCATCTCACCTGTCCTCCTCCTGTCCTCAAAGATGACTGTTAAGGTTCATGACAATTCTATAGACATCCTAGGATAAAGTCCATCAGGCCAAGGCAATTGTTGTCTTTTCATCATAAGGAAAGATCCTCTGTTCTCTGTTGTCACAGATGGAAAGAAGATAGCTACAGGGTACATATTTGAGGTGAAGACTCAATGCAGAATGGATACTAACCATAGTGGCCTTCCCAGCATCACCTGTCAGTCACTTTACCTTCCTGTTAAATAGCAGAGTAACACTTTCCTTGTTTACTATTGTGAGCAAAGCTTTTTTCAGTCTCTTACTATAAACATATTTTTTTTAATGATTCTTGTCTCCCTCTGCATTTCCTGCTCATTGCTTTCTCTTTTCTCTTTATGTACTAATGTTGATCTTTTATACTTGTTCTCAATGGTCTGACTTAGTTTCCATCGATTGTGTTCCTCTGCTTTACATCTGACATCAGTAAGCAGCTCATGATATATCTGAATTGGTCTATTATGCATGGCAGCAAAATGAGGCATAAACAGCTTCAGCTTTTGATAATTTTGCCCAAATTACTGCCATGCAATCTGTGTCAGTTTAAGAGAACTTTTGGTATTCATTATTTTGGGAAATTTGACAAGGTGAATGCTCAAGACACACTTTTCTCACCTTACATTTTCTCTCACTGAAGAACAATAACAGATGCCTGTGGAAAAGTTCCTTGGCATGTTTAGAAGTAGGTTGACCTATAGTTTGATCTTCTGCAGAGACAGACTCCTACTAGTGCTGTGTCTAAAGAGTAACCAAATGTGCCATACACCATGTGTTGTACTGTCCAGTCATTCCTAATTAAGACAACACAAATGAGTAACAATAACAGTAATACAATCCAAGAGCTGACTCAGTTTGTAGTTCAGCTTTAGGTTCATATTTGAACTGCCAAGGTTCAATACAGTAAAATAATCTTCAATAATTTTACAGTAATTACAATCATCTGCATCTCCCACCGAGATGAGTATAGAGGCTTATTTAGCATCTCCTTGTACATGAAAATGAAAGACAGAGATTAATGCACTTGTACTGAACATATTTGAGCATCAGTAAGTGGAAGTACATTGACACGACAACTCTCTAAACGCAGTTAACCAGAGTAGGTCCCAAAGATGCAGTCTTATCTTGTTCAAGAAATGTCATCTAGCATTATAACATGTGTTACCTGGAAACATAGTTTTTTATTATGTCAAGAGCCTTCAAGGGCCTAACAGATAACCTAGAGATGGTTTGCTAGAAGAGATTTTGAGAGAAATCTAACGTAGGTTAAGAGAACTCATTTGTACAGTTTAAAATTAATGCAACTCATCAAAGTCATCTAAGAAAAATTCCTTTAAAATGAAAATAAAAATATGACCTCAGATGACTAATTTCATTAGTTTGACTAATGTTAGTTGAGGATTTTGAAGATTTAAAGCACCATATGAGGCTAAGTATTCTTTTAGACTGCTGCAGGGCTGGATAAATGATCTCACATTTCTCACTTGCCTACACTCTATGTTCCCACCCCCTCTGCTCACAATCTGGGTTTTGCTGCTCTCTCTGGCCTAATGTCTCACTATGTTCTGACTCCTCCTTCATAGTGCGAAGATGTACTGAGGATCTGCCTTGAAATAAAGGCAGAGACATTTTCATGTTTACTTTGTACACGTTCTCAGACATTATGTAATTTCTACAGATTCTTACATATATGAAAAGACACTTTTGTGGGGAAATGGAAATATGTATTAATTTTTAAGTTCAAAGTATGTGCTATTGAACTGGGACCTGTGCTTGGAAGGTGCTTAAGAAAAGACAGAGACAGTGCTTTGTGCACAATAGGAGGTTTGTAGCAGGGGTTTTCCGGTCTTCCTGTGAGTTGTTGCTAAATGAACAGGAGTGTGCTGCTTCATACCTCTTAGTAAGTTCTCATTCTAACAGAAAAAAAAACCCTGCAAGGCCCCATAATTTGGCTAACTACTCAGGCCTAACAGTGAATCCTTGGAGACATTGTGAAGAGGCCTTCATTCTGCTGCAAACAGATTGGCACTGCAGTGATGATAATTGTAATTATCATGAGCATAATAAATAAATGGCAATGTATTTTGCTAGCTTTAGGAGCTTGAGTAATCTGGGAAACAGCTTGTGCACTCAATCACACAATAATGATATTCGCTGCCAGCCCAGGAAGTTTACCTAGGGGCTGTGACTCATGTTTGTTTTGAAAGGCATGGCATTAAAGGCCTGTGAATTATGTTGGTTGAGAAGAACACTGATTTAAGTAATTACAAATGCAAAAGTAAAACAAATCCACAAGGCGAAAAAATGCTAATTGATCACACTGTTCCATGCAATTTAAGTCTTCATTCGTCTTTATAAAAGTTTTTGCCACTGGGGTATTTTTCTTGGGATGAATTAATTTCTGGTGTATTGATACCGTATGTCTGTCTGCACACTTACATGACTTCCTGCCCTTGCCAGAGCAGGACATGTTCCCCTATCGCTTCCCTCCCTGCCAGAATGTGCTGGGGTAAGAAAGTACTTGGTGGGCCCTGGGAAAATGAGACATTGAGTGAAAAAGTTCTGGTCAGCACCAGGAGCCACTCATAAAAAAAATAAAATAAAAAAATTAATAATCCTCAGGGCTCATATTGACTCATGAAAGAGCCCTGGGGCTGGAGCACCAGGGGCTTTGCAAATGTTGCTCCACTTGCAGAACTTTGCTGAAGCCTCCCTCAGTGCACAACTGAGTGCTGGGTCACAGACCAGGCCAGCCGCCAGGCCTGGAAACAGGAAAGAAAATTCATTTTTGCTTAGGAAATGTGTGAAGCGCCAGAGGAGCTGCACTGGAGTATATAGGAAAATCCAGTATTGCATATTGCTATTTAATGCATAACATTCAAAATATGCTTCAAAGCACTTCTGTGGAGCCATTTTCTAAGATGTTCTTCTGTTACAGTGGCAGATTTTGTCATCAGAACCATACATTGCTTCCTACAGTCTACCTTTACTCCCACCTTTGCTTCCATACAGAAGCCTTTATTTCCAACAAAACCCACAGCCATGCCAGTTTAATTGTGACAAACTTGGTGGCTCTGGTCACAGTCACAAGCCAATTTTCCATGCCTCATCACCAAAGTAATTACAGCAACTGCAGTCTTACAGCCTGATGTGAGGGATTTTCTCCAAAATCACAGAAGTCTGTGGTATAAAAGGGGTTCCATTTGTGGTCTGATCATGTCTCATCAGACATAATGGATGGAGCAGGTGTTTGAGGCTCAGGCCTTTCACTACTGCAGATCTTTCAGACATGTAAATCTTCCAGGCTTACCTGCTCAGCATAAAGGATCTTCTGTATTGAACTCTGTAATTCATAAAACATACAGCCTCTTATCTGTGAAGTTCTAATGCTTTCTGTTGAACAGGAGGAGGAAAATAATCAAGGGGCTGGAGCACCCCTCCAGTAAGGAGAGGCTGATAGAGCTGGGGCTGCTCAGCCTGGAAATGAGGAGGCTCCAGGGGGATCATATCAATGTATGCCAGAAGAGTGGGTGTAAAGAAGACAGAGGTATGCTATTTTTGGTGGCGCTGAGTGTCATGGCAAGAAACAATGGACGCAAACTGGAATACAAGAGGCACTGACCATCAGGAAGCACTTCTGTGCTGTACAAGTGACAGAGCACTGGAACAGGTTGCCCACAGTCTGTAGAGTCTCCTCCTTGAAGGTCTCTGCTACTGGTGCTGTCTCTATCCTTGTCAGTCATTGTGTATATGTTTCCAGTCACCTTTAAAGGCCATGAGAATTGCCATTAATTCCAATGTTTTTCATCCTTTTGGGGCTACTGCCTACTGGCTTACTTCCACTGTGGCATCATAGTGGCTCTGAGTGAGTCACTGTGTAAGCCTGGATTTGAGGACTGCTGAGGCTTGCACTGACCTGCTGCTTGGGCAGTCAAAATGTCATGGCAGATAAGCCGATTTCTGGGAGTGCAGAGGTGAGATATTAAGCAGACATTAAACATACGTGTATTCTTGTTTAAGAAATTACCAAAGTATGTGTTTTTCTTCAAAGAGGTAAGCTAATATAGAAGTGTTTTCTCAAGTTGTTTGTATCACCTTAGGCAACTTCATCAGCTCCTAGCCAACAAAATGTCTCCTCTGTGCTCGGAGGACTCTCAGGGTCGATGTTCTGCCATTTTCATGCTGTAACAGATACATGAGCTGCACTAAAATAAGGTGCACAACCTGGAAACACATTCGTATCACAGATGCCAGTTAGTCAAATACTATGAACTGTACCTTAAGAGGAATGCTTTAAAAAGGCTCTGATAACCAAAAGATAAAATATAATTCTGAGTCTTTTTTTTTTTCCTTTTGCTCCCTGTAATGTAGCTATAGGCCACTGAAAAATTTAATTTCGCTTTTGCTTCTGATCCTGCAAACAATTGGGTAAGCGTTTAGCAGCTTTTCTAAATGGGCCAGAGCAAAGAATAAATTATAGCTTCAATCATTGCTTGTGTGCTGAACTGCAGGTTTCAGCAGCATGCTCCCTGGGACTGCAGCAAGCGAGTTGTCATGGCAGCGTGATGCTCTGTGCATGGGCTCTCTGCAGCAGGTTCCCCTCCTTGCTCTGTGCACCTTCACTTTATGCCACGCCATCCAGCATGCCTGGGGTTCAAGTGGTAAGGCTGCTTAGATGCATATCTTTGCTGGGAGATTTATTTTTTATCCTCAAACCTCATTACCTCTGCCAGCCTTCCAGTTTCTCACTTGAATGTTGTTTAGAGTCATTGGCAACCCTTGCTATTGCCAAGCTTTTAGTCAAGATGAGTCAGGCTAAAACAGGCGTGGAAGAATAATGCGTAAGACTTCGAAAAATAAGTTAAAAATTTTTTGCAATTGCCTTCTGTCTTCTGAGTTGTTAACAGCATATTTGTTAAACATTTCTCTGCAAACTTGGAGGCAAGAAATCATTTTAAAAAAACAAGTAAGTTGAGGTAGTGATATGGTTGCTTGCCTCCAGGACTTGAGACATGAAGGAAAATACCACAGCTAACCTGATAAAGCTAAAAACTACTGCTGCTGCTGCTGGGTGCCCTGTATGTCCCTATATGTCATTTGCTGCTCTACATAGCAGCAACTGTTGACAATGGCATTGTCAACAGCCTTCTAGCAAGGAGGGCACCCTCTGCCAGGGGCACGGTGGCATTGTTTCAGCTGTGTGACCTCTTCTTCTGAACCTGTCCCATCATTTCTTGAGGTCTGTTTCTCATAAATTTGCTTGCATTTTTTGGTTGTTCTCACAGTATAGTATAATTGTTTTTCTACCACGTATAGAACAAATAAATAAACTGGTATAACATCTCCTGATAGCACTAAATAGAAAATTTTCAGTATTTATTATGCATGGCCCTTCCATTTACAGATCTGTTAGGTAGGCTGATGTGAAAATATAGGGACATGTTGGGGGCATGATATAACTGTGTGTCATCCATGTCTAATCTTCGTTACGCATATTGTATTATTTATATAATACATCCTATTTGTGATGGCTGTAAACATTTAATAAGGCATACTTAGGATGTTTTAAGGTTGCATATGGTAACCGTTGCAGTAACAGTAACAACTGAAGTTTCACACAGCAGTAATAAATCATCTCTCTTAACCAAGGGATGCTACGTGCTTCAGTATGGTGAATGTGAAGTAATATACACTAAAAGCAGTAGTTCAAAAACACATTTCTAGTTTGTAGGATGGTAGTTCAATAATAATCCCTTCCACCATCAATGGGATATGTTTTGAGTCACAGTTCCATTATGGAAACTGCCTATTTCTCTGTCAAAGGCTTGACTCAAAAGATTCACTGTTGATCCCCATGAAAAACAGGTGATTGGATTTTACTCTCATTATCCTGCCTGTAGTTGTACTGAAGTGAGCTTTAAAAATATGATTCTGGGAAAGGAGAAGGGAGAGAGGATGAAGATTAAAATATGCCTTAAGCATCAGAAATCAGGAGACTCCTTGGGCAGGCAGCTCGTCAGTATCTGCCTCTGGCACAGCTGATGCTAGCCAGTGTCAGAGCCACAGGGCCAAAACAGTGGGGCTTTGGAACTCATCAAATATGGCATTTCATTTTTTCAAAAGGATTATCAGAGGCAGAAGGCAACCTGTGAAGGATTTGGGTAAATAAAACTTAGATGAGAAAGTGTGCAAATGGAACAAGTGGCCAGAGAAGCAAATAAATCCCTTCCCCGATTCAATATTTAAGGAAGATAACTTTTCACAACCTGCCCGTGTGAAGAAAAAGGCCTATGTTCATGAAAAAAGAAAGAGCTGGAGTCTGTTATGAATATGGGATGCAGATCCAAGCATTTGGATGTTTCATTCACTATGGTAAAATTGTTTTGGGAGTTTAAGGGTCTTTTTCTCCTTTTGGAAAAAATGTCATTCCTTTGTAAGAGATAAAGGACAATCTGTGCTTTTCAGTTTTTGAAAGAACTCTTGTAAGAGGGATTTTTTTCCCCTTATCCATTTCCTCACCCATGCAAGAATGACAGAGTTTTCATCCTAATTAGAATCATAGAATCATTAAAGCTGGAAAAGACCACTAAAATCATGTGGTTGAACCACCAGCCCATCCCCACCATTCCCAATAACCACGTCCCTCAGTGCTACATCTCCATGGTTCTTGAATACCTCCAGGGAAGGTGACTCCACCACAGGAAGGTGCAGACTGATTCACTTACATTGTAACAGCTTGTTTTTTTTCCTCAGAAATTAAACATCAGCTACTAAGGAATAATGTTTTAAATTCTTCAGGACTGGATATCTTTCACCCAAATGTGTTACACAAAATGGGTGAGGCTTTGTTCTTGACTTTTAGCATTAAAGTTGCAAATTACTGGACAAAATTAATTTTTATAAATACTAACTGGTATAATTCCTGAAACTTCAAACAGGTTAATTTCACAATAAATCCAATAAAACTCCTGAAAAACCTTTTTTCCTCCCTGGGGTGGGGCAAAAATTAAGCTTGTGTTAAGGTTGCATGGTGATGTCAATTGACATTTCTCTCATTAAGCATTCAGTAAGGATTCTATGATTCTATTCTAACTTCACAGATTTTAATAAAGCAAAGAGTAATTGTTGGTATGGTTTGCTCTGATTTCTCAGAGGTTTCTGAATGGCTCAGGCCTGCCCCTTTGATAAAACAAAAATCAAGACAGAAAGGCAGCAAAAAGGTGGGTTAAAACCAGCCTTACTAATGGGCCATGAGAGCAATGCAGGTAATGAGGGTGTTAATGTAAGTTTTCTCCAAGAATCTGTTCTAGGTTTAGTGTTATTTAATATCTTCGAAGCTAATCACAGTAAACCCCGGGTGATAACACAGAAATAAATAAACAGGAAGGGGAATTGGTTAAGGGTATAGGCTCACCTTGATCCCTTGATCTTTCGAGGAGGTGGGTTCATCTGAACAACATGCATTTTACTAATGTGACATGCCAGGGCATCCATCCAGGGACAATGAAATGAGGTCTCACTTATCAGACTGGGCAGCACGTTTCAGAAGCAGCAGATCCGTGCGGGAGGTGGAGGCAATAACAGGTAATCAATCAAGCATGAGCATCAGTGCAGCAGTGTAGCTAAAGAGCAATGAAAAAGGAGGCAGGGAGCAGTACTCCTGATTATTAGCGAGATCGCTCTGGGAATACCATCTGTTCGGGTGTCAACACTCTAACAAAAGGATGGTGACAAGTGAGAGCCAATGAACCACGTGAGGTCTGCAGAATTTGCCTTAGCAGAGAGAAAGTTGCAGCTCTCGAATATTACTCAAGATAATAAAAATTGCATTAAAATATTAGGTGGTTTAATCTGTCAAAAGACAGCTAAGTAAAATGAAGTTTCAAAGATACTGAATACTTGCGGCTGCTGTTGGCACAAATAAGATTTGTGGGTGCTTAGGATCTCTCAGACCATATTCGCTTAGGAGGTGGTCATGAAATCAGGAACATGAATTTTAGTGAATGGTTGTGAAATTCTCATTTGGAATCAAGAAAGCTGTTCTCATCTCATACCTTGAAGCCACATCTCCTTCCCAACCCAGAATCTGTCTCCCTCTGTGACTCAGCTGAAAGAAGGGCATATCACTACGTACACGGCCTCCTGAAAGCCTTAGCCATGTGTGCCTCTAGCTCTATTAGACAGGACTCAAGTTTTCTCAAAAAGCCAAGCCTTGTTTCCAGCTGAGCAATCTGCTTTCATGTCAATCTTCCAGATCTGACTGACGGTATTGCAGACTTTTCTCAGACTCTTCCCAGGCCTGCAGTTTTAATCAGAATATTCCTTTTTTTTTTTGGAAAATGGTTATTTGGATAGGCATTACAAGATACCATCTCTGAGATAACCTTTGTCAGAGTATTAAGTTATTTAATGTCAGTATAACAAACATATATATTCCCTCTTCTCCTAACACTAAGCAAACCAGGCAAGTAAAGATACGTGTTTTTAGGTATATTTGACGTAGGAATTCAGTACTACTTTATGATCTTTCCTTCAGTTACATTTACCAACATCTGTTCAGGGATCTGTATGGAAATACTCTGAGTATATTGGCATGTTCTTTTGAATTTCTCACGCCGCAGAAATATTTCAGGTGTTATGCTGCCCATGAGTCATGTAGAGCGCTCCTGCTCCAGTAACATTTTCTTCTGAACAGTATCTTTCCTGCAATTTAGGACCCTGAGTGATTTTCAGAGTTCCTGGTAGCAGAGATTCTGCTCATACAGCACTGTGCCTGGCAGCAGAAGCGCACACTGAGCTCTCCCATGCCACTGACATGTAGGTGAGCTGCTGTTTCTGCCCATGGCCTTGTGAAGCCTTCTGGGTTCAGAAGCAGGACAGTGATAGTGAAGGGCTGTGCCCTGCAGTAGAACATATTTTCCTGCTCTGTGCAGTAGGAAATACGAGAAAGGTGAGTACTAAAACTATCCTAGCTGCTTTTTCATGAGTAGAGTCACTGAATGGTTTGGGTTGGAAGGGTCCTCAAAGCCCATGCCACCCCAACCCCTGCCATGGGCAGGGCTGCCCCCCACCAGCTCAGCTGCCCAGGGCCCCATCCAACCTGGCCTTGAGCACCTCCAGGGATGGGGCACCACAGCTTCTCTGGGCAGCTGTGCCAGCACCAATAGAGTCAGATCCAGCCATGCTGGCAGGAATTCAGCCACACAGTGGAGAAGCTGTGAGATATGCAACCCACTGGGGCCACTGTCACTGCAGTGTCATATCTGATGCATGATGGTCCCCTCAGTTTTTTCTCAGTTGAGAAACACTGAGAAAAAAAAACCAACAGAAATGAAGAAAGATTGCTAACAAGCTGCTTGAAGGCAAGGAAGGCAATTATAATGAAAGTGAATGAATACTTGGTGGCAGATCTGTAAAAGGGGAAAAGAAGTCTTAGCAGACCAAAAATAAGATGTGATCTCAGCTTAGATAGAGATCTTGGAAGGTTTTATTATTATCCTTCATAAACAAGTTTTGGGAGAAAACGGCTTATTTTCATGCAGATTTTCATTTCATTCAAGAAGTTGGAGGTTTCCCTAGAAATTTACAAGAAGGAAACGCCTGCTAAGGTGAGGCGCTGGCACAGCTGCCCAGAGAAGCTGTGGTGCCTCATCCCTGCGGGCACTCAAAGCCAGGTTGGATGGGGCCTTGGGCAGCCTGAGCTGGTGGGGGGCAGCCCTGCCTAGGGCAGGGGTTGGGGCAACGTGGGCACTGGGGAGATAGGAATATTGCTGCAACACAGCAGGGGCTGTAACATGGTTGGAGTGGAGCTTAAATCCAAAGAAGTCAAGAGGAGGAAGGGTGAGGACTGGGGTTGTATCTGTGGGAGTAAATGCTTCAGTTTTAAGTTCTAGGATTTTGTTCATTCTCATAACTGAGGTAAAATATATAGGTGGTCTTTGTGGAGAGTCTGATGATTTTATGGGCATCATTAGCTTTTTATGATAACAAACAAAGGCTTCAAACTGGTGGAGATTAAGCTTCAAATTGTGCCCTATCTTCATGGGAACTTGATGCAGGCACAGTGCATGGTGTACCTGCTTCTTCCTTTATCAGAACAGATGTGCATTGAGTTTGTGAATCACTTTCTCAGCTGCTTCAATACCTGATTTGTTCATTCATATGTTTCTCCCTTCCTTCACAGTACCGGGTAAAGGTATGCAGTTGAAGCAATCACCGTGAAGACTTGAGAAACTACTGATTCAGCACCGTAATGTTTAGGTAAATGCTACAACACTTATTTAAAAGAGAAAAGCCAGACACTTTCTGCTCTGTGACTCACTAATCACTGTCTGTGCTGTAGAACCTGGAGTACAAATTCCTTTTGTCATGAAAATGCTTGCTCCTTTGATCCCCACAACATCATTAAACAGTTCTAAAGAGAAAGTAAATCTTTTGGCACGCTTTGCAAAATAAGCATTTCAGGATTTAGACACATGTGGGTGTGTTTGTGATGCTGAGGAGATTGATACCGATACAGTTTTTAGCAGTGGGTGCAGGCCGTGTGTTGCATTGCTGAAGGAAAGAGAGAGACATTTTCTACCTACATTTCCAAAGCAATTATGTAGAAAATTGAAATGCACCAGGTAACCATGCAGGGCTGTAACACAAAGTCTGCTGCTGCAAATCAAATGCTATTTTGTTTGTCTACATGGCAGCTATACATGTAAACCTGCTCCACCAGGGAGGTGGTGGAGTCCCCATGCCTGGAGGTGTTCGAGAGCTGTGTGGATGTGGCACTGAGGGCCATGGGGAGTGGGTGTGGTGGGATGGGCTGATGGTTGGACTGGGGGATCTCAGTGGTCTTTTCCAGCATTAATGATTCTATGATTCTATTCAATGATTCTATAGTATGTACCCATCAGTATACTACGCAGAGCATTTTTGAAGAATTTCCTGTTTTTTACTCATAACTGAGGTAAAATACATAGGTGGTCTTTGTGGAGAGTCTGATGATTTTATGGGCATCACTAGCTTTTTATGATAACAAACAAAGGCTTCAAACTGGTGGAGATTAAGCTTCAAGTTGTGCCCTATCTTCATGGGGACTTGATGCAGGCACAGTGCATGGTGCACCTGCTTCTTCCTTTATCAGAACAGATGTGCATTGAGTTTGTGAATCACTTTCTCAGCTGCTTCAATACCTGGCAATGGTGGTCTCTTCTGCCCTTGTGGACATCTGCTGAGTGCCTGGGTCTTCTGCTTTGCAACTGGTAAAATAAAGGGAAGGGGAGGAATAGTTATCACTAAGAATTTCACCAAAGGTTCTATAGTATTTATGTAGCAACTTCACAAGGCTTTAGCTAAAATGGGAAAAGCTTATGAGCTTACTGAAAGAATAATGTAAAGCTAAACCATTCAAAGAAGCACGACTGTTTAGAAGTGTAGGAACAGCATTTTCATGCCACATAGCTCTCTATGTGAAATAAGTTTATACCCTTCCAACATGCCATCTGGCAGCAAACACTAGATTGGATCCTGCTTGTGATCTTGCAAGAAAAATTAACTCATATATAAAAAAATGCACTTTTAAAATGCAACATTTTCAATAATGTTCAGTGGAACTAATGGGTTTAGAAGTCTTTCCAGTTATCTGGTGGAAAACGTCTGCATAAACAAGTATCTGCTCTAACTGTGATGTGCATATGAGTAGAGGGATTTATGTCATACTCAGAAATGCTGTTGTTTGTGTGCATATGCACCCTCTGAATGTTGAGAACATCCAAATCTGTATTTGTGCCTGAGCCACTAAAGTGGGAGGAATCGGATTATGGGTTTTGAATTGGTATGGGCTACCCATGGTGTATGCAAATGGTTGTTTGGGAGAAAAATGGAGCAAGTCTGCTGTTTTTGGGAGTTAGAGGAGTCCATGAGTGGTTGCAGCGTGATACAACTAGTGGAAGCTCATGTGCCAAGGGCACCCCCGAATTGCCTTCCTTCTCTGATGTGAATTTTATATTTTGTAAATTTTGAGGGAGAATTATTTTCTGAGGGAGAATTATTAATGTAAGGTAAAGCATCTCTTCAACTCAGCATCTTCCTTCCTAGTACTGTGGTAGATCGAGGAATACATCAGGGTAAATTCAACCCCAGTGATAGGAAGCAATAATAATTTGTTTAAGTTTTTCAGGAAATCAGGCAAAAATCTTTTATATGGTTGGATCATGTATCTCAAGGAAGATAAGATCAAATACATGCTAATATATCTGTCCTTATTAGGTTTAATACGAGGAAATTAGACTGCCCACTGGATGCATAATGAAATGATTAGATAGAACCTTCTATCTAGCTGTATACACAGGGTTGCAGAGATTTGATTAGGTTTTATGAAAAATAACAATGGAGGCTTAGTTTTATAAGAAGGATGGATTAAAATAATTCATGGAGAAATCGCTGTAATTAAAAACACTCTAACTAATATCCAAAGTCTATTTGTCTCCTTCCATTAAGGGCACATCTTCAAGTTTTTGTTAATATTCCCTGTGCCTCACATGTCCTCTGTGTCTAGGAACTCTTTCATTTGTCAGTCCATGTAAATTTAAATTCCAGGCTCCCAATCAGTGTTTTGAGTTACTAGGATATTGAGTAAGTATATAATTCTTAGCTTAGATGCTGAACATCTGTTGCCATTTGTGTCCAATATGTAATTACAGCAGGGGGAGCTGGACAATCGGAGATTAAAAGGATGCTGCTTGATCTTCCACCACATGTTTCCACTTAAAAAGAATAACACACTAGAGAAATCTCATTGCAGCTCATGGTGTATCTGCCTCTCCTCCTGTTCTTGCTCTGTAGATAAGGCTTCATTTGGTTTCTGTTTGAAATCACCAAAGTCCTCATGTTTGGACCTGGGAATGCATTTACTTACACCTTGTGCAGCCTGTGTGTTAGGCCATGCTCTGAAGGTCTCCATTCCTGTTTGTTTTTCCAAATGAAAAATTGTATTTTTTTTTTTCTTTTTTTTTTCTCACCTTGTATATGCATGTATTTCTATGGAGTAATTTTTACCAAGAGAGAACCAACCATTTGGAGAAAGTGAGCTCGAGCATCAGCAGAGCCAGGTCGGATAGCTTGGATATGGCTGCCTCTTGAGACAGCTAATGCAATGTTGTCTCAGCTTCTGTGCTTAGGGTACCAAATGTGCCTATCGAGGAGACCATGATGCAGTTTTCCCTTTTCACAGGATGTGACTGTAGATCTTCCAGCAGGTCTGCTCAGACCCATGTACATTTACAGGAGATGGAGAAGAAGCAGCTGTGGTGCAGTGAGGACAAGCGTCAGGGCAGAAGGCCAGTGGTTGAACAGCTGAAAAAGATGGCAGAGTTTGCTTTGTCTTACTGCAAAACAATATTATCCATGTCCTTAATTACATTTACACAGGAGTGTACATAAGAGCTGTTCCATCACATTGAGCTGCAAGAAAGAACTGGAAGGGAAAAATTGGATGCTATATGGAGTGAGAAGTGATCTTGCAGTGCTGGGCAACACATCAGGGAAGAGTCACAGTGGTGTTTGCCTCAGGAAATTCCTTTGCAAGTGACTTTTCACATAAGTGTGGAAATGTGTGTTGAGCAAAACTACATCAGAGTCGTAGCCTTTGTCACAAAAATATCCTATTAGATAGGTTATGGAGAATCATGCAAGCTCAGTGAAGTAGTGCTCTGAGTGTTTTCTAGGTGCCTGAGTGTGCATCAAAATACTGCAACAGCTCACTCTCAGGAAGGAGATTTGATAGCAGGCGCTCTTGGGGGTATTCAGCTACTTCTAAGGAAGAAGCTGGAGATAGGCTTGCTTAATCCATGGGTTGTAAAGCCTCCTCATGATCCTTTTTATCTTCCTGAAAATTGACTGTGGCTGCTATCTGTTCAGAACAATGTGCCCTTTTCCTGTCCTCTCCTCACAGTGAGCCATTTTCCTGCCCATTGCTCTTTCTACGTGCGAATCTAGTCTTCACATCTGTACAGAGGACCTGCACAACCACCTTCAGCAGCATGTCACTCTTGGGCAGTCCACCAGGGAGTTTCCAGGGGTTGAAATGGAAAAACTGGTGTACAACAAGTTCAGATTTGTGCCCTAGTGCTTTAGTGAGGGTTCTACAAGAAAAGCTTTTCCACATTAGCGGAATGTCCTACATTCTCCATGTGAGGTGAACACCAGAGCCTTCAAAAAACATGATCTCAAGGCCCTGGCCAGATAGGCCTATGCGTGTTGAACAACTCTGGCTTGAATGGTTCGCTGGGAACAGCAAAGTGTGGTCACTGAACTGAAGATGACAGATTATTTACCAAATGTGTATGGGTGTATCAATATGTCTCTCCACAGTTTTTGCATTACCTAAATGTCAGTGACTCTTTGGTATCATTTTACTACATTTGTGAACTTTGTAGAGCTTTTGAACCACTCAAAGCAAGAGGTGGGAAGGTAAGAGGCATCCATTTCATAGCCTGCACAGGTTTGCATGCAGATGGCATAGCCCGCTCTCCAATGTTAGATTTGCTTCCACAGTTATTCTGGGGGGGAAAAGATGCATTGCAACATTATTGTTTTCTTGTTTTCCTGATGATTCACCTCTGGATTCCATTTTTCTTTATAGGTCTACTTTTCTATAAATCTTCAACCCACTAAATTCTACCAAATTTGATTGTCTGAAAAACATTTTTTTGTAAGTTTACATTTTTTCAGGGAGACTGTATGATACATTTTTCAATTTTCTATTATGACGTTGGAAAACCATGTCAGAAGAAACAGTTATATTCATCATAATGTAATTTAATTATGCATTAAAGAGTTTCAGAAACCATATTAGTCTGTACACCAAAATAATGGAACAATCATCTCTGCAAAGTTTTGCTGGGTTTTGTCAAGATATGTTTCCTGGACTATGTGCCACTGATTTATTTTGGGTATGCATGAAATCCTCACTGATATGGTTTCTTGGATCATACTAACTCTTCCTATATATAAACACATGATATCATCCCATGGATATGATTTGATATACTTTCCTCAAACCACCGAAGAAAAAGTGGTGACTAAAATGCATGCATTTAAAGAGCAAAAGGCACTGTGGTATCTGGATTGCATTTTCTACTTTGTCTTAAAGATCTGCTTCTTTCAATAATATGTATTTTAGTTATGTTAGTGATTTGCATTACAGCATCATACTCATATTCTTTTGGTAATTCTGGCCTGAATAAATCCTTTAAATGGAAGATCATAGGAAAAAAGCAAGTTTGTCCTCTTTCAATAACACACTGGCAATGAAGTTCTAGGTTCCCATCAATATATCCCTCACTAGGTGCTGGCCTGATTTTGGCTTATTCAATGTTGTGTGGAAGCTTTGTGGGCTGGTCAGGGACATGGAGCTTTTCTGTGTTGCCCACCACCTTGAGGCTGTTCTTTGGAGGGGTCTCGATTTTGCATAGGCATCCTATTTCTCAAATGGTGCAGCCTGTTTCAGCAGCAAATTATGCTTTATTTTTCTGGTTTCTTAAGGCAGAATGCATTGTCTGCCATTCCTTCCTTCTAACCACCCCTTTAGAAAATGATTGCAAATTCTTGCAGAATGATTACAATGATAACACCAGGAAGCCTCCAGCTCTGCAAGAAATTGATTGATGGTCAGCGGTCAACACCTGCATATTGCATCTCTGTTGAAATGAATTCATTTAATCTCAGGGGCATTTATTTCATCTAAACTGCATTTTGCGAACTTGCATACCTTGCTCAAGTTAAAGTGAAGTAGTATTTTAACATTATCCATTTCTGGGGAATAGTGTGTATTACTGGACCTGTCTTAAAAGTAAAAAGATCTGCAAATTTGCTGAAGAAGAGAGATACTTCCAAAGTCCTGTTCCTTAAAATGCAGGTAAAAATAGCCAAGCTCTTCCCTCACAGACATCACTTAGTTTGTTCACCCAATGAAAGCATTTCAGGGGCTGCAGAAACTGCAACTTGGTTCTCTTCAGAGAAGAGAATTTCATCTCCTGCCTCATTAGCTTACTTCTAGTTCATATTTTTTCCTGTGCTGGTCAATGTTTGCAAAGCTTCCAGTCTCAGAAAATCCTTAAAACTTGTTTTGCTGAACCATGGCCATTTTAGTGGGCTTTTCCATTGACACCAACAGGCTCAGCGTCAGGCCAGTAATGGCTATTTGTCAGTGTATCCATGAATTACATTGACCTGTATCATGCCAAATTTCATCAGTGTGTTTGCAGTTCCTAAGCTTTTTGGCACAGTAAGAATGTTATATAGTTGGCACTGCTCAGAAATTGCACAGCTTTGTAGTGCTGGGCAAATAATAATACTATTTTCTATCTGCTAATGGAAGACATGAAGTTCTTTTAGTGAATCTATATGCTGCTATTCTGATGGGGGCATTTGTCTCCCCCCCCCTCCCACCCAACAAAATGGATTTTCTGACATTTCTGTGACCTCTTAGAGAAAGAATTAGGTGCACCAGTTACCAAGCAACAGAAAGTCAGGCAACACACTTTCAAAGCGCTCTAATTGCCCATAATGGTAAGAGCAGCATCCACGTTCACAAAAGCTTCATAGACTTGATACCTATTCTGCTGTAGGAACTCATTTACCTTTTATTATCAGTACGGTGTTAAGCTATAATCACCAGAAGGAGGAGATGTACGTTTGAAGGGTCTGTGAGACTTGGGCCTACTTTGCGTATAGAGGGCTGTAAGGAACAATTGTCATTTTCACAATTCATACCTCACATTTTGTTTATCCAGGATATTTTAAGCTCTTAACTCGCAAGAGGGAAGGCACGCTCATCTCTACAATATTGAAATCAAAGTGAATGTGAAAAAAACCTCACAAAGCATTTCAAAGATTTAAATGAGAGACCAAAGGAAGTCTTAAAAGGACAATGCATTCTGACAACTTATCCTCTAAGGTTTTAAAATGACATGTTTCTTGAATCACACAAAGAAATCTTAATGGAGGGAAGAGAAATACATAGGTGACTATTTGACGGATTTACTTTTTTGTACCTGCCTGGATGTGAAGACTTGAACTGTTCTCTTTGTACACAGCACATCTGGGCCACGGCGTGCCGCTCATCCTTGCCATCAAAGGCTAAAATAATCTCCATCACTTTTCACTACTCGCTTCCCTCAGGGGGGGTTAAGAAATGTTTTGCTTCAGGTGTCACATAGCCTTTCATGAAGACCATTATCATAAAGGGACAGTCCTAATCTTTACGTTTCATCTTTACCTTGTTATTTCCTGCAAAAGATAGTAGAATCACATAATCATAGAACTGCTTGAGTTGGAAGGGACCTCTAAAGGCCATCTCGTCCAACTCCCTTGCAATGAACAGGTACACCTACAGCTAGATCAGGTTGCTGAGAACCCTTCCCGTCTGACCTTGAATGCTTCCAGGAAAGGGGCATCCACCGCCTCTCTGGGAAACCTGTGTCAGTGCCTCAGCACCCTTTATGTAACAAACTTTCTCCATATATCCCACCTAACTCTCTCCCAACTTACATCCCTCTCTCTCCATGTTTCAGCAGTGCCCATCCCTTGCTGTTCTCCTCTCCCTTCTGAAAATGGTGTTTCAGTGTGTTCCACATCGTGGGAGAGATTTCTGGATCAGCATTTTGTCTTCCTTCAACTATTTGTACTTGATAACACCTTGATCCTGGCCTTTAAGCCCCCTGCTTGCTGATCTGTTTACTTCAGATAGAGTAAAGGTGGCTTTAACAGGGAGACAAATCCCCCCTACAAGCAGTGGCAGGTGAGGTCTGTGGGCTTGGTGGGGTGCCAGGATGCTGCTTTTATCCCTCAGTCCCTGCAGAAAATCCAAGGGACCACAAGAAGGGAAGAAAAAGACCTCTAGCTCCACCACTGTGCATAGAAGTGCACTCTAATTCAGAAGCAAGCACCTACCTGCCAGGGCTTGGTTGGCTGACTCACGTGACAAGAACCTTTCTGCAAGGCACACAGATCCCACCCCAGCAAGGATTTGGATCAGCCTCACTTATTTTCAAGCATACAGATGTGTTTCTTTAGAAAAAAGTAATGCTCTAGAGTTCCATTCTCATGTCATTAATGCCAAGGTAGACTCTGATGAAGACATTATGTTGGCATATGGAAAGGCATGGACCAGAAACCAAGTATTTTGCTGAAGTCCCAAAGCAAAGCATACTCTAAACTTAGCATGGCATTCTGAGTAAAGACATGCCTTATACACAAGCCCTTTCTCTGATATTTTTTTTTTTCCCTCCGTGCTTCTGCCCTCTTACCAGAAATGAAGTTTAATGGAGAGGTATCATACAGAGGAGGTGAAACGGCTAGCGGCTCAGTCATGCACTCTGTCAAATGCCATAGCTCCAGCCCAGCAAAGCCCTTAGGCATATGACTGCTTTCAGAGTCTCACAAAATGGTACAATACTTCAAATTGAGCCATGAATTGCCAAGAAACATGCATACAGGGCAGGAAGGTACTCACTGTTTTGAACTGTTAGAAGAAAAAAAAAAAGCAGAGGTTAAAGTATCTACGTGCACATAGACATCTGAGCTCTGTTTTTATATTTTGGACCTTTTTACTTCAATGACTGTGTAATTACCATCATTTCCAGTGGAGTTACTTGGAAATTACTATGTAGTTTATAGTATCTGTCTAATTAACTTGTCTCACAACTGTAAGTGGAATGTGCCATCATTTCCAATCTGGAAAGCAATTCTTTGGAACCACATTCCAACAATTCAAGAATATTTCTGCTATGTTTTCATCTCTTAGAGTAGCTGTTGTTTAGAAACATACACTCTTGAGGGATGAGTATAAATAGAGAATTATTGTGTTTACAATGTGCCTAAAATGAAGCTATTTTTCCTGGGTTTGGTTAACCTAATTTTAATAGGAATTGATCATACTGTGAATTAGAACTTCCATTAAGAATTACATGTCAGAAAAGCACAAGTGGTCCTGGCTGAATTTAGATTTTCATTGCTGGAGGGAGCCTGGGAGCATATTATGCTGACTCTTGCTGTTAATGTGGAAATGTAGGTGGTATCCTCTTGCAATTATGTTAGCCCCTCAAATCTTGCCCACCTTCCTATTATTTATAAATTCAAATATTAACATTGTTATCAGCAGTACTGTGAGTAGATACGTCAAGAAATAAATATCAAGCCCTCTCTAGATGAACAAGATCTACAGTTGGGAATAAGAGGAGAAAAATAAAGTTGGAGTGGAAGACTGCAGAAAGATTCCCCTCCTAATACATTTTTTATTTTGCCTCATTATTGAAAAGGTTGTGGAAGTAAACCTCACTTCTAGCACATCATTACTGTGCTGTTATATACCACTATCAACAATAGTTAACTCAGCTTTGTAATAGCAGAAAAGTATACAGATGTTTTTATCGAGGTATGAAAAGCCTTTGTAGAAAGCTTGGTTTAAAAAAAAATAAAAAAGGTTAATGCCCACTTGCATTTCTGGCAACACACTAATGAAAGCTTATGTGAGTTCCTGATGATAAATTTGCTATCATAGCAAGAGGGCAGTGAGAAAGAGAGAGAAAATGGTGATATATAAGTACTCTTGTAATGTATGTATCCTCTGGAGAAAGAGATGTGCTGGCTCTCAGAATAGTTCTGCATAGTTCTGTTTTCATGTTGGTGAAAAGATACAGAAAATAGGGGTTTTCTATTGCAAGTGAAGGGAAGATACAAAATGTGATCTCATTGCCCATTTTCCTCACCCAAAGCATACACATATCTGCAAGTGTGCTCTCCAAACTCTTAATACATCTAGAGGCTCTGTAAGTCTCAAACACTGCTTTCTGTCTTTAATTCTGATTTACTTTTTCTCAGTGGTTGGCATTATATTGCGTGGCAGAACATTAATCATCTGCCATTAAGTTTCTTTACTGTAAAGTCTCTGAAAGATTTTTCACTTGAACTTTAATGCTCCTGGACACTTCCTATGTAGGTTAGTTATGCCTGACACTGAAATGAGCAGTGTTGAAAAGAGGTCTTATTTGAAGACCTGATTATACTTCTTGCACCACTTACATACACTTGCACCCATCAGTCAGCTACTGTGGAAACATACCAGACAAAGTGATCTCTAGAGAGTAGATCCCTTCTCTAATGTGCATGAAGGAAATGAGAAGTGCAGCATCTGGTTAGCAGCAAGTTGTCCCACACTCACAAAGCAAGGAGATGTGCTCCCAGAGCACATGGCAAATCACCTAGGTCTATACACAAGACCTTCCAGGGATTGAAAATCAATTGCAGAAAACACAGCCCTTCTACATTTCTGAGATAAAAGCATACGTTCGCATTCTGAATGTTCAAAGAAGTCCTTTAGAGGGTGGGGAAGTAAAAGAGAGCGGCCAAACCTAACTTCCAGCTCCTACTTCCATTTTCTTCATCTAGTTATCATCTCTTGAGGGACAAACAGCGGATCATGTTTTGCTCACACAAGCATGGCAGTCCCACATCTCTTTTGCAGCAGAACCTCCCCCCATGGAGCTTTCTATCTCTGCTTCTTATCTCCAGCACCTTTTGCTACTGCCCTGACCTGAAGACATCATTCTTTCTGTGTTCAGGACGACATCTTGTGCTGTATGTCAAGGATAGCACAAATGTATTACTGTTTGTGAATTCACACAGGAGCAGACTTTTCTAGCTCTCAAAAATGGAAAATGGCTCTGGATTTTTTTCCTGCAAGACATCATGACTTAGCAAAAAAACAACTGCTGCAGAAGACCTCAACTGTGTAGCAACCCTTGTGGTTGTGCTCAAGAAAAATAAATGCAGAACTGTTGTGGCGTGTAACTATAACTGTATTTCATTTACTTCGTAAATGCCACGCAATATTACAGGCATAGATCAGTCAGTAAAGTCAGATGTTTGTGCTGAATGAGGCACTTGTTTATCATGCAAACAGTGAACAGCGCTAGTAACTCGCTCCTAATGGCAACAGCAACTTATATCTGCCTCCTTGCCTTGTATGCAAAGCTCCTTCTTGGAGCTGTGTGTACCTGGAGGCTAGTGTCAGTGGAAGATATACTGGTTTTGGCCGTGCATATGAAATATTAAAAAGTCAGTAAGCTGTAGAAATCTCTTTTTACTGCCAAAGCCTCTTTCTGCACACAAGTACCTTTTCACAGTTAGAGAAGGCCTTGCTATCCAACTGGAAATGTGGCGGTCTGATGCAGTTGTGACCAATCAATGCTTGATTTTCACCTGTCTGACTCAGAAATCATCCACACTTCTGGCCCTCTGAAGGTTAGATCCTGCTACAGGTCATCCTGTGTTTGCTTCTAATTTCTGAAGGCATTGCTCACATGGATAACTTCTGTGCCTGACTTACTGAGCCACCCTGGAGATGCGCTTTTGGCTGAGGGGGTTTGCAGACTGGTTCAGAGAGACTGCAATCACAGCAGACTGGCTGTGGTCCTAGCAGCTACTTCAGTCACTGCTCAGGTGTGTGGTTCTAAGGTTGGCCCAGCAGCCGGTCCTTGTTACAGTCTCTAGGGCTGGGATGGCTTAGTAGAACTGGAATGTGTGCTGAGCATTCTGCTGGGCTCTGAAAGGCTTTGAGGAGTTGTGTGGCTTGTGCCTCTTTGGGAAGGGGAGCATTTGCATGAACTGCTCCAGCTTCCTTTGGTTTTGATCACCCCAGGTGTCTCCATTGCTAGTGGTGATATAGGTACTGCAGTGACAGAGGAAAGGCTTTTAAAAGTAACAGACATCATTTCATGAAAACATTCTAGTTTTAAAAGTACAATTTTCTCTTCAAACAGGATAAATGAATGTGGAAGGAAAGATTTTTTCTCTTGGTAACCTTTCTACGAAGCCTTCATGCCCAAATTATTTTTAATTTTGGCAACCAGGAGGCCAGATCTCCTGAATCCAGCCCTCTGAAACAGAGATGGAATGAGGAAAAATGTCAGACTGAGTATATTCTCCTTTCCCTTCTGATCTTCTCGTTATCCAGGCAGATGTGTCTCTGCTTGACCTTTTCTGTGTTTTTTTTTTTTTTTTTTAAATTTTTATTTTTTATTTTTATTTCTGAAAATGTCTACATGTAAGGAGTTAAGGAACCAGCTTTTTGGCCATGACCTGGTTTGTTCTCACTGTCACATAGAAGCCTTTATGTTCTCACCTCAGATCCTTATGAGTCAGCCACGTGTCTTCCCTGAATGGCCTCGGTATCCCATTCTACGAAATGGATTTGCATAACATTTCACTACAGGCCATGCTTCAGCCTTCCAAGTCAGTTTGTCATGAGTAGTTTCCATAGCTGACCTAGGAAGCAGTAGATGCAGCCCCTCCAGTAGAGCAGGTTGATTATTTTTTACAACACTTTTTTTTTCAAGGAGAGCATCTCCATTCCTTCTCAGGTAACAGCTTGCTGTTCTGCAGACATGACCTTCAGGGAGGCTGTTTTTGTGCACACACTCTTGGAGAGTGCAAGCTGTCACAGGGTGAGCAGGTTGCAAATGCCTGGGTGCTACAAATTAGTTTTTAGCACTTCATACAAACTCTTCAAGTGTTTTGCTCAGCTGTTCGCTCCAACTCTGAGGTTTCTCTGGAACGCTTTGCCAACAGAAGGCAGGATCCTCAAAATAACCTTTTCACTGTCTCCTAGAAGTCCCTCTAACTGCAATGCTGTCAGTGAAGGTATCGTTTTCTGTGTAAATAGGTTCACTTTCTGGATGTTATTTTCTGAATCCGACACATCTTATTGTCTTACTCACGAATGAGAATGAAGCCAAATCTGATTGTCTCCGGAAGTAATGTGGGTATTTCAGAAATGTATGGCACTCCATAGGCCTGCAAGTGGGAGTTACTTGCTTCTAGGAGATTGAAAAGAGATTCTGCAGCAGCTGTCTCTCAAAGGAAGAGTCAAGGACTGTATCAGTAATGGATGGCTGTGCTGCTTTAGGTCTGGCTCTAGGTGCCTTTTTATTTGCTACATATCTGCTACAGGTTTTCCAGTTCTTCTTTCCCTTTCCACTCTTACTTACTCCTCAGTGAGAAAGGGAATGGAAGCCAGTAACCTCAGATGAACATCCAGATGATGTGCACCATCCTGACTAAAGTAACAACTTTCTCATGTGAAAAATTGCAAGTGGCAAGTACTCCTTGTCTTTGTTCCATTTTTTTTCATTCTTGTATCAGTCCTCACTCTTTGTCCTCCCATGTGGTATATCCATTCCACATTGTGTGACTCCCCATCATGCTTTCTGGTCAGAAGCACTATGTTGTCTTTGCTGAGGCATTAAGTAGGTAGTTTGATCCAGCTCCCTGGGAAACATTCCATGCTAATCAGAGAATTATTTACCCATCCTTATTTTCCTTGTAAGAGGAGAGGTTAGTGCACTGCCACTTTGCAGTGGATAGGAGCAAAACATGCTGTGGGAACAGCAGGAGGCACGATCCCTTTCAGCTAACTCCAAACCTCCCCACATCAACTTACATCTAAAGAGTATCAAGGTCAAAAAAGATCTGACTTAAGGTAGTTCTTACATCTTGCTTTCACTACGGTGTGTGCTTAGGCTTCTCATCCTGTACAGAGAATGGTTATGGATCAGAATATGTGATTGCATAAAAATAGCCAAGCATGAGTAAGGAGTGAAACAGAATTATAGTTTCATGGGTTCCTTTTGTTATGACATTTTTTTCTTTTCTTGGTTGGTTGGTTGAACAATGCAACTTTTTGAATGCAATTCTTCAAAAATAATCCTGGAAGATTGAATCCTGGAATCACATGAAGCTTTACTAAGTCCTTTGCATCAGTATTCATTCAGATTCCCAGTTTGGATCTCAGTCATGAGTTTGATGAATGTCCGTGAGCAGAAATATTCTCCTACTTATACTCTGTGAGAAAAGAGTGCAAATCAGACACTGCTAGCTGCAGTTGCTTGAAGAATGCATTTTAGATTTTTTTCTGACTCTGGGGAATGTGGTCACTTAGAGATGTCACTGACAGGCATGTAAACTCAGTACATTTGTGTATGAGAGAGTATGAGTCACTAGTGGAGATCTGAGTGGGCCATCTTATAGCTGAAGTCGTAATTTCACATCAGCAAGAAGGGAAATATAAAACTAGCAAATGTTCCTATTTCTAAAATGGGCATAAGTTTATGCTGGCCTACTGCTCACATGAATAATGAGGCTTGGCCAGTGGTACAAGCGTGGTGTTACAAAAAGATTAAAAAGTCAATGAAAATTGCTGTTCTCTTGGATCCCCAAGATGCAGTCTTTGTCCTTTGAACAGAAATCATACACAGGCAAATAAAAAGGAATTCCTAATTTTTTCTGGAATTTCTAGTCCATAGTGCCCTCTCCCTCTAGAAGGGCCATCGTATCTGTACATGTCCTGTGTACTGACCTGGCATGAACAACCTTTCAGTAGAAGCTATTGTGTTGTTAGATGGCTGTGAAAGCCTAATGTGGCTGTGAAACCTGTACTCTTCACTGGGACTTTTGAAGAGTACTGACATTTTTTTCTCATTTTAGGCATGTGCACGAGCTGATGATTTGTGGGCGGCTGGGTTTGTGTCACAGCCTACACCATCCATGCACGTTGTGCCCATCCAAGATATCTCAGATTAACAGAGGGGTATCTGGTTTGTGTCCTGCCAGATCTTTGTCTTTGCATTAACTATATGCAAAGATCTGTGGAGCAAATGCATGCGCTCCATGAAGCTGATGTTTGCAAGGCTTTTCTAAGTAAAAATCTTAGGAACTTAGATATGCATGTGTGAGTTGTGGATGCTTCTAGGTGCAACTGGAAGCATTAGCTGCTATCAGCACAAGGCAGCCCTGCAGTTTTGGCCCTGTGTCCAAAGCAGTCTTGTCAGGACATTAGATACCTCCTCCATGACAAAAGACAACATCTACTTCCTGTGCCGTACTACAGATGTGATAAACATCTGACAGTGCATTTGTCATTTCTTCCTGTTCTATGGAAATGGATGAGAGTTTTGGTTTCTGCGCTAGCTTCCTGGATGAGCGTACACAATAAGTGAATCAATGAGTTTAGGAGCAATTCAAGGCAATGTGAAGGAATTCAATGTGATACAGTACAAAGGTATATGCAAAGGAAAGAAATCAGTCTCTCAGATGTCTGGACAAAGTGGGGTGCTTGTGCTGCATAGACTCCTGCCTCACCCACTAGCACAACTTAGGATGTGAGGAATTTGGTCCAGTACAATCCAGATCTAATGAAATTTCCTGCTGTATCACATAATAAACAATAGAGGTGTTGACTGTGTACTGATTGCAGTTTATGAAATGAACAGCAGGTGGGAGAGAAGCAATATGCATCCTCTGGTAGACCTCCAGCTAACAATGCTACATCTGAAAATGTGAAGCATACCAGTGCTGAAATCAAACCTTTTATACCCTGCTACTTGAAAACAGGGTGAAGTGGGAGGGAGCAGAGTGATAAGGAAGAAGAAGGGAAATGTGAAATCATGGCATTTGTTTATGAAATGATTTTCCTTTTCAGCCTCTTTGGTCCTCCTTTCCCTATTTCATACATGTATTTCTCATTGCCTGACAGTTTTGTCATCTGTCAGCTGCTCCCATGCAGTTTGCCTCCAGATGATTTCTGCCTACCTTAGTGGCAGTCACCTCCCTGACTATTCATGTCTCTGGATTCCTGCCTTTATATTTTGTCAACCTGTTTATTTCAAAACAGTTTCTCTGCGCCTCATCTTGCTGCTACCCTTATGCCTCTCCATCCATCTCCATTAAAAA
Source organism: Centrocercus urophasianus (assembly GCF_019232065.1). Classification (NCBI taxonomy): domain Eukaryota; kingdom Metazoa; phylum Chordata; class Aves; order Galliformes; family Phasianidae; genus Centrocercus; species Centrocercus urophasianus. The sequence goes on along the minus strand of NW_024884364.1, from coordinate 32,392,543 downwards.
CTAAATATTGAATATCAATAAAGATAACACAGCCTGTTCAGGGAGGAGGTCATTTGCGTGATGCTTTATGACTGTCTGTTGATTTGTGGTCAAACGGAACGGTCATAAAAGGGCCGTGAATCAGGCAAATGACATAAAATGCACACATCAGCAATTAAAATCAGCTGTATTATCTGGGCACCCAGCAGGGCTGCCTAGTTAAGGCCCTGCCAATGTTTTGATTATTACAACTCTTTACAAGAATTCATGCTGTTCCTCTCCTCTCACCCCCACATCTAATATTTGACCCTTCTCTATGGCTTAGCTGCTTATCCCATGCTTTTATTCTCCCCTGCAAGTCATTCCTAGATCTTTTCCTCCGAGTCATTCTAGCCATAGGAATACAATATTGCCTTACTCATCTCCCTAAACCTGGAGCATGTTTATCCTCTACTGGAATTCTGCCAGCAGTGTTTTTTTACTTGCCATAGCCATTGCAAACACCTTGTACTGAAATCTCACCTGCCCTCCCCCAACTCCTGCCTTGCAGAGGCAGGCATTCTCATCACCTGCAGGCTGCTTGCAGAGGAGGGGACTCTAGGATTTGTGCTGAGCTTATTGCTGCAGTGACACTTTGCAGGAGCACCAGGTCTGCCTGCCTGCAGCTGCTTACAGAGAGGCTGCACAGAGACGATGTCTTTCTCTATCACCTTCACGCTCACTGCACACGCTTGAATTCCTCCTTTCAGTGTACCTCATGCTGCTCCCCGCAGTGTTTGACTCCCTCCCACAGGTCCTTCTCCCAGGCTTTGCAGTTACTCAGGCCGTGGAGCTCTATGAGGGCAGGGTTCCCTGGAGCACATGTGCAGCCTGCTGTGGGGCTTACTTCTCTGTGAAGGGTCTGGAGCACAAGTCTTATGTAGAGTGGCTGAGGAACTGGGATTATTCAGTCTGGAGAAGAGGAGGCTCAGGAGAAATGTTATAGCTCTCTACAGCCACATGAAAGGAGGTTGTGGCAAGGAGGGGGTTGGCATCTTCTCCAAGGTAACAACGATAGGATGAGAGGGAATGGTTTCAAGTTGCTCTAGGGGTGGTTCAGGTTGCTTAGTAGGAACCATTTCTTTTCAGAAGGAGTGGTGAGGCAGTGGCACAGGCTTCCCAGGGAGGCAGTGGAGTCACTGTCCCTGGAGGTTTTTGAGAACTGTGTAGATGTGGCAGTGAGGGATGTGGGCAGTGGGCATGGTGAGGATGGGTTGGTGGTTGGACTAGATGATCTTAGAGGTCTTTTCCAGCATTAATTATTCTATGATTTTATGCCGCAATGTGTACTTGGAGCCAGTGTGCCTTCTGCTGCACATCTACCACCTCCACACATATTGAAAGAACAAAAATAAGGGTGCACAAAATTGAAAAGGGATAGCGGTGATATTTGAGTGCTCATTTGTCATTATAGTATTCCTTAATTGTAAACAATTAGGCTACTTATAATGAAATAATTTAAGTGTGTGCTAATCTATGTAGGTATTTCATTTAGTGTTGTAGTTTTTTGTTCTCTTTTTTTTTTTTAATGTCTGGCAAGTCGACAGTTTTCAAAGAAATTTTATGCTTCTTATTTGTGATGTGGATTTGTTCTTGCTTGAGAAGGTGCAGAACAGACCTAGAGGAAAAATTTTTCCTGCTGTTCCTGACCATCTCTGGCCAAAGAGTGAATCAGAGACAGTGATTGTGTCACCTGAAAAGAGTCAAGTAATGCTACATGAGACTCTTCAGAGTATCCAAAACAACAGCTGGAAACTGGTGGATGCAATGCAGGCTCTAGAAGAGGTGTGCACTTTCCTGATGAGGCAGTATCTAAGTTCTTCTACTTGCCCTGAATCCTGCAGTGAGTATCAAAAATAGATTATTTGAGAACGTATCCAGATTTCACATTGCCACCTTCCCACCTGGTAAGAAATTCACTTGCAAAGATGCAGGCATGGACTGTTTTAGATTTTTAGAATGATACAATCATAGAATGGCTTGGGTTGGAAGGGACCTTAAATATTATTTCATTTCAACCCCTTATTTCCCCATTCTAATCAGAAGCTACATTTACCATCCACATCACTTTAGAAAAGCAACTGGTGATTTAGAAGCTAAGGAACTGAGAAGGAGAGAACTTTCGAGATATTTTGAGAATATCTGGATGAACTTGGAGGAGTTCTGTAGAAAAGCATGCTACCCAACAGAAGTTTTGCATTCTCTGAGGTTTGAGCCTACACTAACAGTTTAATAACACTCATGTTCTTTGTTAAATACTGACCATTCCAGCCAGAAGATTAGTAGAAGGGAGGTATGCCTTCGTGGTGCATAATGAAGATTTTATCTTGTGCTTTGCACGAAATGCAGATTTTTTTCCATGATGAAGCACAAAATAACGCACTTTAAGCAGTGAGTTCCAAATTTTCACTTTTTGTTCTGACTTGCCGAGGAATATACTATAGGTTACATATAACAACATTTTTCTGGTACTAATTTTGGGATTATATAAAGTAATCAAAGAGAATCACAAAGTTTAAACATTTCTTTTTTTATTCTCTCTCCTCTTCCTTACCATCTAGCACATACATAAATAAAGTGGCCCAGCCAGCTGCACACCCCTCACCTCTTGAGAGCAGAGAGGGAGTCCTTCCGCCTCTCCAGTGCTACGCTTCCCCTTCTGAGCACTTGTGGCTCTGTGTGATTCCTGGCTTCGTTGAAAGCAGAGGCAAAATGCTAGTTAGCTTCAGTGCTGCTGGAACTAATATTGATGGCAAATGCTCAGGTTCCAGATGGCTAGGAAGATTTCCATTTTCCATGTGCATTATTTCCATATTTTGTAGAATCACAAACATATTTTGCTTCCGTCTGTGGCGTTTGTTTTGTTGTGGCAGCGTACAGTGAATGATATCTTGACACTGATGTCTCCAAGGCTCTGAAAACAGCTTCAGAAATGCTTCAGAAAGTTCTCTTATCTTCATTCAGCTTTAAAGCTACTTATACATACATGATATTGTTGGGCTGCTTGCTGAGTCACCACTAAATATACAGGAGCGCTCCTTACTTCATACGTTGTCAAATCCTTTATTTCGGTGCCTTTTTTCTCTGGTCTTTTGGTAAAAGAATAGACCAAATTGATAAAGCAGGCCAAATTAGGTATACTTTTCTTGGAGGAAGGATGCCCCGGGCCTCAATGCAGCACTCCAGGTGGGGCCTCACAAGGGCAGAGCAGAGACAGACAACCCTGTTGGACTAATGGGGTGCAAGTGCACACTGATGGCTTGTGTAAAGCTTTTCATCCACCAGAACCCCCAAGTCCTTCTCCACAGGGCTGCTCTCAATGAGTTCTTCTCCCAGTCTGTACTTGAATCTGGGATTGCTCAAATGCAACACCCTTGATGTAGCTTTCCCTTGATAGAACACAGCTCTGCTGCTGTTAAATTAGGTTAGACATGCTGTTAATTTAGGCTAGACATGAGGAAAAACTTTTTCTCTCAGAGAGTGGTCAGGCACTGGAATGGCTGCCCAGGGAGGTGGTGGAGTCGCCGTCCCTGGCAGTGTTCAAGAGGCATCTGGATGAGGAGCTGCGAGATATGGTTTAGTACTTGTGGTAGCAGTGATAGTGAGAAGACGGTTGAACTAGATGATCTTATAGGTTGTTTCCAACCTTCTGATTCTGTGATTCTCTAAATGAAGAAGGAGGAGATACAAGGAGAGTGGGGGAAGAGCATGGGCACGGGGGGAGGGGTGCAAGACAGCAACAGGAAGAGCAATTTCAGGGCTTAATTGAAGTGGAGAGACCCAGGAAGGTGACAAGATGACAGCATGGACGGCCTGTTGCTATTAATTTGTGTGCCTCCATCCCAGGATCAAGAAGGGAACCCGTGTGAGGAGGGCGGCAGGGAAATGACACTTGACAGGAGGTATCATCAGCATGCCAGTCATGAGGCGAGGAGGCAGCAGCAGGGTGCTTTTAGGAAACTTGCCTCTCTTTGCAACCTTTAGCATCCTCATCCGCACACCTCCACAGAGATGGCAGGGACGTGATGGCCGTGCTGATGAGGCAGCGGCTGTGCTGATGAGGCAATGTCTGCACGCTGATCAGGAGGTTTGGGGCTGTGAGGCTTCCTGGCAGCATGCTGATGCTTCCGGTGGTGGTTTGGGAAGAGATGCATCACTCCCCTTCCAGAGATGGCCAAATACAAAAGAAATTAAATGTCTAAAACGCATGTCAGGGCAATCCTAGCTGGCTAATAAAAGCCAAAGAATTCAGGGCTGCTTGCAGCTAGCGCTGTGATTTTTGCCAGCCTGGGGAGAACAGGGGAAAGGGTGATCCCAAGGTCACTCCGGATCATGGGGCTTTGTGAGGCATCGCTCCTGTCAGCGGGAGAGTGGAGCTGGCAGAGGAGACTTGCAGAGGTTCAGGCCTATAAAAATACATTATTAAAGAAAGTCTGAATGGAATGGCAAACAGTATGGAAAATAGCAAATAATACAGCATTAGAAATTCATTTCAATTGTACAGAATATAGCTTGGGTGTAAATATAAAGCATTGCATTAAAATTCATTATAACAGATTATAGTCTTCTCCCCTATCTATACCACTGCAGACAGTATGATTGCAAGAGAGCTAAGCTGAGCAATTTAGAGGCAGGATTGATAATTCATGTGGCAGTTATTGGTGGCTCCCTCCATTTAGCACTTCAAAAGGAACAAGGATGTGTGCAGCACCGCCATCCCCAGCAGTATCACCGGACATTTCAGCCTGACATCAGGGACCAAATTACTGCAGGCGCTGAGTGACACTGGGGGCAGCCGTGCTGATAAACAGCAGTGAAGATAGAGGCACGCACCTGCCTCAACCTGAGCTTCATCTGCCAATGACAGCTTTTTGATCTACAGTTTAATGAATGTTTTCCTACAGCTTTAATGTATGCTAATGTCTCTTTAAGATTACTCCAGCTGAACGGGACACAAATCTTCATAAAACAGAACATGCAACAGTGCAGCTGAGATTTTCTCACAGTTTTCCTTGTATTAAAGCTTTACTAATCTTCCTGCTCTGTTGCTACCAGAGGTTTTTGGTACTGTCTCCCATGTATGAAATAGGAACTGCTTTCTATTGCCTTGAATTTCCTGGAGAGCACCTATGAAATTGCCAAGGTGGGAGGGGAATGGTTGATGTTAATCTATATGGAGAGTGGTAATGAATAGAGATATGGCTTGTGGCTGTGTTTCCTGTGGCTCCATATCTGAGAAACAATTACTGTTCCTGAGGTACAATAATGACAGGGGTAACATGGTCAGAAGCCTCTAATGGGACATCAATTTTTAGTCAGTTGACAGATTCGAAAATTTTGCCTGAGGTATTTATTATGTTTGAACAATATTGTAAAATATGTTTTTTATCCAAACTTCATGATTACTGACCTGAGCTTCGAGCTTGTAGGATGTTTCCTGTGAAGCTAATCTGTAACACAGAGTTGTTTTGCATTAGAAGGCTTTTATTCATCAGTGTGTGCAAAATGCTGCTGCTGTAGGGAACACCTGGGCTGAGAAGTTATCTGAGATTTCTCTTTCCATAAGAGAACACAGAGTTCTTAGAAAGATGATGAACATTTTGTAGTAGACTTGTCATAGGACATGAAAAGTATCAGTGTTGTGATCTGGAAAGGCTTGAAAAGCTCATATTCTGACTGGTGTGGGTTAGGGCATGGACATTTTCACTGAAGGACAGAATCGCAGCATGGAGGTACCAACATCCCAGGAACCTGATTGTTCACTATGGCATCTCATTGGCTCTGAGATAAGTTTTGCTGGTTTCTCATCAGTGTATGCCAAGTGCTGTGCCTGTGGCTGTTAGCAGCAGAGGACGGAGATTTTAGAATGTGTCAGATCATGTAGGGTTCTCACTTGGAGCTGCCAGTGTCTTGCCTGGCATCATTGGTTCTTGGATGTCAGATGAAGGGAGCTCCATAGAGTTATTTGGTGTCTCATCAGCAGACCGTTAAAGGTGTCTTGAAAGCAATGCCTGAACTCTCTCCTGCTATGTTTGCTGTGCCTGCAGGAGGCTTTGTGTCTCTGTGGTAGTGCTTGATATGATAAACTCATATGGATCCATATCAGTTCAAGCATTTTGCCATTTTATTTGCTGTGTTCAGCAAGCAGACCTCCAACAGAGAGACTTGAGAGTGCCTCTTCAGTATCTAAAGGGGGACTGTAAGAAGGAAAGGGACGGACTCTTCAGTAGGGTCTGTTGTGATAGAACAAGGATATAAGGATGCTTTTCACAATAAGGATGGTGAGGCACTGGAACAGGTTATCCAGAGAGGTGGTGGATAGTTCATGACATTGAAGGTCAGGCTGAATGGGGCTCTGAGCAACCTGATGTAGCTTTACTTATCCCTGTTCATTGCAGGAGAGTTGAACCAGGTGTCTTTTAAGAGTCCCTTTCAATTCAAATGATTCTGTATTCTATGTTCACTAGTTTTGTGAGGATGTATTTAATATCATCATTGCACTCATAAATAAAATAGTTATTACTGATACTGGGGGATGTGATCTTCAAGCAAGTGGACAGCGCAGTGTTGAGGGAAGACTATGTGCAAGTTGAAATGTTCGCATTGGCATCATTGCTGGCAGTGCAGCTGGGTGCATTTTATGCTGGACAATTGGTCCTTTCTGGGAGACAGAAAAGGAGTCACTTCATCATTCAGGGGCTGTATTCAGCAGCACACAGTCCACAGTGAGTCATTGCCGAAATGAGTGGCAGGGCAGGAAATCCCAGCTGTTGGGAAGGATTGGTTCCCATGCAGTTATGAAATATTTCCCCGCCAGATGAGCAAGAGGCAATTTTTACTATCTATTTTGTCTAGGTCCAGATGACTGAATCAAGTCCAGTATTTCCAGACCTCGTGGCTGCATAGAGAGCTTGGAAAAAGGAATAGAGGCAATGTTTGACCGACGCGATGACAGCACCTGTAGGCTGCAGTGAGACATCAGACATAGCAATAGTTCTGAGATGTACGAATTGCCCAAATTAATCTTTTGGGTCAATGTGAAACCTGAAGTTGGGAAAAGCTAATGTAGCTAATTTCACTGCTAATCAATTTAGCAGAATCGTCCAGTTAATGTGGTTATGTCTTAATCCTAAATCATTTTCCAGACTTTCCCAAGGGCTTCCAATACGTACTTTGATGTTAAAAGCTCTGTTTTCTCCACTTCACTTTCAACTTTGAACACACAGTTCTGCATTTTCTGAGCAAAACTGCAAAGCACTGATGATATACAGCAAGATAAAATAAACTGAATTTAATGCAGTATAGATAATGCAGTGGATACTGCATTACTGTATTCTTTTTCACATTTAATCCTAAAAAGGCCCCTTCACTGAGCTTATCTGATTCTTCTCTAGATGGTATTTTGCACTCTTTTTTTCAGAGTTTTTCGGCCTAGTTCGCTGGGCAAGCACAATAACAGGAGGTCTTTGATTATTCTTTATAAAGGAACTATATATATTTTTGAGGACAGGAGTGAAGGTGAATTCATAAATACAGGAAAATCTACATGAAACAGAGTGACATTGGTCAGTCCTCTGGAAGCAGAGGTGCAGCTGGGACAATATGAGCCTTTCTCTATCATTCATAGGCGACAGTGTACATAATCCCCCTTACCCAAAGTACTGATGAGAAAACCCAGGTAATGTGGATTAGATTTCCAGGTCCTCTCTTGCTCTGCAGCTCTCTAGCTGGAGATGCAATAAAAGTGAGCTTTTCTGAGTGAAGCCATCCATCCATTCTGGAGTGACTGTACCCACTGACCAGATGAGTCATGCAGTATCAATCTGACTGAGTCTTGGCTTACTGTGGAGCTTCCAATGCATCTACAGGAATTGATGGAAAGGTCCAGACCCATATCTCAGAAGGTAATATGAGTACATGACATTTTGACTCCACTGTCATTGAGAAACAAAGGGTTTATTTAGCCATGGTCTCAGGGACTTTTGCCTTTCCTTTATGGTATGAGTAGAACTATGAGTATGTACAGATTTTTTTAATCTTCATTATGCTTTTTCAACATTATGTTGGAATGGGTAGAGAAAGAGAGAAAATTAATTTGTTGGATGTTTATGTTGGAGAAATTGAGGTTGCCTTTCTGTCAGCCTGCTAAAATATCGTAAGAATCAAAACTGGAACTTGAAAGGGAATAAGGAAGTATATTATCCTCCTGTATTACAGAGATGGGCTAAAATTGTAGGAAAGGAAGAGCTGAAGAGCACAATGTGGAATGAAGCAAGTCTTGCAAAGATTGCAGCCTGGGAATTTTCTTTTTGGATGATCAGAAAGGGACAGGACAGAATGGTATGCACACGCTCTCTGAGCCTTAAATCCTCCCTTTTAATCTTTACCAGACAGAACTATTTCCAGAGAATGAAGGCACTTCATACACAGAGAAGGGTGACATGACACAGAATACCTGTAAGCAGAAGCTGTCATGTGTTTTTGATCTTTTTTTTCCTGCTGTAAAAAGCATCCTGATGCATCTTGTCTTTCAAGAAATAACCATGGTTGTGTCTCTCACTCTGTCTGGTTCCTTGTTAATGCTCACCACTCCAGCTCTTTGAGCTTTCCATCTGCTACAGATGGGGTGAGCAGTGGTGCCAGGCGGTCTTTCCATGTTCTGAGCTTTCCTATGTGGAAAGAAAGAATTCAGTAGGCTATAATTGGGAACACAGCACAGTGATTTATGGGACACAATAGGGCAGGATTTTAAGTCTGCTGGAAAATAGATATTTCTTTTCTGAGTTTCAGGAAGTGACATTGCAGAAGCAAGCCATATTGTTGAAGTGCACTCTATTTTTCCAGTTTCTTTCAGTAGTTCCAGAGTCTTTGGGAAATCCAATAGAAATTTACACGTTCAGCAATCCAGTAAGCAAAGTTTCTACACACATGTCAGTCTATGACCAAACTGCAGTTATGAACAAACCCAAGGAAGCAAGAGTACGCCTAGGACAGAAAACCACAGGTGCCATCTATCCTCAGTTAGGAAGTTCTGTCTTCCTGTTTCTTCCCCGTTTTATTCCACTCTGCTCTTCGAATGACTTCCATATAAAGCTCCCTGGTTCCTCCAGCAGATTTCAGTACAACAGAAAATGCCCTATTTTTTTTTCTTCCTAATTATTGTTTATGTGAAATTTTTTTTTTGGAGATTGAAATTAAGTGTCCACAATTCTCATGCTGTAAATTTCCTTTTTTTTCTGATAGGGAAGGGAGACAGCCAATATTGCCTAAAACACTTTTTACTCATTAAGCTGTTTTTAGTGATAAAAACAAGCTGTTACTACTAATGGCAAATGACTGTTCACACAGCACATTCAATCTAACAGTTCACTCACATGATCACACAGCTCCCAGTTGGAGCTGTAGCTTTGAGGGCAACACCAACCCTTTACTCAGGAGAAGAGGCTCATACTGATGCCTTTGTGGCATCTGCAGTGTTTGGGAATTCCTTTAGAGGGTCATATCTGCATGTGATCTTGAATAAATACAGCAGACTGTTGGTCGTGGATTGATTAGTTCTTGCAAGCTCTGCAGGATCATTAATCATAGAAGGGACCCATAAAAATCACTGAGTCCAACCTTGGGCTCCACACCACCAGAAGAACAGACCCTATGTCTGAGAGTATTATCCAGATGCTTCTTGAACTCTGATAGATTGAGGCCATGACCACTTTCCTGGACAGCCTGTTCCAAGCCCTTGGCCCTCTGGTGGAGAATGTCTTCCTGTCTCACAACCTGACCCTCCCCTGATGCAACTCCATAACATTCCTGCTGGTTCTATCATTGGTCACCGGAGAGAGTATCTGCAGAATTTTCCAGTTCTCAAGAAACTTTTGCTCATTATACTCTCAGCATGTCTTCTTTTCAGCGTGGTGTTTTCTTGCAACATTTTTCCTGTTCGTACTTGTAAGTATAGTACCCACTCACAGAGAAGAAGGCTTGATGACACTGAAGGATTACATTATAAAGTTTAGTGCATATTTTATTTCTTTGCCATTAACAGTATGAAGCAACACATTAATGACATGGAAGTAAAAAGAAATAGCGGTAGTTATTACTTTCATCCATCACTTACACCAAACACTGCTGCAACAAGGAGCATAAGCTGACAAAACATTTCTTCCAGCTGTGCCATGTCAGTTAAGTTTCTGCAGGTTAGTACTGCAGTGTCATCCCCCTGACTGCTTTCTGTGAGGGGCTGTAATTAGTCCTGGATGAAACGGTTCAGATCAAACAGATCATCCATTCTCTCAATCCTTTTCTCCTTCCTCAAAAATGAGTCAAAGCCAATACAGTTTTTAAAGCTTAAAAGATTAATATGAAATGCCAGATGTAAGCAACAACATCATCCTCACCTTGATGCTACTCAAATATTGAAAGTGAAAAATTTGAGACTAGACACAAAAACATGTTTATTCTCCGTGAATTACAAAGTGAGGACTGGTGTTGCATCTCTCCTGCCTCAGGGAAAACAAATCGCTCCATTTCACATGTGAGCACCATTCAATGTGAAACCACTTTTCTAAGTAGGCAACTCTGACTTGGTGGGACTTCCTCAGCAAAAAGAACCTGGAATCTAGGATGAGTAACGTTTAAAACAATGGAGAGTAAGAGACCAAGCAGGTGAGTTTCCATAGTAGAAATGCTATGCAAAGTCAGAGAAGGTTTGCTGCAGGACATAGTGACCCCCTAATCTAGGGGCAAGGAATGCAAGGAATGATCAATGCCAGATGACATTAACTGCATCCCAAAGAATACCCAAGATACCCAAGATACTGAGGACAGAAAAAACATAGGGGTATTTGTCTGGCTTACTTTAGACATCTAAAGTGTTTTACCTAACTTGTGTTCTACTCTCCAACTGAATCCCATGTGAGGCTTTTGAAGTATTATGAAGAATATGAAGTTCAGAGTTTTACCATCAAAACCCCAAGAGCACTATCAGTCCATATGGAACCTTACGAGCCTCTTCTGGAGCATCTTTCAACTCCTGGCCATGGCCTAGGAGCTCCATTTCAACCTAACCTGGGGACATAAGTCTCTGCCCCACTGATAAAGAAGGATGCTGATCTCCAGCTCTGCCACAGTATTGTCCTGCCTGGACATGGGTTACACTGAGACCTTCTCACACTTCTGAGACATCTAAGATAAACAGTGCTTTTTCTAGAAATTCTTACAATATATATACACAATGCATTTTCTCTGTGAGGAGGCCTTTAAAAAACAAACTTTCTATCATTGTCCTTTAGACTGGAGTAGTAGGGAAAGCTGTGCTTGTTTACTTTCTGAGGAGTTCTGCACATATCTTCATTGATTCCAGTTGTCCTGTTTCTATGAGCCTTTGTCCAGGAAGAAAATCAGGGAAGCCAAATGAAGACACATGGTTGGACTGTTACCAGAAGAGGAGAAGGAGAAGAGTGTGGTTGTCTGCTGTGCATGGAAGCCTGGTGGGGTGTCAGCAGAAGGCTGAGGACAGAGATGGTGTAACACCTGGCAGCAGAGAAAAGCCACCTATTTAAGAAAAGGAAAATGTGTCCACGTGGCATAGATCTGTTCTGTGGAAATCAAAAGACAAGGTTTATATTGTACATCTCCCTTGAGGTTTAAGCCTCAAGGCTCAACTTCCTCAGGCTGAGGAAATCAATGTGGGCTACTGAAGGTATTCCTGTGCTTGGGAGTCTGGCACTCTTTTATCCGGGTTCCTCTGCCTTGGGGAGGAGGCTTCCACAGGCTTCCCAGTGTGGCATACTGCCATACTCAGGATGTTAGTCTTATGACGCATGGGCTATGAGAACAGATGGCCTTACCAACTACGTCCTATGTCTGCATTGGCAGAGATGTTTGTACTATCAATAGCTCCTGGGAAATTAAGCTGTTAGCGAGCAAAATGTGGCTTCTCCATTGTTCTGTGGGTAATACAGTCTATTGATCAGATTTCTTCACTAAAGCATTGGTAAAATGTCTAATGGCGTGTCCAAAAGCAGTGTTTGGTATCTGTAGTCCCTCCTACATTGGACTGAAATGCCCTCTGCAGTCAGAAAATCGAAAGTGCCTTTTGATGGCTGTGATTCTGCAGAAAGATCATGAGTAGATTTTTAATTAAGTCTTTGTTTTGGATACAGCATATTGTTTAATAAATTGGAATGTAGTAGTTTTTTTCTAGGTCACCTGTCTGTCATTTCAGCTGGTTTACATATTGTTGCTGATTCCTGTAGGAATTCTAAAAGTATAGAAGAAGAAATACATGAATAAAAAACCAGTCACATTGCTTTTGTTAAGGGGCTCACCCCACTCTGTGCTTTCCTTCCATTGGTCCTTCTTTTTCTTCATTTAGCCAGCCTATATGAATGATTCCCTCCATTCCCTTGTCTTCCTTGTCTTCCTTTACTATTGGAAGCCTATTTTTCTATTTCCTCTTCTGATCAATGAGCATAGCCATCTAGAATTTTTTTGTTTGTTTGTTTGGTTGGTTTTTTTTGGTTTAAAACCCTCAGTTACTGTCCAAAATCCTTCCTATCCCCAACTCTCCCCTGTATCTCCACATCCTGGTACATGCTTCTCTTGTAAACAGTGCATTCTGTTTGCTTTTATTTCTTGCGTGTGAAGTAAAAGTTGTACACATCTACAAAATTAGTGGTCTCCATACAAAGATCTATACAAAGCTTTTATGAAAAAAAGCAGTATCAGAATACAGGAAGTATTTTTGTCCTGTGGATCAGCCTTTGGAGTGACTAGAAATGAAAGAGTAAATACCAAAGGTACTAAGTATGAAGTTACATTACTGAAGATACTGTCAAAAAAGTAACCAGCCATAGAATAAAACACATTTCTCTCTTTTGTATAAAATTATTCTACACAGACAAAACTGAAATGCCAGGCAGGAATATCATGGTTCGGTGCAGAATGAAACAGGGACTGTTTCTCACAGTGCTGCCTCATGATCTGTTTCTGATAATGTCAAGAGGTCCAAGAAGGTTGCAGAACCACATGGTGATGAACGGTCGGGCAGAACCCTGCTGGTGCTTCTTCTGAAGCAAGAACAGGTAGGTGCAAAGGTTGGAAATATTGCACTCATGTAGTAGCTTTCAAGTTCCTATGCCTTCACATTCTGAAGTCTCATGTGAGAAATGGCTTCATGCTGCAGTGGGAAGAAACGCAATGTGCTGAATGAAAGCCATATAATGACAGTGAAACAAATGCTATGAAAGTGGATATGGAGATATTTGTGAAGGGTTTCTTCAGTGAAACAGAGTGGAATCTGTATGATTGACATTGTCTGATACTCAAAGATGCTATACAAAATGCCATATTTTGTTCTAAAAGTAATTTGTAAGTAAAACATAGCAGTCAATTTACAAAATGATTAGGTTTTTTTTTTTTTTTTTCTGTTTTTTTGCATCTGCCCTTTGCTGTTTCAATTGATTATTTAGACTGAAATTGCAATCAGATCATTTTGAAAGCACTTAAAAAAGATTAATACATTCATTTGGTCGTGTCTAAGAAACAGTAAAATTTCTTTGAAATACTTCTGGTATTTAGATGCAGATATCAACAATCTTCCTGAGATTGCCAATTCATAGGAAAATTGATGCTTTAATTTTCCTTCAGTCAGCTGGTGTTGAGGATAAAGTATTTGGGAAATAAAGTTTAAAACCCCATTATGGCTGTATTTTGATTGTAGTAAAGATGATGTCTCCTTTGCTTCTCTGTCGCATCATCACAGTTTTGCTCTTCCAAGTCTGTACAGTACATGAGATTTTTAAAAATCCAAATTATCAATTTTTTTGTCTTTTTTTTTTAAATGAGCACATTTTTTTTCTAATTAACTCTTTGCTATCACGTTGTAGCTCTTAATTTTTGACATCGTTTGTATCTTAGAGATACTTGAGTTTTTGTTACTTAATTCAAAGCATTTCTACTGTTATGTTCAACTTTAAGCATATTCAATTGGATGCATCCATTCAATGATATAATTGCTGTAGCTAATTGAAATTGGTAGTATTTTCTGGTTCACTGTGTGATCCAAAGGTCTGAAATAATAAAAACTCAGAGCATTTTCTATTTTCTGGTGAACATTTCTGTTCATTACCCACTCCCTCTCGGAGATAGGCTTGAATTCCTAACAATTTTCCTTGGAAAATAATAATTAAAAAAAAAAAAACCACAAAAACGAACTTAGGCTGTAGATATTACTTTAAGGAACAGATTTTTCTGTCTTTCTAACAGTCCTCCTATTTGCAATTCAGTGATGGTACGGATCATCAGCTTTCACTTTTTGCACAGTAGACTGCAAAACAGATACTCTGTGTATTGAACATTGAAAATTCATGCTGATAATTGTTTTTATAGAGAGCTTCATTCTAAGATGCTGTGCCTACCCACCAGAAATTTCTAGCTCCCCTAATAGTTCACAATTCCACTATTTCCCAATTATATATCCAGTGACTATGAATTGCATTTAGTGTTTGCAGAAGCTACCCCATTCAGGTTCTGCTGGCTTTGTTTTGGTTCTTTTCTTAACCTTCTTAGGAAACACAGAAAGAATCTCAATGTTCTTTTTGATGCATTCTAAGTTTCTAAATATTTAAAGTTTAATTCATCAAATGAAAAAAGTGTAAAGTTGTTGGTTTTTTTTTTTTTTTAATTTTTATATATAGTAAGACAATTAAATGCATTCAGCAAAATGTGGAGCAACCAATAGTTTAAACTGTTGCAACCCTTATCCCTTCTTATGTGAGGGTTGCTCCAAAAGCAATGCCTACTGCTTTATTATGCTGGTTCACATCATCAGAGGCAGATGTTGGTGGTATGGCAATAGAGGTTGAACCTTCCCTCCAGTATCCCATTACATGTTGCCATGTGACAGATGGCAGCAGAGGGGCAGTCTGACACAATAGTGTCTGACATGCGTATGAAGTAAAGGCGTGTCACTGAATTCCTGCATATGGGAAAAAATGGCACCCATTGATGCTCACAGAACTTGATGGAGACTAACCAGTGGATGCGAGGGTAGCGAGGGCAGGTGGTGCATTTCAGCAGTGGCAGAAGCAACAGTGAGTGCTTCATGCAGGCTCTTGTTCATCACTGGCAAAAATGCAGAGCTAATGGTAGTGCCTATGTTGAAAAACAGTGTTTTGTAGCTGAGAATTTGCTTTA
This sequence comes from Centrocercus urophasianus, assembly GCF_019232065.1. Taxonomy (NCBI): domain Eukaryota; kingdom Metazoa; phylum Chordata; class Aves; order Galliformes; family Phasianidae; genus Centrocercus; species Centrocercus urophasianus. The sequence goes on along the minus strand of NW_024884364.1, from coordinate 32,377,330 downwards.
TCGTACAGTTATGTTGTGCTCTTTGCATTTACTGTAGTTTCTTGGAAATAATTAGGAGGCTTTACTTATGGAGCAACCTACACTGTGCACACACACACACATATAAAATTGCAGAGCAAGAGAGGGAAGAGAGTAAACTAATTTTACCTCAGTCCTATTCAGTGAGAGACAGAACTAAATATTTGCCAGTGGTAGGAACAAAATCAAGGTCAAAGGCAGCAGCACCAGATAGACTGAGATAAGGCTTCATCACCATTTGCCACCTGTGCTAGTTTCTAAGTTCTCACAGCAGAATTACTACGGAAAGTAACAGCTTTATATAAACAGGGAGTCGGTAATAATTTTATTGCTAAAATCAGAGCTGATGTTTCGTTACTTTCCCATGGCTGGGTAGAAGCTGGAGACAGGAGGTGGCTGTCAGGAGGTGCTGACAAATCAGCAAATTAAGTGATTTCTGGGAGAAGTGAGTGCCTGGCCCCACTCTGCAGTGCTCCTGTCATTTCATCCTGCCAATGCTGTGAGCGTGGGAAGAATGCAAGGTGGACATCATCCCTTGCTCCCTTGCCTAATGTCCAGTATTATGAACAGTGAGGGAAGGCAATCCTGCACCTGGACTACTCTCCTCTCCATACTTTGTTCATTATCCCCTGGGCTCAGCTGTACCAAGAAAGCAGTGTTGCAAGCTGGTTGAGGGCTTCCAGACTGAAGTGCTTCTGAGGTGCTTGTGGGAAGAGACATAGGAACTTCATGAGAGATAGAAGACTGAATATGACAGGCACAGCCCTTGGAAATGTCGGTAGATGCTACTTGACATCTCCCTTTGACTTTGCTTCTTCCCCACCACCTCTCTTTACTCTTGACTACTCCACTCCATTGGATATTTCTCAGCTACTGTTGCAAAAATGGGGTCCTATCAATGTGAGTGAAATGGAAAAAATCAGTTGTTTTCTACCTTATACTCAGAATAGTGAATAACAAATAATCAATGTTGCATATACTAACTATAGGGAAGACTTGTGTTGGGTCTGTCAGCATGATATGGCCTCCATAAATGTTACATGGATGAAAAGCTCAAGGAGCTGTTTTGAGTGAGCTTCATCTATACCTTATTTTACCCATTTCACCTGACCTTATTTTAAGCCACTTTTACACATAGCTAATACTCTTGAGTGCAATGTATATAGAGTAGGTTTTTTTGCCAAATGTATATCAACACTTAATACTGTGCTAAAATGTTTGTGTCATCTTATTCTTGTAACTAAAACTTGTTCTTCAGTACTAATCAAATACAGCCTACTAAGCACTCCACACATTCAAATGGAACAAGGGTCCCAAATCTTTGCTCTTTTTGAAGAAAGAAGCAAATTTCTAAGGCTTCACTTTCCTCTGCTTGCATATCTGCAAAATTAAAACAACATATCCAATCAAACCCTTTGGTTGGTTGTGTAGTATTTTCTTAATCTTCCCTAACACTTGCATTTACCTTCGAATTAAAGAGATGCACACAGGACAAAGTAGTTCAAAACTAACTCAAACTCAGGAAGCCTGCTGTGTCTATTCTTTTCCTCAAATTATAGATAAAGTAGCTTTCTCAACAGTTCTACTCACTGCAAAAATTGAAATCAGATATCCCTACAATGTGTTTCATTTGATAATGAGCTCGTCCCATATGCAGGACATTGCACATTCATATTCACATTTTTCCAGTTTATATTACTTTATACTTTTTTTCTTTTCCCTTATGCCAGGAATAACACAGATAACTGGTTTAAAAACCAGTTTACATTACAAATTTACATTATCTTTACATTACAAAAAGACATCTGAGAAGGTGGGGCATAAATGTCCAATGCATATCAACTTCTTGTGCTTTGTAAATCAATTCCTTCTGCCAAGGGTAAACTTCAGGACACCGAGGCAGTAAAAGGCTGAATGGCCTCACCTAGGACCCCTATCACTTGCCCACAGACAAGTAATTCAAAATGCAGCTTTACAAGGAGGAGAGGTAAAACATCTTTTGTAGTAAAGATCTTGCTGTTTGATTACAGTGACATACACTAATTTTACAACAATCATGAATTACTGAAGTAATGTAAACTGCTCTAGTTAAAATATTGCACATTATCATTACTGTAGCACCCAGAGGTGGGACACTCAGGAGTATGGAGGCCTTACTCATTCCGGAATGGCTTGCTGCTGGGGAACTTGTCTGCTGGGAGCCACAGGAGTTATCTTAGGTCCCTGAGCTTAAAGAAAGTCACTGAGAGAACACAAGAGATTTGTTGTATTAATTCTTCTTCTTTTTTTTTTTCTTTTTTTCCCTCCCCTTACTCTAAGTAGATTAGGGTTAAGACAGTGCTTGCTCCTGATTTGCCAGGAAAGCTAGGCTGACTCTCAGCTTTTTCATGAACCTGTAAGGCCTGTCTGTGACAATTTATCAAAAAACTGCAGTAACCTGTGATAGTGGGAGGTATGAAACATTTGCTTTTGTTACATGTTTTTGACTGTAAGGTTTTGGTTAACAATACACTGCACTGATTCTACTGTCAGACTTATTCAACACAGACAAATATGCCACTCAGTCTCTACGCTTAAAAACCTTCCACAAAACACTCACTGCTGTACATGATTGATGCATAACTACCAAATTTTAAGAAGTTTCACTGAGTTACCCATTACTCAAATATTAAATTAGTCTAGGATTTTTTTAGAGCTTCTCTGTTCATTAAGTTTCCACTGAGGAACTTCCCTTGTTTTTAGATCCTTTCCCTGTATGGCCTGGGAAGGTACAATGGCTGATCTGAAAGTAATGCCTCCTGTTTTATCACCTTGGCCCATGATGTCAGAAGCAGATGTTGGTAGCATAGCAATACAGGTTGAACCTTCCTGCCAATATCCAGTTACATGTTGTTGCAGTGTGACAGGTGGCAATAGAGGGGCAGTTTGACAAAGTAGCATCTGACATGGAAGTGTGTATGAAGCAAAGATGTGTCACTGAATTCCTCTATGCATAAAAAATAGCACTCATTGACATTCATTGATGCTTGCTGAATATTTATGGAGATCAAACAGTGGATGTGAGCACAGTGATGCAGTGGGTGGTGCGTTTCAGCAGTGGTGACAGCAATGCGAAAGACAAACCACATTCTGGACAGCCATGCACAGCTGTCATGATGAAATGAAGAGCATTTCTGTCAGCTCATCTGCGTGAATCAGCAGATTACAACTGGGGAACTGTGTACAGAGCTGAATGTCAGCTTCAATGCATTGGAAATGATAGTAGAAACATTGGAACAACTCAAAGTTTGCGCCAAGTGGGTCCCACAAATGCTCACACAGGAACAAAAGAACACCGTATGTAAGTTTGTCAGGACCTACAAAACCAATACAAGGCTGAAGGTGACAGTTTCCTGGATCACATCATTACTGGTGATGAGATGTGGTGTCACCAACACAAGCCAGTCAAAATGACAGTCCATAGAGTGATGATGTGAATTCCCTTTCAAAGAAAAAGTGGAGGACAGCCCTCAGCAGGTAAAGCGATGGACGTTGTCTTTGCGATAGGAAAGGGGGGAACCTTCTGGATTTCCTGGAATCTGGTTTATCATCAACTCTGACTGCTACACTGCAACTCTGTCTGAGCTGGAAACATGGACTTCCAGAGTCAGGTTCGAAAACAAAACACAAAACAACCTTTCCCTTGTAAGATGATGACACCAGGTCCCATAGCAGTTTGAAGACTGTGGAGCACGTTGCCAGTCTTGGCTGGACTGTTCTGCCACACCCAACATGTAGTCTGGGTGGCACCTTCTGACTTCCATCTGTTCATGTTGAGGAAAGATTGTCTATGTGGGTGACATTTTCCTAGCAACAACGCTGTCCTAGCAGCTGTGAAATAGTGGGTCACCTCTGCTAGTTTGTATTTTTATGTGCAGGGCATGCAGGCTCTTGTTAATGTCTGGCAAAAATGCATAGCTAATAGCAGTAACTATGTTGACAAACAACATTTTCTAGCTGAGAATTTGCTCTAGCAAATAGTGTTCTTCTGTTCTTGTATCTGTTGTAGTTTCCATGGGAATGAAGAGAAGGCATTACTTTGAGAGCAACCTACATACATCCATTACTCCTGTTCCGGCTCAAATCAGGAGTCCCCTGCTAGCACGAGTCAGTCAACAATTTGCCTTTCTAGGTGGGAGTGGTTGTTAGTGCCACAGTAGTGGGAATTGGTGTTCATAGATAATAAGCCTAAAAATTTTCCTGCTGTTGTAGCAGGATAAAATTTGAGTCAGTTCTGGTGCTTTGGTGGTGGTGAACTTAAAATTTTTATGCTGCATATAAAAAGCATGCACTTTAAACATGAAGAAAAGTAGTTCAGAATGTTGTGATGTCTTCTTGTGCTCAGGACATATTTTAACAAAAAGGGGTCTTGCAGCAGGAAAATAAATAGAAATAACTTAAGTTGTAACACCCTTCTGGAGATAAAGTTTCTCACCTCAGCAACACATGAGTCAGGCTGAGCCCCACAGAAGGGACAGTGATTGTGGCAGACCCAAGCTGACCTTCTGGAGCTTATTATAGTCATGCTGATCCTGCTGGGACTCTGCAAAGCACAACTGATGCCTACTTGTCTGCAAATCCTCCTGCTGCCCCACCTCCTTTCTTGGCACTGAAGGTTGAAGTTACCAGTCTTATCAGTTTCACAGCTGTTGGAGGTAAGGTGAGTCGGTAGGTGTTGCACAGGAGCTGCTTCACCTGCTGCTGGGGAGGAAAACAAGTTGTGATTCTCTGTTGTTGCTGGTAAAGTGTTATTGGCTTGGTGGAGTGAAAAGGAAGGAAGGAGTACATGGGTCCAGAGCCTGGAAGTGATGGTTTGAAATCACCACAAACTGCCTCTGGGCAGTACCCTTGGCTACCTGCAGTGAGTCACTGCAGCTTTGGTGGCTGTGTTCAGTAATGTGTCTCCTCCCCTTAAGTCTCTCCTTTCCTTTAAACCAGTTCACTGCTCCGTCTGTGACCCTCAGGCTTTATGTCTTATTTAAGCATCCTGTGCTTTCTAATGAGAACAGAATGCTCTGTTAGCTTGGTAGATTCATAGCCTCGGTTGCTACCATCACATTGGACCTTGCTTTCTACAAGCACTACATTCACTTTATGAAGAGCCAACAAATGTTATGAGAAAAGCCAATCTGTTCGAAGGTACACTGATATACAGGAATGGTTATTTCACATCTGGGATCTCTCTGCATGGAAAGTACACAGAATTTTATAACTCATCAACTCTCAGAGATGCCCAAGCGTGCTGAAAGTAAGACCATAAATTTCTAGGAGATAAAACATTTTCATAGAAAAAGAAAATACCAACAAAATAAGCCAGGTCTGTGGTGTTCTGGAATGCATTAGAAAAACATATATAAAAAAAAAATCCTGCCTTTTAATTTATGTATAAAAAAATGAAAAGATTCCCAACTTCCAGTAAGAGATAGAAGATTAAATACATACTTCTCATTTCATAGAAGACTGCCCTGTTAAATCTGAAATTTAAATCATAGTGGTTGATTATCAGTGCTCACCAAGAGGATTACAGAACAGTCATTAAATCTTATTACAAAGCGAAGTGCAGAAAGTAATTGCACATATTTGTAAGTAGCTTAGAATTGATTAAAAATGCATAAAGAAAAACGGCAAAGTTTTCTGCTGGCTCAAGCCTAGTAGCCCCGCTGGGTAAACACACACCAGCTCCTTTCTCCAGTAACCTTTTCAGCTTCCTCCCCGTGTGGCAGGAGGAGGATTTCTCCCCGCCCTAGGGACAGTGACACTACACACGATGCTTGGACTGCTGTGAGCTGCAGGAGATAGGGAAGGCCTGCATTCATGCTGAAGTTAGGCAGCTTTAGGAGAAGCTCACCAAGTTTAATTTAAGCCGTTCCTCAGGCTAAGCCTTTCTTCCCCCACCCCCTTCCTCCTCTGAAGGCTGTTTTAAAGCTGCGTTTTCAAAGCGATGTATGGGGAATTAAGTGCTCCGGTTCCACAGCTGTTAATGTGATTTTGTGAGCAAATACCCTCTACTCCAGCACTGCACAGAAAGCCATAGTCTGCTGTGAGGTTTTATACATTCCCTGCATGCAAAGCTGTGCCAAATCAAGGTAACTTTGGAAGTGAGTTATCTCTGAGCAAATTATTGGCATATGGAGCTTCTTGCTGTCTGTTTGTTTGGGCTGGGCAATGAGGCAGGCATTCCCTGCAGAGGCTGAGCAAGAGGTAGGACCGAGTAAATTTTGTACGCCATTCCATGCTTAGTTTTGCTTGGTTATATAAAGATGAGCCCCCCCACAAGTCAGCTTTGAGTGAGCAGAGACAAAATCAGTGTGTAACACACTGCAAGGATAGTCTAGTTCCATGCAATCTAGGTCTCAGAATTTTCCGGCTGGATATCAGGAAAACTACTCAGCAAGAGCAGTGAGGCAGTGGCACAGGCTGCCCTGGGAGGTGGTGCAGTCACCGTCCCTGAGGTGTCCAGGAGCCCTGTGGATGTGGCACTGAGGGACGTGGGCAGTGGGCATGGTGGGGGTGGGCTGATGGTTGGACCACATGATCTTAATGGTCTTTTCCTACCTCAATGATTCTATGATTCTAAGCCACTTGCTGATTTTAGGTTTGTGTTTAAGCTGCTCACATATCTCTTTTGGCATTGAAGATATATGGATATATTCCTGAGACAGTGTTGTGTCATGCTTTCCCTTTCCTCTTAGATTCATCTTTTTCTCAGAGCCGAGGCAGTTTGGTTATGTTCTACTGTGTCCATCTATGAGGATGTGGTAAGAAGGGCACGTGAAGTTTCTAATTACTGGTCTCACATTGACAAATTTATGACACTTCTTTTTATTTTCCTGTTTGAATTGAAGGGATTACAAAAGATTTTTCTGTTCTGTATTCATTTACAACATCTATATGAGCTTTTGAATAATCTTTGTTTGCAACTAGGTGAAAAATGCACATTTTGTCAACTTATCTTCACTTCATGGGACTAGACCTCAGTGGCTGTCCTTCACGTTAATACGAATTTAAGAACCGAAGCTCTACATAATGAGTTGAAAATATCTGTCTCAGAGTTTACTATTGATTTGCTTCCCTAACATTTCTGAGAATTACCCGTTGCATAATCTATAGAACCAAATGATTTCTTTGCAAGGTTGCTGCTATCTCTTAAGGTTTTATCTAAAGCCTTGAGAACTGTAATTTTTTTCTCAAAGTCACATAAGAATGTTAGTTTTCTTCCTGCTCTAAAGAAAGTTTCTTGCTTCAAGGATTGTGCAGAAAAGCTTACAAATATGAATGTCAGAGAACAGCATAAGCTATGGTGTCTGAAGGGTCCTCCCAGGAGATGAGCTGTTGCAGTGGAGGCCTGAGGTCCATATGGGGGACAGATCCAGAGGTAGGGATGGGGACCTGCTATAGTGCAGATGGGGCAGGCATTCATGGCCTTGAAATCATAGAATCATTAAGGTCAGAAAGACCAATAAGATTGTCTAATCCAACCATCAACCCATGCCTGTGTCCACCCTAGACCATGTCACTCTGTGCAACACTGATACTTTTCTTGTAAATCTCCAAAAATGGTTCCACTGCCTTGGGCTCAGCTGAACCTGTGTCTGTGGGCAGGGCTGAGGATTCTCAATCAGCCTGGTCAAGAACATTAAGGACTATTAGTGCTTCTAGGTCTCTGACACCGAACCCAGCAAAGGCAAAAGTAATCAGAACATAAAAAGAATACAAAGATGATTTTCTGAACTCGGGATTTTTAAGCAGATTTCATTTGATAGAGAAAAGACAGTTACTTCCTGAACCACGTTTCATTGAAGAACTGAGGCTGTGCCAGACAAGGCTCACTGTATGCTCTGGTTGCCTTTGCTGCTGCTTGCAAGGTTCATCAGCTTGCTCATACGAAACAACAGGTTACAGGTTCCTCTGTATGGTGTGTTTCTAAGTGAATTAGAAAACACCTGCCTTTTGGATTCTAAGCTCTTGATCAATTTTTTCTTATATATCTACAACTTGACTTAATGCTTCTCATTTTGTAGTAGATAAAAAACTTCAGCAGTTCCTTGATACTTTCAGATCGTCACATAGCAACATTTCAGAACAATTTACTCTCTTTTCCAGTCACATTTCAAAGCCATGAAAGGACTTCCATCAAACCACATGAACTGCACTTCCATGAAATGTTTGCTTTGACTTACAGCTGCAAAAGCCTGAAGCCAGCTGATATTACCATTGAAAGAGATATTTTGAAAATACTTTTGGTCCTGATTTAGGAAACTGTCTCCATCCAGGAATCACAGCTCAGTATGTGCTTTAAATGTGGTGTCAGGTCATGGAAATCAAATGGGTTTCTATGCATCTACCTCAGTATGATCCTGAATCTAGACCTTTGTTGATGAGAGGTAATCTTTGTTCTGGTTTGTACTCCACTTATACTATCATGTGTTTATCAGCAGCCAAGGAGATTGGAGAAGAGCTGCAATTTGTTAATCACTGCCTGGAGAAATCTGTAAGCTGATTCTAGTATAAATTAGCAGGCATGAGAATATGCTTTAGTAGTTTTCTGTTCCATTGGTAATGCAGGAATTTTGTTTGACTTTTGCCAAGTGTTTTTTTTTTTTTTTTTTTTTAATTATTGTTTTTTGGTAAAAACTATTTAAATGGCTTATGTTATTGTATTTTTTCCTTTTTTTTCCCCCCTCCCCTCTTTCCCAGGAGATAAAACCAATGAAATCCTCCTCTACTGAAATCAGTGGCAAACCTCTCATTGAATTCAGGATCTCACTCAACCAGAGAGTTTTTTGCAAATAAGGTATTTGGATATTGCACTCAAGGGTGATATTCACAAATTTAATGTTGCTTTCTCAAAATAAAAATTCTTGCATGCTAGCATGAGGAGGCCCTAACTGGAATGCTACTCCTTGAAAACTGATTCCCAGCCCTCTAACTTAAAGTTGTCATCAAAACCCATAAGATGGCAGTGAAGTTAGCTATCCTAGCTGCTTTACACAGTGTCAATAACACAGTTAGTTGTTTGAAAAGGAAAACAAATTAACAAATAAACAGAAAACAAGCAAGAATGAAAGGGTTTGCTCTCCCTGCTTGTACGATCAGACACGTCTTTCAGGCACAAGTGAGATCCAGTATGCTTTTGCATGTATCAGCCAGACAGAGGTGCCAGAGGTGGACTTGTGAACCTGGGAGCCTTTCAGATCCCAGGTCACCTTTATCAAGGTTGGATCCCAAAGCCATGCCTGTATGGGCCATACCTTTTTATTAGCTCAGAGGCTTGTCCAGTACTGGATTCACCATGCTAGTTTAGACTATTCGGCTTTCCTTCTGGCTGCAGATTGAAGATCCTCTGGGTCACCCAAAGCAACCACATCATAGAGTCACCTGACAGAACACAGCCTGTTCCCTGGCAGTGGAAAGTTCAGGTGGACAGGGTGTTGCAGGAACCATCCTTTATGATCAATTTGGGGTAAGTCCTCATACGTTAGTCCAGGGGCACAGTCACCTTCAAGCTCTACAGTGCCATGCCTGCATCTATTTGCAATGCTAGAGAAGGAATAAAAAGACCAGAGGAGGACTCTGCACAGGACTTCAGGTCTGCTGGTCTCAGCTCTGAGAATGAGATAAGGAATATACATATAGTGTGTGAGAGAGAAAAGCCAGCTGGATGGGTGAACCTGCAACAGAGAGAGATTTAACAGGCTGATCACTGCATTGGGAACTCTAAAAGCTGACTCCTTGGAAACTGGGAATGCATGAGAGTAGTTCTTTGTCACAGTGGGTGGGTTAAAGGATTTAGGGTAAGTAGAAAATGCAACATACCTACACATAAATGGGATTTGTTTCTGAATGTTTTTTCTTGGAAATATTTTTTTCTCTATGTAAAACTTTAGAATAAAACAGGAACAGAACTGTTCAGTTGGAAAGGTCCTTCAGATATCATGTAGTCCATCTAGCCTTGACCACTTCAGTTACATGTTTAAAAAGCTTGTTATTGAGGGAACTGTCCAAATATCTCTTGAACACTGGCAGGCATGGGGCATCAAATATCTCTCCAGGAAGCTGTTCCAATGTTTAATCACCCTTATCACAAAAAATTTTTATCCTAATGCACACTCTGAACATCCCCAGGCACAATTTTGTGCCTTTCCTACACATCATAGAATCATAGAATGGTCTGGGTTGAATGGACATTCATCATCGAGTTTCAACCCCCCTGCTGTGTGCAGGATCACCAACTAGCAGACCAGGCTGCCCAGAGCCACATCCAGCCTGGCCTTGAATGCCTCCAGGGATGGGGCATCCACAGCCTCCTTGGGCAACTTGTTCCAGTGTGTCATCACCCACTGCGTGAAAAACTTCCTCCTAATATCTAACCTAAATCTCCCCTGTCTCAGTTTAAAACCATTCCCCCTTGTCCTATCACTATCCACCCACATAAACAGTCATACCCCCTCCTGTTTATACACTCCCTTTAAGTACTGGGAAGCCACAGTGAGGTTTCCCCAGAGCCTTCTCTTCTCCAAGCTAAATAAGCTCAGTTCCCTCAACCTTTCTTCAAAGGAGAGGTGCTCCAGCCCTCTGATTATCTTAATGGTCCTCCTCTGGACCTGTTCCAAGAGCTCTGCATCTTTCTTGTGCTGGGGGGCCCAGGCCTGGTCTCAGGCCTGTCGTCATCCTGTTATCAGTTACCAGTGAACAGTGCCTGGCACCTCCCTCTGTACTTCTCCTTGGGAAGCTGCAGAGAGCAGTGAGGTGACATCTCAGACTCCTTTCCTCTAATCTGGACAACCCAAGTGCCCTCACCCTCTCCTCACTGGACATGCCTACTAGCCCTATTGTCAGCTCCATTGCCTTCCTCTGGATGCTTTCAAAGGTCTTTTATACGTTGTGGAGCCCAGAACTGCATAGAATTTTCAAGATGAGACCACATCAGTTCTAAATGCAGTGGAAGTATCTCCTCTTTTGATCAGCTGGCTATGCTGTGTTTGATGCACCCCAAATGTGGTTTGCCGCCTTGGCTGCCAGGGCGCACTGTTGGTTCATGTTGAGACTGCTGTCACCAGCACCCCCATATCCCCTTTCTGCAAAATTCTTTACCCTGTATACCTCGACTGGGATAAGTAATTTATTTGAGAAAGAAGGAGAGCTACTTCATGTTTAAGAGGACTCCCCAGATGACATGGCTGTTTCTATTTTTATGACATCTGGGTGGCAAAATAGATAGGGCGACATGGATTATGAAGATGCTGATGAAAAGGAGCTTATTTAAATTTAGGAGATAAAGCACATTTCAGCTTTGTATGTCTGTCTTCTGTACAGACTAATTAGTGTATGTAGGGAGATGAACAATGAGAGAGAGATATACCAAGAGAGATCTGTGATATGACTTAACCTTTAAAACATTACCATTGAGTCTCAGCATCTCTCTGTCTGCATTCCTCTATGGATAACACCTGGCCTCTTTAAAGTGTTCCTGCATGTGCAACCAGAAGGAAGAGGCACACAGAATCATGGGTCAAATATTTCAGGTAAATATCAGGAATGGATATTACAGAAATGTGCATTCTCACATATGTTCACATACACATATATAAATCTGATTGCAGATCTAATTAATGCTAACAGGTAAGTTCTAGCTATCATTAGACTGTATACCAAATGTACATAAAATGTAGCTAATTGTGCTACATCAGTTGACAAATAAAATACTAAGGTAGAAGAATACAGTACTCTTTATACAAGTACTTCAAATGGAATATATAATACAGAATATTGATTCAAGAGGGTTGCTGTATTGAAAATCAAATGAGTTTTTGCCAGTGCTGAGAGCAGACAAGCCTCGTGCAATCAGCCTGCTCAAATACTCGTTACAGCAGTGCTGTTTGTGGCACTCTACTTAACAATCTGTTAGCAATTCCATTAAAAGAAACCTTATTTTTCAGGGGATTATATTTTGGCCATAAAAAGTTGTTCCAGTAAGAAATTAAAAACATATTTAGAGATGTAGTGGAAGGGAACACGCTCACTCCTCCATCCGAGTTGCTTTTAAAGGTCTGATCCTGGGTCACTTAAGTCAGTAAGAATTTTGCAGTTTTTTTGGTCAGGAGGAGTAGAATTGAGATAAAAGGGTCTCTCAGTGATTAACTGCAGTTAACAGTAGCTTTGATTTTGACCTTAGCCAAGCTTATGTTCTCCAATAAGATTTAATCACTAGTATGTGAGGAACTTTGAGGTGTCTCAGAATTATTTCTCTCCAAATAGTTTCCTATGGTACAGTCCTCAGAAAAAGCTTTTCTGATATGATACTTTGGTAAATGAAGGCCAGAACTATGGCCCAGATTTCAAGCCCAGTTCAAGCAGTTCCCTTCTGTGCCAAAATGGGGCCCTCCTACTACAGCTCCTGTGCTGAAAGCTGGCACTGGAGGCAGTAGACTTAAGGACAGGAGAGTAATGTATTATCTTGAACAGTGAAGTGTAACATTTATAGGATGTGACATTCAGCTAGACCAGATCCTGTGCAACCTGATCTGATGTTGATTTGGGCCTGCCTTGGGAGAGTGGTGGTTGACCAGGCACTTCCAGAGGGTCTTTCCCACTTGCATTTCTCTGTGGTTCATGAGAGTTGTTATGAGGAAGTCTAGTATCTGCTGTTGCCAAGAGCTGCTGGGATTCCTATTCAGAGTCACTGATAAATATAAAACTTTCTGATGCTTTAGGACACAGAGTGTCAGGGTTTGCTTGGATCCATTATAGCTGTTGTGAGAGAAATAGCTTGGCTTGCTTTTCCATATCCAAAGTGAATGATTTATCTGACATGCTGTGAATTCAAATTCTTCATTTTTTTCTCTCTTTGGGGACCACTTGAAACTTTATTTACACAAAAATTAACTTGGATTGTAGCGTAGAAGTGCTTCTGAAAATTTTGCCCTGTAGAGTTGCATTAGCAGCAGAGCTATAATTGTGTTTCCTCTCATTTGTTCTGTAACGCTAAAGTTGCACCAGTGTATTTGAGAGGTGTATTAAGGTTATTAAAAGGTACTTTTTATACTTCTTAGACAGTTACTAAGAAGCAGTATGACAGCTACAAGAAAAATGAACAAAATGAAGGAGCATGTGAACTGAGAGTACATCAAGATGACACAAACAATGCTAAATCTTAATATTGATGCTGATTTACTATTTGGAGTCATGCGATACAAGCCACACCAGACTCTGTGTTCAAGAGAAAGTCAAACTACCAATGTGATGAGAGGTATTGTCTTCCAGGTAAAAATAACGAGTTCGTGTAGATGTTGACAAGCTCTGTGAGACAGAGATGATCTGTAGTATGATTTGATGAACACTCCTAAAATGGGACAGTAAGCTCCTATTCCAAAAAGATCACTGTAGAAAGCTATGTATCACCTTGTAATGTGAAATATATTTAAAAGGCTGACGATGGTGACAAAGACAAAAAGATGAAAAACAAAATTCATCCAACAATTATGATTGTTAAGGTCTTTTGCTTTTAGATTTTACTGTCTTGTTTAAGTTTCCTCCATGCACACAAATATGAAGAAGAGAAGCCTTTCCCAGATCTCATATAAGTTTTTCCTTCTTGCCTATTTAGAGACAAGTATGCCTGATCCTTCAATTACTGCTAGCTCCAAGCTGTGTCATCTGCCTTTGAAATATTCATTTGCTGCCATCTTTGCTGCCATCATTACAGTGATTGCTGTACACCTTTGCTGTATTTGATGCTAGCCTTTGGTCAGTGCTGATGTCCTTTCTAATCTTCTAATCTAATACAGAAAATGTTCTATTGTGTGTTTTTCAAAAATGTGTATATATAAATAAACAGTAGCTTCTGTGCTCAGCTTCTTTGCAGTCTTACACCTTCCTCCTGAGTCAGCTACTGTGCTTGTTTGCTCCATCATTATCCTGGCTGAAAAATGTCAGAGTGATGGAGTACCTACGAGCAGTTTCCCAGTGAAAAAATAAAGGATTTGCTGAGTGAGCATGAGATGTGTTCCACAGAGAATCCTAATATCTGGTGGCAAAACCAGGACAGAAGCAGGTCCCCTTGCAAAGAGGTTAACCACTGATGGAAACTGAATTGTCACAGAGCCTAAGGAGCAGAATTCTTTCTTACTATATTTATTCATATGATGGCTGTGGCAGGCCCCCCCCTTTCCCATTTACATACATACATACATACAGATACATACATACATGTTCTCTCTCTCTAGGTGCATATAGATCTGTATTCTCTTTATTATGTGTATATAAATTTATATGAAAAATATGTACACATACATATTTGTAAGAAAACCACGTCACTGAAACACTAGAAAAATGGTAAGATCTACTGGTATGTATTTTAAATAAGATTCCTCTTTGTTTGTGGGTTGATATAATCTTCAATTACATGACTGTACTAATTTTTCCAGGCAGGCCATACCATTCTGCACATGTAACCTCCTTGTAAGGAGGTTAAATTCTTTTCAGTTTGGCTGGTTTTAGTGAGGTTTCCTAGTTGTATTCCTGAGCAATACTTAACCTTTGGTAGATAAAATAATCTTATGAATTCATGTTCTCTTCTGTTCTTGTCCCTGACTTGCTCTGTCCTTCCCATGCACAAGTGCACTGACTGTAGGATTGGACCACACCACTGTGTAGTCTTCTTTCAGTGGAGGGTAACAAACCACTGATGGAAGGAGGGTTGAAGACATATGCTTTTGCCTTTGATATTGAGTGGAAAAAAAAAGAAAAGGAGTGACATACAGATCTCTGGCCATCACCTTCCAGTCTTGTCCTAAATAGCATTTCACAGCATCTCTACACCCTTCTTCCCTTTCCTAGTCCTGCTTGCCTCACTGCTCCTTGCAGTTTTTATTTCTGCCTATTATTTTGTTTCTGCCTATTTCTTTATTTTCACTATCCTCCTCCTGAAAGCTTTATCCCTGACATTGAATTTGGCATGTTTCCCTGTCCTTTGAGGCCCCAGCCACGTAACGTTTTGAGAACAGAGTAGAGATAGTCTCCCTGTATTCTTTTCCCATTGGTGGTGTCTCAGTATTAAGGCTAGCAATTTTAGGAGTAAATCCTTTTCAGCACCTCCATCCTTACTATACAGTGACATTTATTTGGTGGCAGTGCAGCATTTATTCTGATTGGCACTGGGAACCTGCACAGAGACGGTCCAGGCTCTGAGCAACCTGATCTGGCTATGGACATCCCTGTTCATTGCAGGGGATTTAGACTAGATAACATTTAAGGGTCCCTTCCAACTCACGATTCTATGATTCTATGGAGCAGGCTCAGTTCATGTGTTAGTTGCCCAAATGTAGCTTAGAACAGGTTGCTCTGTACTAGTGAATGGAAATTTTCTTAAGTGAACCCTTAGCCAAACTCAGCCCAAGAACACACCTTTGGGCCTAGAGCAAGTCCACCTCCTTCTATCATACCTCTTTTCTGTACATGGATATTTAGAATCTCTAAGATAAATAGTTGTAAGTTTTTTTTCTAGTTGGCCTCTATTTTGTAGAGAAATGCCTGAAATACCTTACATGAAACCTCTCAATATGATAATCCTCAGATAAATAATTTCTCTGAAGACTGTACCTTGCTCACTGCAGTTCAGTAGCATCAAATTGCTACCGATAATAGTGAGGGCTTTAGTATGGAAAGCATTGGGAAATGGTTGGACTAGAAGATCCTAGTGTTTTTTTCCAACCTAAACGATTCTATGATTCTATTCAATCTCCATTACATCTAATACTGCACTGATTGTATTGCCAGCTCACCAAATCACAGCAGCATTGCAGGGATGGGATAGTGGGAGCTTTAGCCATCTCCCTGGCCTCCTGGTAGATGTGGGGCCTGAGTTATTTATATGTTGTCAAACATGCCTTCGGCAGGTGGCCTGAAGCATTGTAGCCATGGAGGAGCATTCCTTGTCACTTCTTGTATGTTAAAATATGCCCAGACTAGGGAGCCCTGAAGCTTGCTAACCCAGATGTAGAACAACAGGAGCTGGCCTGTAATTCATACCAGATATAAAAGGAATGCATTCATGCTCTCAGACACCCCTTTCCACGATGAAGAGAAGAGTTAAGGCTTGTGCCCAGCATTACTTTAAAAACTGAAGAGTTTCCTCTCCCCAAGTGGATCTGAAATGAAAAAGAGGAGGTGTCCTCATAAGTGCTGCTTGGTTTCTTGCATATTAGTTCCTCTGTGGAAGTTGGCTGTCTTTTTACAGGCAATTATCGTGTTTCACTGTTGAAAAAAAAAAAAAAGCTAAAATCCTTTGTGGAGGTGGAGAAATTAATTATTTTTGCTCAGGTCTGAAAGCATCAAAAAGGGAAACTTGAAACCTTTGTACTGTACAGTTTTATTCCACTCAGCTCTAAAGAATACAGAATGATGCCGTTCACTGGAGAGAAATGTACTGTATTATTTCAGAGGTTTATTGTTACCAATATAATTTGGGAATGTGCTTTGCTCCCTATGGAAAAAGAACCGTTTCACAATGTTCTGTACTTTCTCTTCTGATGTTCCTGGTCCTGCTGGATGAATGTGCAAGCAGTTAGGTTAGGACATTCATTCTCCTAAAAAAGTAGGTAAAAATTATTCAGTAGATGTCCCCTTGTCAGGCGCTGATCTTATTTCTCACACTGTGGAGCCCACAAATAGCTGTAGCAAATTTCTGAGGAAATCTGACTTTAGCCATCTCTAAATAAAGGTATCCCACCATCCTATGGATACACAGCAGCACTCTCACTAGATCCTACCAATCAGATGTCCTTTACTCCCTCTCACATTACGCTCCAGGCCTTGCTGTTCAGAAGTTCAGCTTCAGCTGACGACAGCAGTATGGATGTACTGCAGCTGCCCAGCTGCAAAGAAAGATCCACCACTTAGCAGTTGGCAGGCAGCTGATTTTTGTGCCTTGTAGCCACATCACAGTGCTGTTGCACACTGTAATGACCAGGATGCCTTAATGAGGAATACCTCTCTCCACTGGTGATGCACAGTCGACACGTAGGAAATCAATACCCAGCAAGGTCATATGTCCTACCCAAGAATTTCCTTTCTGATATACTTTACAGACTCATAGAAAGGAGGACTTACTGCTCACGGTTGCTTATGCTTTCTTGTTAAATCTGAAAGCAACACACTGTACCCAACAACGCTTCCTTAGGACAGCAGCCCTGCAATGTTGTTTGCTTGGGATGGGGCTCCTGTTGGGAGAAGCTGCCCCCTGCTAGTGTTTCTTGCACTCCTTTAGCTAAGAGGAACAAATGCCCTTAGTTTCAATGTACAAATATATTTTGTATGTGATTGAAATAAAGTTTCAGTGCAATTTTTCTAAGTCTGAACCTCACTGGTATACTTGTACACTCCTCTGTCAAGCTCTGGTATAATGACACATTTACATTTAGGATCACTTTTTGTCTCTGATTCAGAATGCAGTAATGAAACATTGCACACTGATCTGAGAGGAGAAAAGTCATGTTCTCCTAAAACCTGGATTTTAATGAGTTTAGAGTGAAAATCAATGTTAAATTAAAAAGAGATTTCAGTGCAACAAATGCCCAAACCAAGAGGGGAAAGTAATTTGCTTGCTTTTTTAGGTTCAGTTTGAAATTTTCTCACAAAGAAAAAGCATCACTGTTCCCCATCCATAAAGGACTTTGTCTGGAAATTTTGAAGGAGCAAAATTTTATGCCTTGCTCATCTCACGAATGGATGTCAATGTCCTGTAACCTTAATAACAAAGGTTACATAGGGATTCTTCAAAATTCAGTTTTCATAAGGAAAAGCCCTGGAGAACAAATGATATTAGTCCTGAGGAAATTACTTTTACTGCATGTATGTGACTGTAACAGACTGAGAACAAAAATCGATGGCTTATCCGCACAGCATGAACCCTTGAGATTATGGAAAAGCGGAGCTTGAATAAGTTATTTTACTTTCAAAAAGAGCACTGGGACAAACATAAAACCAAAAGAAAAACCAACCCATTCTCTGTGTAATGCTCTGTGCTTGCTGCAGCCTTATTCTCACGGTGAATATCACAATATTGCAGAGTACATGTGTCTAAGAGAACACTAACCTTTTCCTTAGCTTCAGAACAGGAACGTGAGAAGTGTAAGTTATTGCTTCAGTGCAGATTTCCTGAGCAATCTTCAATAGTTCATTTAATTTCACTATGTATCAATTTCATGCTATAAAAGGAGCCTGTTACTTTTCATTCTTTTCTACAATGTTGTGAAAATGTGTTGTAAAATTTCAAAAGATAAACAGCCATGGGAGATATACATAATTGTATTGATATTTAACTCTTCTTTCTCCTCTTCTCCTGCTTTCTTCTAGATATCTTTAAATGTGATTTTAGGAAACAAAACAAAACAAAACAAAACAAAAAACAATGCTACAGGAGCCTGTACTACTCTAGAGCACCTCCAAAAAATCATTGCATTGGAAGTTTTTTCTAGGAAAGAACTTGGGTTACTTTTTGGGCTAGAAGCAGGATATAGACAGTGAAAACTTCCCTAGAAGGGAGTGTGTAGGCTGAGTGGCTTTCAGTACCTTTATACGACCATTTGACAGGGTGGTATCAGTCTGCAAATTGGTGTAATTTAGGCCAGTTCCTATTGTACATTCTTTCTTTTTCTTTGCCAGCTGCCCTAAACAACAGATTAATGCTAGTTTCTGCACGGATGACTCAGCCTTGCCAAGGCAATTTGCAGTGTCCTGCAAATCTTCTGTGTTTCTACTAAATCAAATGGGTGATTTTAAGGGAGTTCTGCCTTGCTCCATTCACAAAGCAGACCCTGGCAATTTTTGGAGTTGTTAAGTCAGATTTACTCAACCTGAATTTGCTTTTGCTATAAGCATAAGAAACTATGTGTATTGGTTATTGATAATTCTTTTCAGATGTGATTGTATAGGTGCAATGCAAATATACTTATTTTTACTAGAAGTTATTTTGGTACTGGGGGTCTATGAAAAGCCTCTGAGACCAATTTGAGCCTATTTAAGCATTTGAAGTATTTTGCAACATGTTGGCCCTCTTCCTTGGGGTACAAAGCGCTGCCACAAAAAGATTTGAAGATTTTATCCCAGCACCCCAACTTGATTTCCAGTCTGTGGCTGCTTAGAAATGCTCAGCATCTGACCAGACAGCCAAGCAAAATCATCCCTTGACAGAGTGACTGACAGGTTCACTCATTTGACGTGATGAGTGCGTGTCAGTCTGTCGCAGCATGCACTGTTGCAGAGCTGGCATAGCGTTGGTAGCCCCGTTTTCCTCCCTGTTTCAGCCGTTCCCATTTAATCACCGCTTTCCTCTTTTGTCTTTCCCAGGCAGTGTTGCCATAGTAACGGTGTCTCTTGACCATGCTGCCTTCCTCCCATCAGGGCTACCCCTGTCAGCCTACCATCAGCAAGGCTTCACCCATCTCAGAAGCTCTCTCTGAAAGCTGCTTTCCCAGCATACGTGCAAGTAGTTGGCAAACTCTTTGGTGAAGGTGTCTCTGGACATTGCAGCTGGCGCCACCAGACCAGCAGCTGGTTTTATGTTGCATACTGGCACGTGTTAATTACCTGTGAGCAATTAGATCAAAAGGAACAAACCTTCCTTCCTCCCATCACAAATCTCATCTTCTATTTCATCTTGTTCTGATCCTGATGTTCTCCAACATCACTTCGCCAAAGCTAAACCTGCAACAACTTCAAAACCATTTGCTGCCCAGGATAGAGGTTTGCCTGATCAATCATACAAAAAGTTGCAGTGGGATTTGTTTTTAAAATTATTGCTTGTTGCCCTTTAATCATTTTCCTAAACTAGTTTTGTTCTACCAAACTTTTGCAACAGGTTCATTCAGCAGTTCTAAATTTCTCTTCTCAATAAGATCCAGATGTTAAAAGAACATAGTATAGGGTTTGATGAATGTATTGAAAGGATTAATTAAAAAAAAAAAAAGTTTCCATAAATATCTAAATGCATAAATGAACTTATTTTTAATGAAATATAGAACATTCTGTCACAACAGGCTATTTATACAAGAGATTTCCATTTGACACAAAGTAATGTATCTGTTTATTAAGGATCAATTTCATGTGTGTTGCATGTACATACTGTTTTATATCTTCTTATGAAGAACAGCAAGTACAAACATAGATGCTGAACTGCCATTTGAGGTGCAGCTAATGGACATGCGAGCGGATGCTAAGTAGAGGAAAATACAGAGAGAAAATACAGAGCAAGTATCTGAGAAAATATAGAATCATAGAATCATTAAGATTGGAAAGACCACTAAACATCTAGTACAACCATCAATCCATGCCTGTGACCACTTAAAAGCATGTCCCTCAGTGCCACATCCACACTCGTTCTCCAGGGACAGTGACTCCACCACCTCCCCGGGCATCCTGTGCCACTGCATCACCTCTTTCTGAGAGGAAGTGTTTCCTAATATCCAACCTGAACCTCCCCTGGTCAATGGAAGGCCATTACCGCCTTGATCAATCTGATCTAATCTATTCTGGAAATATTGTTATTGAATAATTTACCTAAAACTAAGCTGAAACACATAAAGGGACAAAATTAAGACTCCGTGCGAAAACTGTATACGTAAAAAGATGTGTTAGTAAATGATTAGATTCTCTATTTATGCAATGCAGATATGTGCCATTGGAGCTGCATGACATCAGTAAAAATGTGGTAAAAACTAGTGAAAACGTTAGCTTATTGCTCCTATTATTACAGTGGGTAAGATTGTACTCAGTATATCTAATAATTTTAAGTATAGAAACATAATGATAGACTCTAAATTAGCTGATAAAAACAAGTCTCTAGGGAAGCCACTCTGAATAATACTCTGAAAGTGTCATCACATCGTCTATAGTATTCAGAAAAAAAAAGGAAGTTGGATTAGAAAAAAGGGCAAAAACTGGAATGGAAAAGCTCATGTCTGCACTAAATGTACTAAATGATGTTACATGTCAGCACTATCCCTGCGGTACATATATTTTGAATGCTTTACAGTTCTGGTCATACAATCTCAAAAATGACTTCACTGAACAAAAAAGGTGTTGAGAGAAGAAAGAAAAATAGTAGAAAGATAGAACAGCTTTTCTACTGATTGGGAAAAGTTGAAGTACGCTATGCTTTATCTCAGAAAGTACGCTTTATCTCCGAAAATAGATGAGAACTACCAAGGGCTGAGAAATGCCACAACTATTGTGAACAATGTAAACAGGGAATATGTTTTGCTGTTTCTTGTAACACCAAATTAGGAAGCACATTTAAGACAGAAGAAAAGAGAAATAGTATTTCATTTACCATTTTGCTGAAGCTGTAGAGCTTGTCCTAAGAGGTGGAGGTTGAAAAAGCTTCGCTGGATTAAAAACAGGATCCAGTGAATTTGCAGAGGCACAAGTGCTAAGAAGCTCAAATTAATTTCCTCATTTGCTGGGGTAGTATACAAGGGCAGGAGTGCTGTGTGTTCTCTTCCCCCAGCCTCATTGGAAGATGAGCTTCATTCACCACTCCTAGTGAACCTTTCATGCCACGTGTATTTTGATCTGGTCCAATGTAGTTGTTCTAATATACCTCTGACATGATGAGATGGAGATAGACTGTTGTCCTTTACAGATTAGCATGTCTTTCTCAACAAGGCGGAGTATACTAAAGAAAGTATTCACTAGCACAGCTCCAATGATCCATTGCTACAAAACTATTTCAATTTCTCAACTAAAATGTGGCTGTTTCTCAACAGCCTCAATTTCTTTGCTGGTGGCTTTGTGCAAGAATAGTCAGTGCTCAAAATTTATATCTAATTGTTCTTTGACAGTAAGATTCCCACTGAAGAAAAAAAAAATATAATGCATGTTGCTATTTTATTTTGCTTTTTTTTTTATTTAAATTCTATAATTTAATTTGAGAACATGTAAGATTTCTACTCATTATAACTTAGAAACGTCCCTGACCTATGGAGTAGTGGTAATGCAATGAAATATAATAGGTCAAATTCCTGTAGAACTACATAGAGGCTGAATTTGATTTTAAATAATACTTTACATCTTTTCCATCAAAGCTCTGAAAGTACTTTAGACTTACATGACTTAAATCTCAGTTGGGTTTTGTAAGCTTTTTTCCTAAAATGTATCACCATAAAATGGTATTTTTTCAGGTTTGCTTTTATAGACTTTTTTTTCCCTGTTGCTTTGGACAAAAATTACTTTTCCATTCCTGGTAACTAAAGTCCTGGGTGGCATTCACTGCCTAGAAGTAGCTACAGGAAATAGAAAAATTACAGTTTATTCTGGTACAGTGGGGTACCTGTGAAAATGTTCCTGTGCACTGCAGTCCTATTGAGACTTTCAGTGAACTCTCTTGCACTATTAGTTAATTACCGAAGAAAATCAGGTCAAGAAATGGATTTCAGCCCTAGAGATTATCATTATATTCTTGTTACAGCCATGTTGCGCTCAGAAATAGCATACCCTGTCTTTTCATTTCAGATGCGTTTCAGTTTAGTCTGTCAGAGAACTGTATGTGGTGTGGAAACCTCTAACCTAACCCTTTGGACAAAATTTCTCCACACAGACATAAAGTTGTACCAGAAATGAGTCCCCTTAATGTGTTTTCTTCTCCAGCTCTAGCAATAATTTTGCTGTTGTTTGCAATAGTAGTAACATATTTTCAGTGTTGGTAACTACTTGAAAACGTGAATGTTCTATCTTTCTTTTTCATGTTATCTTCTGAATGAAAATGTGAATGAGTTGGTTCTTGATTTTGTTTTCAGTTTTGGGGGAGCAAAGGCGCAAGGCAGATGGGAGCTCTTGCTATGTTTAAACTGTTTATGCTGGGGAACTGCAAGTGGGATGTCACATCCTACTTCATCAGTCATAATGAGTCAACGTATGTGAAGAGTTCAAGATGTTCCCTTCAGCAAAGCGAGGCAGCACACAACGGAGAGAACAATTCTGTGGTTTTATCTTCAGCAATAACTGCAACTGCTCAAGGAAATGACAGAGGTACAAATCTGAGCAACATGGTGCTCTGCCAAAGTCACATAGCAGAGTTAGGTCCATAATGATGAATAGCACAATGTGCTAACCTGGAGTATTGTTCAGTTTTACTTGCCTCAACTCAGCAAAGGTGAAGAAGTAAGAAAGACCCAGAAGTGACAGTGAGAATGATTAGTGTTTCCTGAAAGAGAAGATTAAGCAAGGTAAGAGTAACTGACTCCTGGCCCTTGTAGCGGGAAACATGACCGGCCTGTAAGAGATGGATCTGTAAGAGAAAGTCTGAAAGGGGAAATGGATTTCTGTTTACTGCCTTATTATATACTAATGCACTGAGTAGCTATAGAATACCTAGTAAATAACAGCTTACAACACTTCTGTCAGGCTTTTTTTTTTCTTCCATATATTATTCGGGAAAAAAAAAAGGAACAGAACTTCAGACCTTCCACAGGGTGATATTAAAACAACTTGCTGATAGCTGTAAAAAGAAAGGCAGTAGAGTATGAAAAATGGAAACACTTATTTTCCAAACGACACAGTTTTATGAGAGCTCAACCCTTGCACTTCAGGATATAAATTAAGAACTAATTAAGTGGGTACACAAATTAACTTTCATCTTGGTCGTAACAGTATAAGAGTATTTATTGCTTGTGCTTCATAGCTCTCTCCAAAGCCCTGTCAGACAATGCCCAACACCTGGTGATGTGTCTGACAGGATATGACACTGGCTTGATCTGGTACATCAATTTTTACGTAAGAAGAGAGCAGCCGAGTTGCTTTGTGCCTATCATATTTTATATAACGTGCTTGTCAACCACTAAAGTGATGAAGTATTAAGAGGTTATGTTTTTAAGAAGTTCCATGTTCCAATATGAGATTGAAATATAGAGAAGGGTTTTGATGGCAAATACTTAGGATCTGAAGCCTAAATGGGAAGAATGAAAAAAGGTGGTAAAGTTAGGATTAAATCCCAGCTGTCTGATCCATTCTGTGTTATATGGAGTTTTCTCAGTAAGATATTCTGAGTGTTATCTAAAACTACTGTCTCTAGCCAGAAAGATCCTTATCTACTCAACATAAACATAACAGGCCTTCTGTCCACAGCATGAGATTGTACTTTGAGAAAAAAATCTGTATTAACAAGTGAGCTTGGGTCTGGCATTGCACAGCTGACCTCAAAGCTCCATCTTTTCGCAGCTTAAAAATCTGAGCATTTATCTGGTTTGTGGGCAGCTCTGCAGCCTGCATGTTACTGCTGCTACATTGCCACAATCTATGCAAAATTAAACAAGCTTGGAATTGTCTCAAGGATTTTCAGTAGTGCTGGCAAATCTAAAGAATGGAGGAAGGCTAAGATGAACCACTGAGGAGAACTGGGTGAGGAAGGATGGAAAAGGCCCACAGCTTAGTTGTTGGCAGCCCTGCCCAGAGGGCTGAAGTTCAATCTTTAAGGTCCCTTCCAGTCCAAGCCATTCTGTAATTCTTTGGGAGCTGCAGATAAATTAGGAGAACTGGGGGAGTTCCTGTGGTCCTGAGAGAGACCCATAGGGTTTCCAGGGACTTGTGCAGACTTTGAAGGCCTATGGGTGCTTGCTGGAGTGCTTCTCTCTCTTCTGTTCCTCAGTCTGTCAATTCCAGGAAGGAAAACCACTGCTTCTTTACCAATGACTGCTTCCTTTCTGATGCTGGAGCTCCTCTCTCCTGCTCCAGGTGACCCTGCATCTGTGTACCCTTGCAAGTAGTCCCCTTTTCCTTCTGCAGTAGTGCCCTTCTTCTCCTCCTGCTCCCTCAGCATCTGTCCTGCTGCATGAGGAGGAAGGCGGCAAGGCTTTTTCCTGCAGCAGAGGAAAGACAAACAAATGGGTGGTGAGAGGTCAGACCAGAGTGTAGAGGCAGAGGACTTGGCTGGTTTAACCTGGAGAGTTACCATCACTTGTTGTTCAAAGGTCAGTCCCTCCTTCCTCCATCTCTCCAAAGTAGGTACTCTGGGATGCTCAGCAATCGGCTGCCTTGGGCAAATGTTGACATTGAATATACACAGATGCAGTCTTGTACTTTTGGTATGTTTGTGTGAGCTATGGTCACCTCTTTGACTTACAGAAATAGTCTGAGCTCACCTTGAGGCTGTGGGAGCTTGGGGTGGGTGGGAATTAAGAGGAAGGATTACTGCTGCGCCCACAGAAAGCTCTTGCACGTTGCCAAAGTTGTTTGTCTGAGGCTTAGACAAACATCTTGGAAAAATCCAGCCAACATACTTGTGTGCATCCCACAGTCAAAGCACAGGCACGTATTTATCAGAAACCTATCATGTACCAGATGGTAGAATAAAGTGGTTGTTTAAACACACTGTGACTTAGGGTAACCTGGTATAGCGCATTCTCAAAATATGCCGCATGTGTTTCTTCACAGATCTCAACTAAAGTATGGCAATGAATAACTTCTCAAAAATCCTGGTACAACAACATGTTTTTTGTTTTTTAAATGTTATCTAAGAGTTGCTATAGCAAACTCTTATAGCAAAGAATTAGATCTGTAATTGAGCTTTGCTGAATACAAGCAATGCCATGAAAGAAGAATTTAATTCCAAAGCATGGGCCTTCAACTGTGCATCTGGGGAAGTCCACAGGGACATCTAGAACCTACCCAAAGCACTACGCTGCCATGGGATTGACTGGCTGCTCTCCAGTGCAGCCCAAGTCTGTGCTCTTCCCCATATTTTGTCCCAGAAGGTACACGTGAGTTATGCCTAAGCACAGATTCTTGCTTAGTTATGGAGACAGCATGCTTCTGGCAGAAGAACTGGGAGCTGTAGTGAGTTCACATTCACCCATTTTGATGCTCTCTGAGAAAGGTATGCCAATCTGCATGGTGAAAATGCTGTTTGCCTATCATTTATGTGAAAAGGACAGCTTGCACTCGCCACCGGTCACAGCTGCATTGAATCCAATTTCAGGTTACAGGGTGAGCTCAGGAGTTTCGTAAGACAATGATTGTTAGCAGTTCTTTTTAACAAGAAAAGCAATTTCTATTGGGAAAATGCAACTTTCTTTCTGTATTAGGCATGCTGCTCCCTTGATGGGTCTTGATGGGTCAGTATCCTATGATTCAGAGCCCCGGATGAACTCCACAAAGCTTTAATCACTGAGCATCTGCAAACAGCTTCCTTAGGGGTGAGTGTCTTTGAGTTGTTCATCAAATGAAGTATATGATAAAAAAATGTTTCTTATTGGATTTTGACAAGTTCATTTTCATAGTTTCTTAATTACTTTTCTCAGCTCTCAAATCATCGAGTAAAATGAAAAATAGAAAAACACTGCACAGGAATATTTAGCACAGGTTTTATTGTTTGTATTTTTTCTCTGTTACATAACTACTTCTTCCTTCACTTGCAGAAAGTGTTGTTACTCACATGTGATTCATAATTCTCTCCCTCAGCTCCTATATCTGCTTTTCTCCCCCCCTGAATACTATCTACAAAATTTTATGACGATATTTTCTGAATTACTTTCCATTTTTGCTAATGCTGTGGAGGGAATACAGGCAACAGATAGCAAATAGGCTTCTAGTCTCTTATTTATTCTAATATTCTAGTTCTCTTATCTATTACCTGAAGAATTATGGACTAAACTTTGCTTCTGGAATCTCCGCCTCAAATAATATCCAAAGAGAATTTTATGTCTCAAGTGGTTTTCCTTATAAAAGGTTCAATTTGGACAGTAGGAAAAATATTTCCAGAAAGAGTTGTGAGGCTGCCCAGGGAGCTTGTGGAGTCACCACCCCTTCAAGTGTTCAAGAGCTGTGGAGACGTGACACTGAGGAACATGGCTTTGCAGGCAATATTGGTGTAGGTAGATGGCTGGACTTAGATCAGGTCTTTTCCATCCTCCATGATTCTGTAATTCTGTACCAAATTTGGTTGCTAGATGTATTGCTGTGATGCTTGTGCTAGAACCCACAAACTTGGCTCTTGGAATTTGCTAGATGACAGTCAAAACAAATCTCTCTATAGACCAAGTGGTCTGGATCTCAGCCATTGCAAGTCAATAAACATGCAGCTCTCTCTGCAGTGACTTGTATAGAATCATTCTCCAGAGAAAAAAGCAAACAAACTCAAATGCAGCAAAACTTCTAAATCTGTCAACAATAGTTTTAACAGGAGGCAAGATTTTCTGCAAGTACTACCCCATTCTGTCAAGCATATGGTCAAGAACTTGTTGTGTCAAAGGAGCAAATATGTGTCTGTGTGAAATGCAAAACACTGTAGAATCAACTAGAGCAGCAAAAATATTAAACAACCAAAAATGCATTGGAATGTTCTTTTCTGCCCATGCAAGACCTAGCATAAAGTCTGAATTTTTTTGATCCCATTTAGTTCTTCTTCATGAAATCTACTTGATCTTCTGAACTGATCTGAAGTCATGCTATTCTAATAGCTTTGATTTTTTAATTTTCTCTTTAAGTCTTTGTGTCATTGCTGCTCTTTCCTCATGACTAAATCATACGTAATGTAAAATGCCTTGGCATTATCTGAAAGGTTTCTTTCCCTTGGCCCTGAGAACAAAAAATAGTGCCACCTTCAGGAGTGCTGTAAATGTGCTATTGTGGGAGCAGAAGACAAAAGATGGCATTTTGATACTCCATTAAACTTTGCATTCTGTATCCACCTTGATTTCACCATTCTTCATTGTAACTGAGGAAAACATGCACAAATGCTGCAGCTTTCCATTTTGAGTTTGAATTGATGGTGCCTGGGCTCTGCAGATTCTTCTCAGGTTTGTGGTCTGTAAGACAAGATTTTGCATGGGGCCTATGGTGTGGAAAAAGCTACCAGCCATAAAACTGTGATTTGATGCTATCTTCAACAGAGTTCTAGTCAGTAGTTAATTTTTGCATTACTTTTAACAGAAAGGAAAACAAGTCATATTATCAAGATTTATATTAGGATAGGATTAACCAATTGTTTCTCACAAACCTAATTCATAAAAAAAATATAACATATGGAATTATTCTATATGGTGTTCATGAGATGAGTACTTAATTTCTCTGCCATGTCAGGCATTAAGTGAGGTTGCCAAAACAGAAAAAAAAAATACAACAATGCTTCTAAATAAAGCAATCTTTATTAAACGTAATGAAAAATAGAGACAATAAAACCCAACAAGTTCTAAAAGTAACTTCTAAAATATACAAATGAATAGACCTTCATAAAATGAATGCATACATACTATGATATATGGCTGCCAGTAGTAATTCCATTTCTACTTGAAAAAACAAACTACTGTTTGTTAAATTTTCATACAGTGCAGTGCATTCTGGTCTATGATTGGGTGTTTTAGACTATGCCATAAATGGGAATGAATAAGTAGAAGAAATAACGTGTTTTGTAGAAGCCAACATCTTCAACAAGAAATGAGATGCCATCAGAGCATCTACACAGCCTATGACTACAAACATGGGAAGCTTCAAAGGATATTTTTATGCTATAGTTGCAAAATAACAGCAGATCATTATTAACATAGTTTAGTAACCAGACCTGAAGGGACAATTCAATACTGCATGCTTTTTTAGCGAAGAATTCTTTTCTCAAAATTATTGTCTAAAATGTATCCAAGATCTTTCAAAATTAAGAAAAATGTGGGATTAAATAAATTGGACAGGACAATGTGGTTAAATTAATAAATAGTTTCACTCAAAAATGTTGTTACTAAGTCAAAATACAGGATTCAGAAAGAATGTTCAAAGTCATTTGCCTGTTACTACTTAAGGTCATGCAGGATCATTATGTGCTTATGTCAGAGAAGATAAAAAAAATGTCAGAAAGGTTGAGTTACAATATCTCTGCTTTGCGTGACTGTCAAAATGGCTAGAGAAATTCCAATTAAAGTTTGAGTTAAAAATACTGGAAGTTGAAAAAATCTGTCAAGTACCATATAAGAAGAACGTTGAAAGAAATGAATGTGAAGATTAATTGCCTGCAGTTAGTGCACTGAGGTATTTGCATTACTTATCTTATTTTGGAGAGATGCTGTCCCAAAACATTGCCCAAAGGCAAAGCACATATGGCAAAAAGAATAAATACTGACCAATTTAAGGTAAAAAAAAAAGCAAAAAGTATATATACAGAACTCAAATCTTTTGGTATTTAGTTATAGTAATCACTATCTGTTTTAATTACTGAGCCAGAATGGAAATATAGCAGAATTCAAAAGAGCGTGATTTTTGCACATGTTGAATGGCTTCCCTAAATAGAAGAATAGGACACATTGAAAATGAATGTTTAAATAGATTCTTCTTTTTTTTTTAATCTTTTAATTTTAATTTTTATTTTTTAATGCAGATCAAGTATGAAGGTTTAAGCAATTCTAGGAACTGCAAGAAAATTCTCCTTTTGCCCCTCAAGCAAACAAGTGATGATAGCTTTCTTAGAAAGAAGAGAGCTAGTTTTCTCTTTTGCACGTGTTACTTGCTGTGCATATCCAGGAAAAGAGGGAAAGAGTACAATTGAGGCTGCAGTAAAACAATAGTTCTGATAGTACTAGAGAATTCTCTGCTATGTTTAAATGGACAGCTAGTTTTAGCATGCCTCATGACAAAGAAATACGATGGTAGTATGGACATGGCTTTAGCATGACTGTCAGGATGCTTCCAGTGTCCTGGCATTTATGTGACCTTTAGAAAGAAATCTGGCAACCCTGAGACAACAAACTCAGAAAGATCCAAAATAGCATATATTGCTAAAAAGTTCATATACACAGCATATTAACATCAGGTGAACACAAAAACAATCAGGTGAATGCAAAAATTATGACCTTATTGAACTTTAGCAATAATAGCACCTGTTAACGAGGTAATTTAGTAAATTAAGTTCTGATTAAACTCAGCTTAAAAGAGGGAATGCAAACCATATCTTCTTATAGTTCTAGTTCTACTCTCCATGTAAACAAAGACAATTAGTTACCAAGGCAAATTTGTCTCAGATATCCGATTAAAATCCTATAATTGTCCAATTAATGTTTTCAAGAGAAAGGTTTAAAAGTCTGAAGACTGTTATGGAGTAATCATTTTTCTTTTTTGCTTCTGGCATAAGTTTCTCAGATACTATATGGAATAAGATACCTGCACAAAATTCTGTGGAGGTGTGCTAAGGATATTGATTTTGGATATCCCTGAAATCAGAGCCTAGCAGAAATCTGAACCTATGGAAAAATGATTTGCATTCCAGTCAGGTTGCTGTTCTAGAAAAGCAATTTTTTCACTCTTCAACGATAGGTTTTGACGTCCTTTGAACTATAGAAATTCCCAGTAGAGTCTTTTAGAAATAAATATTGATTTCTCCTTTTCTCTTTCCTTTAGAGTAAATGCAGTAGTCCCTCCCTTATCTGTCCTTGCATCCTTTCATATGGTTGTCAATTCATGTTGCTATCTTTGATTACTGGGAAAGACCCAAAGACCAAAATCTGCTATTCAGAGTCCTAAATGGTTTCTGTCTTAAAGGTTTTAAAATAAGTATATCTTCCTTACTGGAGAAAAAAATTATCAAATGAATGAGCACTTTCAGTTTATAGTTGGTAAAATTTCCAGTACATCACCAGTTCAACATGATTCTGATCTCACTACCTTTTGGTCATTATATGATGAAATTGAGTAAATCCATCTGTTTCTGGACAACTTTTTAAAATTGATGTGAACTCCCCACAGATGTATCAATAAATAGCTCTTCCTTGGGCCTATTTATAATGGTACTGTTTAATTTTATTTAATATTAGTAATGAACACATTTTTGATTCTGAATGAGCATTTCACCATTTAGCTTGATTAAGTGACTGTGCGTATTACCTACCCAGCCATTAGGTAGCATTAGGTGGGCAGGCTGGTTTAGTGGTTGGCAATCCTGCCCACATCAGGGTGGTTGAAACGACATGATCATTAAGGTTCTTTTCAACCCATTCTATGATTGTACGATTTAACTTTCAGAAAAGCTAAGCTTTCTATGCATTCTTCTTCTTTTCCTGGCAACAGGTTTTAGTTTAATTCAATACTCCTAATTAAATTATATCAAGACTGAGATAATATTTTGGAATTATTTTTTCTCCGAGAAAACTTGTCTCCAAGAGTATGTCATCACGATTGCTTGAAATTCTACCATATTTTAAATTTATACCTAGCTTTCACCTGGGGCTGATCATTCCGCTTTGACTTAAAAATAGTAAGGCTTCTTTACAGAAACTAATTTTAGTTTCAAAGAAAAACTTTAACGTTCACCATAAAAATTAGTATTCTACTTACTCTTGGCATTGCCCTAAATAACTTTGAAAATATCTGCAACGTCTTGTTTATGTTGCTAATATTATCTCCTAATTTAAATTCTCAGTTTTTGCTCCTCATCTCTGAACATTCCTATATTTACGAGCTGAAATCTTTATTCAACGCTTCATCTAGAAGATCACTGTTTCCTGGAGTTTAAAGGGACCATCATGCTAACGCAGGAGAAACATGCAACTTGCTATGGCCAAAGGCACACAAAGGGAGCGATGCAACTCTCCTCACAACTAGTGCTCTTAACTCCTCTTCTTGAATGGCAGGTGTCTACTTATGCCAAGACTGACAAAGAATAAACCTCTATATAAAAATGAGGCTTTATTTGTCCGTAGGAAGATGTCTTCATGCTCTAAGTCTTCTGCTTAACCACGTGTTATTATAAAATTGGTAAGCATGCCTGTATACATCTAGCAAGACTTTTAGCAATAATACAGCATGGAGCTTTGAATGAATAAATAATTCTTGAAGGATGAGAATTGGAATTATTGGTTAGTCTCTAAATACAAAAATGATTTGTGTCTCAGTGCTTGTGTGTAGAACAAAAAACACTTGAGTATTTACCACACTAAACTCAAAATCTGTGACCTTCCTTGGAAATAGCACTTCCTTGCACGTGTTTTGAATGATAAGAAAAGTGGCAGACTGGTTTATTTGTTCATAAACGGAAAAACTTTCCCCCAAATAAAGTAGAATGACTGTTTGTTTTAGTAATTCCTAGCAGCCTGTAGGCATGCCTGTGGCCAGTCACATCATTTGTAGCTTCCTGGGTGCATTTGAAAGCATTCATCATAAAAGATCCCATTCATTTTGATACAGAGGAACTTGAATTAAAGAATTCTTTATGCAAGTCTTGAAAAGATGCAGTTGGAGCAGTGCTTTCAGAATAATTATGGTTGAATCTTTGGTCTATTGTTTCTTATCAGAGTATTAATGCATCAACACAGCCACCTAAACAGCCAAAACTGAAATTTAGTCATGGGAAGAAAAATGGGAGAGTAAAAGACTGTCTTTCCTTTTCTATCTTTTGGAACGTTTTAAAGAGACTATTTGCTACAAACAGCAATACATCTTTCTCCTAGATAATTCACTGACATTTAAGGGCTTAATCTCAGAGTGCGAGAAAAACAATTAAAAAAATGTAGCAAATTAATGTGAAAGGACAGTGGTGTATGCAATTCAATCTGATAGAGGCATTCACGGCACAGATCCATCTATTTACTTACATAGCTAGTTAATATTTTTGAACATGGAGAATTGCAAAATTTCATATTCCTCAAAAGCTTTTGTACCAATGACATCACTGGAATCTCTTTCAGAGGAGCTTGTGAACTCTTGAAGTATGTTGTTCCAATGTCCTCACAGGCCTCATCCATTCTGCATCTTGGAAATTTAGGTAGACTGAAATCTTGCGTGCTCTGAGGAAATATAAGAAGAATAGGAAATGATGAAATTTGATGCAGGCAGAATTAGATTAATTCACGAGCTTCTGGCAAAGCTGCCTCCAGGAGTAGTTCCATCCCATACTTGCAATACAACACCAATGTACCCCAGAGGACTTTTGGTTGAAATAAGCCTGATGACATAGTTACTGAAGTGTCTGCCTATGACAGGCTATGGCTTCTTACTGGCTCAAGAAACCAGAGAACTTCACAGATCTTTGAACCTGTAAATCAACTGACTGAACAACAGAATTTGTTCCATCAATAATTGTGGCTGCAATAGAAGAAGTAAGTTCTTTGGCCTTACTCTGGAGCATATTAGTTCTGCTTGTGCTGTGCTTTGAGCAATTTATTAATTTTCACATATTGCATCTGGAGCGGCTGCAAGAAAACTGGGCAACTTCACTGACATCTGGTTTCTGACTTACTAACAAGGACTTTAGCTTCCATTTCTCACATGCATTTCTTTTTCTTCCTGAGATCCTTATTTTGTAGAATAACATGAGGAGCAACAGAAATTTGCAGGAACTGTAAGAGTTGGTCACTTTGAGGTGTTTCTACTCCATTACATTGTAAAATGAATACAGAAAAATCATATTTTTGTGCAAATACTGGTAGAAAAGGAGCTTTCTATTTGATTCCTTTGAGTGTTTGTGTTGGGAGAGATCTAGTTGCATATGTTCACAGAGAGTGAACATAAAAGGGGCCCAAAGATAGACAAAAAATCTGTTTGATTATCTGACAAATAGTCACAGAAACATTTTGCATATTTACCCATCTTCTAAAAGAAACATATTGCTATGCAACAAAAATGTGTTTACTGTAAAATGACACAGACAGTAGTGCTCGCAACACACTTGAAAGAGTTGGATTTTGGAAGCAGCTCATTTGCATAAAAACACAAGAACATTTGAATGCTATGAGACAGCGCCGAGGGATAAAAGACATCCGCTGGGACCAGTCTATATTAACCTTGGTTTAGTTTGGTTTTCTTTTCCTCTCTGGAGTGAATGTTTGTTTAACTGTTAAATCAGTTCATTAAAAGTATAGTAAATAACCGCCTTGCTGCCTGATTAGTCTAAATACCTCCTGAATTGATGTTACTAACTTTTATTACATTTCTAGTACTTCAGGCAAAATAAATTCATTCTCACTTATGGGGTAGTCTCAGTTATAGCCTGAGACCTGCTGATTTCTCACTAAGTCATTCCAATCGACGGTTGGCATTCACAGTTATCTTTTCTCTCTTCTCAGCCAGGCTGTGCCTCGGTGAGGAGTCAAACTGAAGCTAAATTGAAGTAGCACATTAAAATCTCAACCTTGCTACTAAAGAGAATGCCTGAAGTATCAGGCCTTTGACATCAAAAAACAAGATGTTGCAATAGAGAACTTTTAAACTAGCAAGATGATGAATTGTAACTTTGTGAGCTCTAAGCAAATATCTCTACATATCTAAATGTAAGATGTCCTCCAGAACTAATGCTAATGGTATAGTAAGTGTAGATGTTATGATGCATACAAAAACCTGAAAATATTTTCATTATGTAACAACCAAAATCCTTCAATACTTTAAGTTTTTACAGAGAAGAGGTTTTGAAAGCATAACCAACAGAATAAGTTTCAGTTACTTGTAGCTAACGTGAGCTTAAATATATTTCCCTCAATTATTTGATCTCAGAAAAGAGACTCTTTCACCTCTGAATAGCCATGTCAGATCATGTCTGGGTTTAAAGTTGAAAGCTGTTATCCTTTCTGCATAGTTGTGTGGCTGAATCTCTAATATCCTGAGTGTTTTCACCAAAAATGTGAGCTTTGGCTGCAGAGATAAGGTTTTGCTGTTGTATTCGATTGTACAACTCGTGGATTTGCAGATTTGAACCTAATGGTGAAAACAGAAATCTGTCTTACATTAATCTTCCAGGAAGTATCTAGATTCTTCAGTTGTGTTTGCTGAGGCTTTTACTGTTTCTTCTCTGTGCTCTGAAAAGTGACACTAGCGTGGTTTGAGGCTACAGAAGACAACACTAGGTGCCAGCCTTATAAAAAGGCAAAGTGCTGCAATGCTATTTGGTGGATGCCCACCCAGAGAAGGCAAGAAACAGCAAGTTGGCATTTTCCATAGAAACATTTGTGTTGGCATATCTGATGATGCACACACAAACAAAATGGCTACTGATACTGAAGCATGCCCATCGATGGAGATGTGTAAGAACAAGTTGGACTACCATGTGTCAGTAGTATTAAGATATTAATGATGATCTTGCTTTGGGGTAGGGATGGTTAACTGAATGATCTCCCATGTTCTTTTAAAATCATCTTCTTATGATTCAGACATCTCTATTCACGGTTATGCTGTCTCCCCTAATCCATAACATTCAAACCGCACTTAATAAAGATGTCTGGTATCTCTCATAATAAACAATGTATCTCTGGGTAAGATTATTGTGAAAGTAAAAACTATAAAATAAGAAAGACGAGACATTACTAAAATAAAATTAGCCAAGGAAGAGCAATTGCTACCTATGCTGCTAGTGGCTCCAGTGTCCCAACGGATTTTTTTGGTTTATGGACCACATCCTTCTGCACTAGCAACACTGTGTGCAACAGAGTTCTAGCTGAGAGATATTCCATTCAGAGCAAATACTGAAACTTAGCAGATACTTGTCTGCAGCTATACAGAAAAGACAAAGAGCCTCCAGACATGCCAGCCCCACAGAGATTTTTACTTGCTGTATTTTAGCAAGATAAATTAATAGCTAAGCAGATGGAGAACTGGAGCTGGGATGAGAAAGCAATGGAAGCTGCTGGGGATAGGAGTACTGATGTTATTCGAAGTGGAGTCTCTTCAGCTCCCCATGCAGCAAAGGGAGAGCAAGAATATTTACAGCGCCATTCTTCAAAACTTGGGGAGTTTAATCAGTAGAGTCTAGTTCTGCTGTGGAAGGGCAAAAAACTTTGGGGAATATATATGACTTGCTTGCTAAGCCAATCTGGTTTCAACCAGTAAGTACTCAAACTTATCACCAGTAGTATCTGCATGAAAGAAATAATGTGATCAAATATTCCTCTATATTCCACTTTTCTATCCTTTTTTTTCTTAAAATTTGAACATTGTGGTCAATAGGGGAAATGCTTCATTGTGTAGGTGGAAAATACCAATTACAGTTTGGATGGCCTACTAAGCAAACTAGTTTGTTCAGACAGAACTCTCTTCCTATTCCATGTTATGTAGAACACCAACCTCATGGTGAGGCTGAAGGCAGAAAGGGAAAGTTATAGCTCAGGTTTGGTTAATTAGAGTGAAATTCACTGCTGTGCCATAAATGAGTACCAATATCACACAGTTCCCAGGTAAATGCAAAGTATTGGTGAATTTCATGCCATGTTTACTGTGGAATAGAGCAATTATTTTTAGAAAGGTACCAAATGAGTTCTTCTTCAAAAGAGTGAATTTCCCTCTCTTGCAAGAGTGATACATTTTGATATGTCAAAAATTGAAGAAGAGTTGTATATTATGCATATGGGGTGTATATTGCTATGTATCCCAAGAGCATGTTGTATACCTCTAGGGCCGCCACAGGAGAGACATTTCAACTCCCTCAATTGAGTTGCATAATGTAAGATTTCTCCACTGAACAGTGAAACAAAGGCAGTTTGGTTTTAGAGACAATGCAATAAGCCAAGGTATACCTTGAAAACACGTTAGCTTCCTGCAGTGCTCCATAGCATTGTGCAATGACTAGGTATGAGGCTTTGTGCTCCTTTTGGTGTGGCCAAAATTCCAGCCTTTTTTACCATCCCATATCTATCACTTCTTCTGTGGTCTGAGTTTCTTAGATTTTATGTGATCCTAGTAACACAGGTAGGTGTCCTAAGTGCTGAGGGTAATTTCTCTCTTCCAACTAATTTAAAAATTGGCCATTATGAAATGAAATCAAATTTTGTGACAGGTGAAAATATTTACTATTAGTTCAACATCTTAAAAATGTTGTTTGCCCTTTCCTGTGGTGCTATCATTTCATTCAGCAACAGGCTCAGTGGTCCCACCTAAATGATACTGTGGTGACTTGTTTATCAGCATGCCATGTATGTGTGTGTGTGTGTACACTCACCTGAAAATATCACCGTGTTTGGTCTCTGAGCATCAGCAGGAACATAATTCATTCTGTCACCCATGTGAGAAGCTGCTGTAAAGTACATGTAAAAACCTATTGGATAAATACACTTTATGCCATAAAATTCTATCACCTGCAAAAGCAGGTGTTAATGCTTCAGGAAAACATACATATTATAGACAATGCTGCAGATTGCAGAAAATTGGAGGGTGTTTTGTGTTCTCCTAGCTCTTCCTTTAGCGTTTGATTATTCTTTCAGGGCCAATGTGTTGCTGCTGCTTATCTATATATTGAAACGATTGGTTCCATGCAGAGCATTTGCTTGTGTCTAACTTTGTTTGCAAAGACTATTTCAAGATGATGCTGGTGGGGGTGGAGGCATGAGAGGAGGAGAGAGAGAGTATTTTTAATTAGTTTTGTGTAGGTGGGAGGAAGAAGACAGATGTACATTGTAAATGCATCCTTTTTTTTTTTTTTTTTTTTTAATATATATATTTTTTTCTTGTGATATCATGCAGCAAATAGACCAATCACAACAGTCTGGTAGTTTCGTTTGTTCTGTTTTTGGAAGACTTGGCACTGCTGAGCATTCTTATGATGCCTTATTGTTGTTCCTGCTTGACATTCCCTGTCCTTGACATCTCCCTCTCCTTGAATCAATGATGACTGCCATCTTAGCCCTCAGGCTTCTGCGCGGCTGCTTTCAACTGAGCTCTCCCTGACCACTATTTCTTGCTGCCCTACTTTTGCCCCTCACCACCCCCCCGCTTAAAGTCTGCGGCAACTTTGATTTGGCTTCTTAGCATGGCTGCTGAGGAGAGCTTTTTTCAAAAGCAGGAGGTTTGTGCACCCGGCAGTGTTCCTGGTGGGCTTGGGCAAGTAGCGTTTGCAGAGCATCAAGGGAGCTGGCTGCAACCAGCCTGCATCCTGCTTCTGACACAAAATGGCAGTTTGAGGCAAGCACGGTCACTTGCCTCGGTAATGCAGTTGAATATAAAAGGGAACAATTCATGGTAGCAATGTAGTTTCTCAGTGGATATGGCCATCATGAGGTAATCGCACCCAAGGGGGATTAGAAGCGCTCGTCTGTTCTTGATTCTTGATCACACCCCAAGGACCTGATTATCCCATGCCAGTAGTAATATTTCTTGTTATATCTTCTTGCTTAATTGCAACATCTTACCAAAAAAGGTAAAAAAAAAAAAAGAAAAAAAAAAAGAAAAAAAAAGAGAGAGAGAGAGATGAGGTGAGATATTGCTGAAATCATTGCAAGGGAGTCTGATAGTTTCTGAGCTGCGAGCTATGTATATTAATTAACCCTTCTCAGAGAAAATCCACAGAGGCATATTTTCGAGAGAGATTCCCCCTGCTTCTCTCACAAACAGATACGTGGTATAGTCTCTTTCCTGGTATCTCACGCACTGCTTCAGGCTCTTGATGTCAAAATATACTAGCTGAGAATGTAGGATAAGAACAGCCGCAGGCTTTCCTCTGGTCCTCAAGACATTTCAAATCTATACTTCCCTGATTAGCGTAATACCCTCTTTCATCAGGACCACAGATATTTTTTTCTCCCCCGTCTCCAAATGGCAACTTTTATGGGAGTACATGGAAAGACTTCACATAGCAGAAAACTGCAAACATGTAGAAAAGTCACCTGGGAGTGTAAAACTGCAACCTATATTTACTTTTTCCAATGAGGGAAACATTTAAACAATTCCTCAACATTTATAACTGCACATCTATTTGAAATAATTGAAACAGAAACGTTAAAAGAAATTACATTTTGCTAATCCATTTACAATGGTATAAATTGCTTCTCATAGCCAACTGCCAAGGCGGCTGTTTTATTTAATAACTTTAATGCTGAGGTTCCCTGAGGCAAGGATACAGTTATCCCACCAACTGCAGAAGGTTTTACTGAAGTGTCCCCTGGCTATTGTCCAGGGACTGTGCGCGAGCTCAGCTAGCAGGTTCACTTGCATTCCCCATCTCTGACAAATACAGCTGTTATATGTTTTAAGGCAAACTAATTCAAAATGAAAGAGGAAAAAGAAAAAAAAAAAAGATGAACAAGGCATCTTACCAAATCAGACTTCTATTATTACACATTTGTGTCTGAGTCGCTAATAATTTGTCATTTTAAAATATGTTGTTATTACATTTTGAGAACCTGGGACTGAGTAATTGTGACCTTACCAGAAGAATCATAGATGTGTCTTAAATTTAAAGGACTCTCCAGAAGAAATAACTCACAAGCATAGTCATTTGATAGTCACTGCTCCATGCAATGCAACTGCATCTATGGCATTTATTCCAGTATCCATTAGAGTTACAGAAAATAATTCTTTCTCCTGCCTCAGTGATTGTGCTGACTTTCTTTTCAGGCTGTGAGTAAACATGGCTTCAAAGGCTATGATCCCAATCTTTATTTTATGTTGGTTTAAGTGGAGTCACCTAATACAGAGAAGATGAGAATCCCATCCATTTTCCCTGCTGTGATCTCTGCAGTACTCAGTGTTTTGCTCATCCTATGATGCAGTGTTAGGTTCAGGCACGGCTCCTATCACAGTGGTTCAGAATACTGTTAATTGCTTCCACCTGAGATATATTAGAGGAGAGCTGGTTTTCTCAAAGAACTGAATAACTGCTAAGTAACAGACACGGGACTGCTTTTTCAACAGTAAGACTGTACTGCTCAGCATATTCAAAAGCTGCACAACAGTAATTGTTTCTGAAGCTTAAAATGACATGCATTTTTCTTATTAAGGGGTAGACTGCATGACAACCTGTCAACTGATTTTTTCATAATTCTCAGAAATAGAACACAAGGAAACTATCAAAGTGTATTAAAACGTCTGTGTAGCCCATGTTTTTGATTAAAAATAATTAACCAGTATTGAACATAAAAGAGACATTATCTGCTATATTTACATTTTCAAATTGTATCAATTGTAATTGTTAATCATCTATAAAGGATGTAGAATCATGACTGCTTCTTTTTTTTTTTTTTCTTTTTTCTTTTTTTTTTTCAGTTATTTCTCTCAAAGAATTGCATTTTTATTTTCAGGAAAGTTGCCCTGAGGGCAAGATTAGAAATTGTTCTCAAGCAGATAGTATAATTAAGGATTGATTTGCACAGTGGGGAAAAGTTGGATGAATCAGACACTGACATTTCTTTCTTTCCACTTCTTTCTTAATGACTGAAAGTCTGGATTCCACCCAACTAACATAAGACACTTAACTATGGAGAAGATGTAGAGTTAGGAGTTTAGATATCCTTGATTGTCAAAGACAGATAGGTACTTCCAGCTGGCAATTTATCCTATATCTCATCACTGACTTTAGCAGAAGCCTAAGGCGAATATTCTGGTTTAGGCACCTTGAGTAGGTGCCTGAGGTTGAGGTGGGATGAAAGGAGGCTGAAAATTTTGGTTTGGTTTAGCAGAGACTACATGTTATCAATCACTTGACTTGGAAATAGTGATAAATATTCACAGAGCAAATTTGCAGTCATAGAAGGAGGTCTTTAGCTTGTTTCCAATACCTTGATTCCCTCCCTCATACATGTTTTCAGATTAGATTTCAGAAAAGCTCAGCTGTATATCAGGAGCCAGGCTCAGGATCCCCCCAAAAGCATGAAACCTTTCATTTCAATGTCCCCAGTTTGATCCTAGCTCTAAATCAAATTTCATGAAGAAATGCGTGTTCTGTGCAGTTAATATTTTTATGCAGCAAATTGCAAGCCCTTAGAGCATAGTATTTCTATGTATAAGGATATATAGGGAGATACCTATGTCATGCCTTGTTGCTTTGTGCTGCAGTAGAAAATAGTAGCTGATGAAATTAATCTCCTTTGCCATGTGTCATATGTCTTTTGTTGAAAAATTATTTCCATAAAAAATCAATTAAAGCATATACTTAAAAGAGAGACATGCATTGAGAAGAATATAATAGATCTTTCAAAACAGTACCTGATTGAGATGGCTTAAAATATATACCCTGAGAAATAAAAATGGTTGGGGATATGTGTTGCCTATCACGTTCTTTGTGCACAATATGAAACTAACTATCAATTATATATAATCACGCTGTCACATACAACAATAAAATGCAAAAGGCCATAAAATAACAGCAGAGATGATCATAAATAACACTTATGCAGCTTATCTGACCAGCACTGAGATGATCAAGACAGAGATACAGGCCATTATCTGCAAATGCTTATGAAATTTATTTTGGTTACAAAGAAGGGGAAACAGTAAGATAAGTCTGGAAATAAACTGCAATTTAATCCAGGGGTATTCTGTAGATTAACTTGACTCATGACTGTAAATGTCTTTTGCTCCGTGAGGCCTCAATCAACATTAATCAACTTGATAAAATTGCGGATATTCTTGAATTAATATATCTAATTATTGAACTTAAAAAAAATATTTTGTCCTTTTCATCAGTGTAACTAAATGAGCATTTCTCTGTAATAATTTCTCCTTTTTTGGGGTGCTATGGGAATTATCATATCTCAATATACTAAATCTGCCAAAATAGATATTCATGAAGTAGAGCTTTTCCCCTGGATGAAAGGATATAATCTCTAAATGGACTCCTCACAGGATATTGAGAAAGGAACTTTGTTTATAACTTTTTGCTTAGAAATTGAAGTATCCCG
This sequence comes from Centrocercus urophasianus, assembly GCF_019232065.1. Lineage (NCBI taxonomy): Eukaryota > Metazoa > Chordata > Aves > Galliformes > Phasianidae > Centrocercus > Centrocercus urophasianus. The sequence continues at coordinate 32,335,715 of NW_024884364.1, read as the reverse complement.
AGTTTCTTAGTGAACAGAAACCCAAATATTTAGTATTACCTATTTGATTTCAGGAAAATCCCTGCCATTTTATGAAACTGGTTTAACAATAATTTGTGCTCAGAGAACTTAGTCATTTGACAGTGTTTACTGTTCTACCATTTCGCAGTGCAACAGAAGGGTCCAGATATATGCCCCAGTGTGAGAAGCCTTTCAACCACAAGTTATCAGGAGTAGTGTGTAATGTGGAGGGAGTCCTGGCTTGATGCATGGCTTGCTTCTCCACATCTGCTGCTAGGAAAGTGGCTACTTTCCTAGATAGGACTCTGTGGGATACAAAAAGACTTTTGGTTCAGTTCATGGAGTTGTTCTGGTCATGTAGTTTTTTTCTGTAATATAAATAATAAAGAATAACACAGACTTTGCTGTGACTATTCTGAGATCTGTCAAAGTGGGCAAAAGAAAGTCACAGAATCACAGAATGGCCCGGGTTGGAAGAGACCTCAAGGATCATGAATCTTCAACCCCCCTGCCACAGGCAGAGCCACCAACCTCCCCATTTAATACTAGACCACGTTGCCCAGGGCCACATCATACATCATCTTTCAGAATGATATATATTTTTTTAACATCAGAATAACTCCATCTGAGCTGATATATCTCATTCATATCCAGAATCCGTAATAGTCACAAAGCTTTTGACTGGCCTGTAGATAATGCCAATTGCAAGGAACTTTGTATGATTCTCTGTTCTGAAAGATGCTCCTTATCTTTGCTAAGAGCAGAAAGAACTAATGGGAAGGTCTGTGTCGTAACAGTCTGTAAATCACTTTGAATGTTTTCGTGTGGACTCAGTATGTTATGTAGTTCAGTGTCACTCATTTGGTTACCAGTAAGGGCTGGATGTGAGATGTCCTGATGCGGAAGCTTGAGAATCTAGAACATCAAAGCAGTCTAAAAGTGATAACAAGCTTATAAATAGCAATGATGAGAAGTGTTGTGATGAATTGTTTTTCTTGTTCATTGAAAACCAAAGCTCTATAACGAAGGTAGAAATTATCACAATAATTTTCATTTTTTGAGCAAGAACTAAGTAGATCACTTTTTCTAACATCATCACCATTTGTTCAAAGAATGCCTTATTTGTACTTCCAGAAGAGGCGAGGAGAAAAAAAAGCTTTTATCTCAAGTACTGTTTATCATCCTAGTCTTATCCTTATTATCTGTGGATCAGTCTCAACTGATGCATTTCCTAATCTTGCTCCATAGGACAGTTTCTATTTTTTTCCCCTTTTCTTTTTGGTAAGGGGAAAAAATGATATCAAAGTTATGAAATTCGATATGAAAAGAAAACGTGTTCCTTCTCTTAGTGAAGTTCATTCTGTTCCCATCTATCTAGTCCATACTGAGAAGGGAAAGATCCGGCTTACTCTGGCTGTATGTCAGATTGCTGCTGCAAAATGCTTACAGTGAACAACGGTATGGTGGTGCAGGACTGACAGCTTGAACCAAAGCCTTTTCTTGGAGCTGCTCTATCACCAGAGAACAGATGTCCTGGTTTCAGCCAAGAGAGTCAGACGCAAGAGGTTATGTTGTTGTTGGGCATTGGTCAGCAGGTGGTAAGTAATTGGCATATATATATATGTATACATATTTATAGATAGATATAGATATCATTGCAGATTTGTTTGCATTTTCCTCTTTTGTCCTAGTAGATTATTTTCATCTCAACCCACGACTTCTTTCTTGTTTCAAATTCTCCTTCATCCCATTGGTGGAGCAATGAGAGAATGGCTGTGTGGAACTGAGCTGCTGCTGGGTTAAACTATAACAGGGCATTCTGAGGATGCTCTGATTTGGCAATCCCCTCGAAGCAACATTCTGTTGAGGCTTTTTACTCAATCAACAGTGAGAAAACAAATGCTCCAAATCATGACGTCCCGAGGAAGAAGAAGAAATTTGCTGTATACCTCAGATGTGAATTCTCTTGCCTTTTCAGACCTGAAGCAGGCAGATTTTAAATCTCTACTCAGATCATAACATTCAGCTTCCTCCAATCCATAGGAGAAATTATGATCATCTTGGCTAACATATTCTGACACAGTTAATAACTCCAGTGAAGGCAGACCCAAGGTGACTTACTTGCTGTGTATTGTTACACATAATACATTAATCAGAAAAGCTCTGCTTGTGGAGCAGCTTGTAGTTCATCATTACACTGGACCCAGAAACCTCAATCTCCTGGAAAATAAAAAGGGGGGAGGGGTAGAGGAGGTAAAGGAGAGAAGAGGATAGGAGTGACTTTTAGGTGGACAGTCTTGTTTGAATTTCGATAATGCAGATGCATTTTGATTTATACTGACTTCCTACTTCCTCTAGTATGACTGCTGTGGTAGCAGTTGTAGCCAAATCCCAGAGATGGAAAGATGAGAATAATAGTGAGACAAGTGTTGTATGAGTGGCACTGGGTGGTGTGAGGTGGCAGAGAGATCACCTGCAAAATAGGACAAAACCATGGGGAAAACGTGAGTAAGTGTGTTCCTAGGTTTTTCATTTGTTTGTTTTGAACAATTCTAGCAATTGTTGATGTCAGCTGTCCTCTCAGCTCTGTGTTTGCAAGTAAGATCCTTTCTTCCTGGGTCCTTTTTATTGTTCATAAAACAGTTTTTCATGAAATCAGTTTTTTGGGGCCTTTTCCTTTTCAAGTAGGAGGAGAGATTTATGTGCATGTATGTGAATTTTTCCTATATGTTTCCTTGAAGTATTTTACAATTTTTGATTGTTAAACAGAAACAAGTGTAGAATTAAATGTTTCTGGCTAATTGTTGCCTAAAACTTTCGAAAGGCAAATGGGATCCTGGGCTCCATCAGGAGAGGGGTGGTCAGCAGGGACAGGGAGGTGATCGTCCCTCTCTACTCGGCTCTTGTGAGGCCCCATCTGGAGTACTGTGTCCAGGTGTGGAGCCCTCAGTACAAGAAAGACATAGAGATTTTGGAAAGGGTCCAGAGGAGGGCGACTAAGATGATCAGGGGGCTGGAGCACCTCCCCTATGAGGACAGGCTGAGGGAGTTGGGCTTGTTCAGCCTGGAGAAGAGAAGGCTGCGGGGTGACCTCATTGCAGCCTATCAATACCTGAAGGGAACCTACACCCACGAGGGGAGTAAACTCTTCAAAAGGGCTGACAACAGCAGGACTAGGGGAAATGGATCGAAGTTGAAGGAGGGAAGATTTAGGTTGGATGTTAGGGGGAAGTTCTATACAAGGAGAGTGGTTAGGCCCTGGAACGGGCTGCCCAGGGAGGTTGTGGATGCCCCGTCCTTGGATGTGTTTAAGGCCAGGTTGGACGGGGTCCTGGGCAACCTGATCTGAATGTGTGTGTTTGGTGGCCCTGCTAGGCAGGGGGGTTGGAACTACATGATCCTTGAGGTCCCTTCCAACCCGGGTGATTCTGTGATTCTGTGATTCTGTGAATGTATTCACAAGGTCAGTACTTTCTTCTCTTTCCCGAACCTCAGACTTCTTGCTATTTTTCACCATGTTTCCTCAGCTGCTTGAATGATTGAGTTTGAATTTAATGAAGTTATCACCTCTGAGGAGAAAGATGAAACCTTCTTAAATTAGGTAAGAGCAGGTATGTGCAAAATATATATTAATTTTTTCAAATGCTTCAATGTAAAATGTATTCACTCTAATAGAAAGTCTCAGATGCTGAGGGCATTTACAAGCTTCAGGGCGCCATTTTTCAGTCACTGGCCAAACTCAGTTGTCCTTAAAGTGAATGGAACATTTCCCAGAATCCTCTTTGGAAGTGAGATTTATATCACTGCTTAGTCCTAGGTTATCAGCTGTACGCTTTTTTATATTGACATTCTCCAAAATACGAATGCCACAGGGTTTGCTTATGGGTCTCTGCAGGATGCTGGTGTACAGATGTAAAGGGGTTCACACTGCCTGTTTTATTATCTAGCTAGGGAGATTCTATCTCCAGATAAGCAAGGCTAGAAGATTTCAAAAGCACTTAAAACATATTAATGTAAAGTTTTTAGGCAACTCATACAGCCTCCTTGCTGCCTTGGCCTCTCAAAAGTGCTTGTTTGTCAGAGCTTTGCAGTTGACCTTCGGGAATCTCGTGAGTATATAAATGGAGCTGTGATGTGCAAGATCTTCTTTCCTTAGATGTTGTTTTGACATAACTCGACCCTGAGTGGCTTTTTGAGAATGTTTCAGGATTATCAGAATAACCAAGATGGTAAATGCAATGATTTGGATATTGCTAATGTTAGAGTTGCCTTGGCAATGACAAATAAGCTAATTGAGATACAAAGCATGCTGCTCAAGGAAGTCATTTTCCATCGTTAAAGGTAAAACGCTTATGACCAAGTCGTATAATACATATTTAAGTTGAATAAAATTTCTGGCCTGCTTCTAATATATGTTCTAAAATCTATAAGAGATCACTTCCTAGAACATACAGTAAAATTATTACTATGTAATATTAATGAGATTTCAAATCCCTAAGGACGGTCATTTCATACAATGTAGTGAAATTTCAGGTTTGCTAGCATTGTAAAATTTGATTTAAGGAAATTAAGGACATAAATGAATGCTCTGAATAATAAATATAGAATGCGGGTTCCAAGGATAGAAACAAATTATCCTTTAATAAGGCACACAGTGTCTCATGATAGAACAGTTACCCTTCTGTGCTGGTTTGCTACCAGATTTGCACATACTTTGTTGGTATGTCTCATACTGTGCAGTAGCCAGATAGAAAGATTTCTGTTTCATCCAGAGCAACGAACATGAACATTTTATTGTAATGCTGCTATCAAAAAATTTCATAAGTGTATAGTCATAAAATTATTGTGAAAATGTGGCATTTTACTCTCAAATGTTTTTATTTTACTTCTTCTTCCATAATTTACTTACCTTGTTTTAATTATTTCTTGTTGCTTAACAAAGCCTGTAATTGCTGGATTTTGCTAAGCACTGTGCTTAGGAAAGCACACTGTTATAAACATACTGTTATTTCAGAAATCAGACCTGCATATAAGTGAATTATTTGGATATTAAATATATGCTTATCAATAACAGCAAAACAAAAACAAAACAAAACAGAAAAATTATCTCGGTTGTAGATTGGTGAGCTCTGATGCAAACTCTTTACAGACTTATTTTTTGTTTTGTTTTCTTTACATTGCCAGATGAGTACTGCTGCCCATTACCTCACATTTTTCACATGCAATCTTTCTTCTCTTGGGTCTGACCCTCTTCTGAATTACTGCAGGTTTACGCCAGTGAGGTTCCATTTACTTAGTTCCTCATGGAGTCATGTGGATTTTAGAAAGCTTAAAGTAAAATCAGCAGAATGCCTGGGGAATTCTGTAGGAAATGTATCTTTGCCACAGTGAAGAGTTTAGATAACTTCACCTGTGACAGTTTTGGTTTGTGTGATTCCTAAATTTCCAAACACCATTCAATGCTCACGCGTCTTGAAGCTTAGAAAAATCTCTTGCAAAAAATGTGATCACAATTAATTATCCAATTATTTGTTCTGACTTTCCTGCCATCTCCTTTGTCATGCTTGGTTGTCATCATGGGTTGCCCTTCTAGCACTTTTTATAATCTTTCTCTCTGGTGTGCATAGTTCTGTGTGTTTGTATTAGAGGTATCAAGAAAGGGTTTGCATAACAGGCAACTAAGGAGAGACTGTGTAGTCTTTCTGCCGCTAAGATAATGAGTAATTCTATTTATACTGAGTATAAATAGACAACACTATCTCTAGGCATTTATCCTTGCCATTATTTGAAGAAGCATTAGAATTTTCCAGGAAAACATATTTTTGCTTTTGTTTTGTAAAGATGAACATCTTTCTGGTCCTGTGCTAGAACTTTATTTTGGATGTTGTACTTTTTCCACTAAAAAACTTAGCCACAGAAATCAAAATTGTTAATGAAAGTGCTTTGGACTATTTCTTGTCTGTAAAATTGACAAAATAAGGGACAAATAAAATTCTAAAAAGTTGCAAAGCAGCTGCCAAACAGACTATTGCACTAAACAGTATTGATTTTAACTTGTCCTTGCCATCACCAAATAGATTACTAATCAAGATCGACTCTTCACTTACAGTGGGAACTTCATGAAAATAAGAAAAAATTCAATTATTTTCATGTCTCAGCTACCAAAATCAAGTTTCTCAGATGTTATCAAGATGGAACTATATACTAACAGGTTACTGTGAACTAATTTCCACATTCACTGGGAATTTCAGTGTTCACTGCATAAACAGCAAATCATTTTATCATTTTTTTTCCCCTCAAATTAAAAAAATAAAAAGTAAAAAAATTCTGTCTGGTTCAGATGATGTAATTAAAGGATCTCAAGGAACCTCAGTGCAGTATTTTAGTTTGTGCAAACCAGTTTAAAAATGGACCAACCCCCCCCTCCAACAACCAACAAGGTAGGCTGTATATGAAGACATAAGTTTAAAAGGAGGAGTAAATGACAGAACAGGTTTCTGGTCAATTAACCTGCCATGCCTCAATAAAAACATATTCAAGATATTAAAACGCATGGAAACTTCTAATGTAAAATGTACTAAAGTGGAAGTAGTTTTTCTTTCGTGAGGACATTTTTATTTAGTAAAAGAAAATTAGAAGACTTTTGATTAGAACAAATAGTTACATCACAACTTTAGAGTTGGAGGTTGCAGCTGGCCCAGATTTGAATCCCAAATCTGAGCAGGACTGGAGACAGGGGCAAGACTCAGGTTTTTTTAACTTGCATTTGTTTCTGCTGTTTCTTTTATTTCAATAATAAGACTGTTGCAGCAGATCACTATTTTTATTATGCACGTGCTGTAAGTAACGTGATGCCAGTACTCATGTACAGTCTTCCTAAGTTTAAGTTTTAATTTTGAAATGCTTCTGCCCTAAAAGTTTTACTGGGGCCTTCCAAGACGACCTTCTGATCAGCCACTTATACTGATGGATAGGTGACCAAAAAGAAAATATCCAGGCTATCTCACTTTTACTATGAGGGATTCAGGTTAGATTGAACCTACACATCTGTAATAACCACACTTTCCTATTCAGCAGGAGAAATTCTATGAAAAAAAAAAAAATTCTATGAAATATTCATGAGATTTTTTACTCTTTCCATAAGAGACTCAAATTTGGGCTTCACTGATTCCTTTGGACACCCTAAAAGGAATGATGTGCCAATAACTGCAAAGAGTGATTGGAAGATAGCTAACACTGCTGTCACTTGTATAAATAGGTTTCTGTTGTTCACTGGTCAGTCTGTGTTACAGTCCCTCCTTCTTACATTCAGCTGAAGTTTTTAATTCAAATTTCAGTAGATTGCCCCTCAGTCAGTCTCCATAGCTGTAGAAATATTGAGTTTGCTTGGACTCCTTGCAGGAACCAAAAGCAAAACGTGGCAGGGCAAACACATTTTGGCTTTTATTCACAGGCTTCTCAGGTACTCCGCTGTCTTAGGAAGGAGATGTAATGTACTTTGTGGGGGTGAAAAGCACCATGTTTGACAATATTTGCTTGACGGGTAGAATCAACCTTAATCTCCAACTTTAATCCTGTGTTCTACCTCAGATCTGACGAAGAAAGGGCAGCTCATTTTACTAGAGCTGGCTAATGGTGGCTGCAAGTTTAACTCCAAATATCAAAGTGGTTCTACTTCGAATGTCTAGTCTGACAGAGACACGTGCACTGATTATCTACCTACAGGTGAGTCTAAATAGGAACTGTTATGCATATGGTGAGTTTTCTGGGATTTGAACTGCAGTTTATCTCAGACCTCAGAGGAAACTTTTTGTACAGTTGACATGGAAACACAAATCAGCATATGTCATTTATTGTGAAGCCAGAATACATGGATCTGCCATAGAACTCAGTTTAAGGGCCTGGTCCATCAGTTGAAGCTGCAAATACTTCTTTTTTTACTGTCGGATTTTTCTGTATTAGTCTCTTGAAGCTGCTCTAGGTGGTGGTCTTGGCCTGTAACCACACGTTCCACTTAGCAGCTGTTTGCATGAGACTTTCACTTTTGGATAGAAATAATTAAAAAAGAAATAACACCAAGCATCTTTGGTTTTGGTTTGTACAGTCCAAGAAAATGGCAGTTTCTTAGACTAGCTGTAAAAGCTTTTGCTGCCTACTCTTCTCTGCTGTACACCTGTTGAAGTAAAACTGTGGTTTTATCCCTCTAGACTGAAGATCATCAGGGTTATGTTACCAAGCTGTAATTCCTGTGTCTTGCCAGTGAACACATGAAATCTGAAGTCCCAGACCCTTCAAATGTCTATGTATACAAGTAATTTGTACTTATATACATAGATATTTGAGTTAAGCATGCAGATAAAGAACATAAGGAAGGAGGAGAAAAGCATTAGAGGAGAAAAGAAAGCACAAGTAGCCTGGTTGTTCTGTGTACTGATTTTAATGTTTAAAAAAAATGAATGGGAGTGTGTTAATGCACAATGATATAAAAGCAAAATTTTCCTTTTTCCATTTGCTATAGAATGGCTTTAGTTTGTTCAGCTTTGCCTTCTTTGACATCATGTCTGGAAAAAAAAACAACAAAAAAACCCCAAAACAGCAACAAAACAACCAGCCAGCCATTTTGGAGACTACATGTCTGTGTGTAGGTCAATTGTGGATGGCTGCTTTCTTACTGAGTGATTACCAATAAATATTCCTGTCACAAATAATGACTTGAACTTTCTGGAAAGTAATTAATTGCACAAGCAGACAACTAATTGTTGCAGCTGCAAGGCATAACTTTTGTTTTTCTCACTAATATCAGTGTTAAACTTAACTTTTGAACATCACCAGCATATTTTTGATGTCTTAGAATAATATTTTCCATCTGACCGCATTTCATGTTGACAGTTCCTACAAGCATCTTACTATGTTGTGAGGAAAATGGCAGAGATGATGGGAGAAGGAACTTTGTGGAAGAGAGGAAGTGTAAGGATATGATGGTATTCTTCTTTCCATAACAACACGCAGTTATTTTGCAATTGTTCTGCATAGTGTTCTGAAAAGAAGTATGGCTTTCAGCCATCAGCTTTTGTCTTGGTGTACTTTAGTATGTAGAACTGATGATGTGACATCAGACATGGAAAGAGAAGTTTACCTGGAAACTAATGAAGAAATACATATCTGTGTCAGGTTCTAAATAATAAAATGTTCCTTTTTTTGATGACTCCCATTAAATATATTCATACTCTGTTCACATCCTTTCCCTGGGGAAAACACAAACAACTTTAAACAGTATTGCCAATACTAGTAATTTATAACACCTTCCTCTTAAACAATACTCCATCTGTACCTTTTAGAGTACATTGTGAATGAAGTATAGATTCTCAATTGGTTGAGTAAAACGTAGGTGGGATACTGGTTTTTGAGATGTGAATACTGCAGTTTATAGTTTCAGAATGTGGATACACTGAATATTTCAGTAATATTATATTAAAATTAATTTTGTAAATTTTGTTTTCCAAAACCCAAGAAGGTAGGAAGGCCTGAGAGATTAGATATTTATCTAATCCTAAAACACTAACATCTATTCCTACACAAATTTAAAGGAGCTATTACTAAAAAGCAAGCAAAAAAATCAATTTGGGTCACTTATTGGCAAATGTTCTGTTTCTGCCAATCACTACTGCTTTGAGAACAATTATTTCTTCACTCCATCCTTACTCAAAGAAACTGTAGTATCTAATCAAATGCTCACTTAAGCCTTAAACTAAATAGCTATGCAGAGCTATGGGAGCTAGCAGTACTTTCCAGAGACTATCAATATAACTGTTGAGACAAAGGTTAAATTTTTTAGGGAAAGAAATTAAGAAAAAAATTCACTGGGAAAAAAAAAAAAAAAAAAGTGTTCTTAAATATTCATCAATAAATCACCTTCTTGGATAACTGTCAGTAAATTTGAATGTCGCTACCTATTCAATAAATATGCCCTACAATTTCGTTTTTTTTCTGCTTGTTTTGTACATCTGATAAATAGTCTAGAAATAGTAGGTAATACACCATTCAAATTGGCAATCTGCATAGCACATATAAGGGGAGAGTAATCAACTGAAATACTTTAAAAATGAGTTAATCTTCATCCAGCAAAATAAAAAGCTAATGTTTGGTCTTGTTTCATTATTCTGGGAAAACAAACCTTAAAAAATGGAAAATTTTTTGAAGGAAAATGCTGTCAAAGTCAAATGTAGCAGTCACAAGTGAGTGGATGAGCAGCCTGGGCAGAGCATTGCCAGACATCTGCAAGAAACAGTTTGAGAACCCATAGGAGATGCAGCCATGACAAGGTGCTGGAAGCATATGCAGGATCTGCACCAGCAGTTATAAGAACAATCTGTCCTGGATTTTGCCCGACTCTTCATTCCTGAATGCCCCAGTACTTGTAGTCTTACTAAAGTGAGGAACAGTAGTTCAGTTCCAGAAAGGTGAAGGCTGTTTCTTTGACTAAGTAGAGATGCCTTGTGAGAGAAGGGCCAAGTTGCCTTTCACTGTCCCTGAGAGCAGCATGATCTGCTTGCTCAAGAGACTCACCTAACAGACAGACACAGGCATTGCCCGAATGGTGAGGAGAGAGGCTGAAATGATTGCATCACCAGGGAGACTGAACTGATAGGTAATTTAGAAACTGTAATTATGGCTCAAGCCTTCTAAATTAATGTTTATATTTGATAGTAAAGGAGTAAGTCATAAAGCACTGTTATTCAGGCAGTAGTTCTGCTTCCTTTAAAGTCACTGGGTAAAAGTCCCTTTAATTTTGGTAGTACTGAACTAAACTGCATGATTCGTTCTCAATTTCCTTTTAATTCTTCAGCACTCCTAATGCATAGCTGTATGCTCCATGTAAGGCTGGCAGCAGTGGGGAATGAACTGATGTTACTGTCTTCTATCAAAATCTCAGAGGATTGAGTGAACTGAAGGGGAAGGTGCCTGCACTTTCATGATTGCTACATTTCAATCTCTGGGTTTCAAAATTGGCATCTCCTTCATCGTGTAGCAAATCCCCGAGGGAGAGCCACAGGCTTCTGTTTCCAGGCCTAGTTCTGTCCTGCTCTGTGTTATAAATGGACTCCAAAGCAGGCTCTCCTTTATACGCTGTCCTTTGAATCTTGTGACTCACCTTCATAAAAGCTGTCTTGGTCTTCCAGTGAAATTGCTCCTCAGCTCTCACTTCTGTACTGCTGAGCAGCCGAGAGGAAGGGAAGGACACGCAGCTCTGTAACACCGCTCTACCGTACGCTGTCAAAACCTGCCAACGGTTCCTCACGCAAATGAGCTTCCAGCTGACAATGTATGTTTTTAATTTAGCTCACATGGTTATACATGGGCAGGTGAGAAGGGCCCATTTCCCTTTTTCATTTCTTTTTTTTTTTCCCCAGTGCTGGTAAATGTATTTCATCTTGTAACTCTAGCTTTGGATTAAAAAGCTGTTGCCTTTGGCACTAAAGCTGCGCAGCAGGCTGAAGAAAGTAAAGCTTCCTTTCATTGCCATGTTTGAAACTAGAGGAAGTCATCATATTACTTTAACAAGCAGAAATGAATGAAAATGTTTAATACGATTATGCAAGCATGAGTAGCTGCATAGCTGTGTTCTAACTGCCATGGATTTTGCTCTGTGTGATTCCTCATGCTGGTGGATAGCCTGATTGTTTTCCACTAGCAGCTGAGTTAGTATTTTGTTGTTGTTTGGATATGTGAAGTCTCTGGTGATCTGTTTACCTCCTTTTTGGATACACAGCTCCTTAAAAACAGGTTCACGCTATAATTTGACATTGTGCTTTGCTGCCAATGAGCACCTCATACTGCACACCTTGCAGCTATATATTGTTAAGCACACAGGAATAAGTAACAGTCTTCTGATTTTGCTTCTGTTGTGGCACTGCGTAGAATAGAAATTAATTCCTGGCTTGTGTCAGAGTTGAGCAAAGCACCCAGAATGTAGTCACTCAACAAAAACCCTGCCACAGAGAGAGAATGGAGTTAGCTTAGGTGCCAGAAGCAATTTTATCTCTTGAGCATGGTGTTCCTCAATTAGTTATCTCTGAATGTATGACACTACATTGTGCAACAAAACACATTTAATTGCTGTGTGTTTCACCTTGTCACCTGTTTTTATGCTGATTATGATTGGTGAAGAAGGCTGGGATTCATCTCTTCTAATTTTGGATGTTGAATTGGGAGCTGGCTGAGCTTTATTTGCACTGGAGAGAGAAGGGGCACCTAATGATATCAACCTCATGTCTATCTTAGCCTAGAATGTCTTTTTGTCCAGTGTTGCCTGTTTCTCTCCAGGCTAAATGTATGCCTTACAACATTTTTATTTCAGTAAGAGTTTTTATTTGGAAGAAATTACAGAATACAGAATCAGACAGTAATTAAAGTTGAAAGGGACCTCTCAAATTTATCTAGTCCCATCCTACTCAAAACATGGTCAACTACCGCAGGTTGACCAGGGCTATGTCCAGTTTGTTCTGAAATATCTCCAAGGTTGGAGTCCACAGAATCTCTAGGAAACCTATTCCCAGTTTCTGATCACCCCAACAGTAAAAAAATATAATTATGTTTTATAGGAATTTCATGTATTTCAGTCTGTGCCCATTTCTTCTTGCTCCTTCACTGGGCTGCGTTGACTGACTCGTTTTTCTTAATACTCCTCCTACCAGGTGTTTGATATGATGTTCCATCTTCTCTTGTTCAGGATTACAGTCCCAGCTCTTTCAGCCTTTCCCCATATGTCAGATTCTCCAGTCCATTAATCATCTTTTTAGTCCTTTGCTGGACTTGTTCCAGTGTGTCCCTGTCTGGATTCCAGCCCAGAACTGGTACCAGCGCTCTGAATATGTCTCAAACAGGCAGATGGTAAGGATCACTTCCCTTGACCTGTTAGCAATGCTCTTCCTGTAGCCCAAAACTCTTTTGAATTTTGTCATGTGACTGATCTCTGTGAATTTTTCTTTTTAATCTTATGCCATTTTTGTACAAAGAACCGGTTTCATTGACAACAAGAAGGCAACCTAAAACTTGATTAGTCCTAGTAGTACTTTTTCTCATGCTTCTCCTCTGATCAGGCAGACCTAACTTCATGCAGACTCAAGGCTTGCCAGATGTGAATCAGATCATGTCCTTGTTAGTGCAGTAATTAATCCATGGTGATAAGACCTCTCTCTCAGTGCTTCATTAATGTGGCTTTATGACTTTTGGACGGGAGCTGACTCATAGCTGGCCAACTCAGAGGACGGGTAGAATTAGCACAGAGCAGTCTGCATTGGGCCATGTAGATGAGTCTCTCTCTTTAGGTTAATAAATTAAGGAAAAGATCATGATATCGAGCCATTGATTATAATTGACACTTGTAGGTGCTAGTAGAGCTCGGACAGCAAATATAAGCAGTGTGTTCATGCTAAAATCTCATTGTCTGAGATTGGACAGTAATTTTGTTAATTAATATTTTTAATTTTAGTTTAATCTTTGGAGTTTGAATGTATGTAATTTAGTGTTCTTATTTTATCAACTAGTAGTGACTCTCTGAATGAGAAATAAGTATGCTGTGATTTACCCTTACAAGTTTCCCTAATGCTCCACCTTGCTTTTACTCCTTTAATTTTAATAACTCAGAGGGATGGTTACTAAACTGCAGTGTGGAAGAGCTGGGATTTTTCTTCTGCCTTCACCCTTTGCAGAGTGAAGTAAAAATAACCCATAGAATATATAAAGTAGTATATGTACTAGTATATATATCCACATATACTTAGACTGGTGTTATTCAGCTTACTATACATATGTAATGTACTGGAGTCAATGTAAAAGTCTCACGAAAAAGTCTATGTTCTAGTAATTATTCTTCCGACGTCTACTGAGATCTGAAATTGCCATTAAAAAAAAAATGTAGAAAAGGGTATAGGTTTCTATCTGTCAGTTGCCCTTTTGTTGTGAGAGAGGAGCTAGTAGTACCATTTTTTCCAAAGCTCATTCCCATTTTCTATTACCGTTACCAGAATAATTGAAGTCACATTTGTACAGCTAGATTCTTTCAGTCTTACAATAATTTATTGTATCATTTGAGCCTTAACTAAGAATCAGGTACGTGTTATACTGTGCTAATTAGAGAAAACTATGAGAAAGATATTCCCTGTGCAGGGAGCACACAACAGAGTTACAGGGGCCAGTAGGCAGAAGAAACAAAGTGGGTTAGTGTGTTTGGAAGGGCAAGAGAAAAAGAATCCAGTAAAAGTTAGTGATTATCTCTTTCCTAATGAATAAAATATCATAGTGACATCATCAGGGTATTGTGGCAGACAGAAGGCCCAAGAACAGAGGATGGTTTTCATAAATCTTGCAGGATATTTGTCTTTCTATAGGAAAGAGAACATGTAAATAAACATACAAGCATATGGCACAAAAATGGATATATAGATATGTATGGAGAAGACCTGGAGAGCACAAAACCAAGATGTTGATGGTTTGCTGACTGAAAGTGAGAAGATGGCCTCATATTCAGGCTTTGTGCTGGAAACAGAAAGGAACATTTTTCTTGTGCTAGAGACAAATGAATGGATGTTTCAGTGAACTGTCTTCGGTGGAGAATCACATTGAAATGTTCATTTTAAAGGCTCTTTTCTGTTGTAAATCTCAGCATCTCTTCCTACCTTCAGTGTGAGTAATCATTTCTCATAGTAAAATGCCAATAAGAGGTAATTTGTTTTATTTCCCTAATATTTTGGATGGTAAGCCTCATCTTTGTTAGAAGTGGTTTTGAGTTGATGTGTTCAGAATATTTTAGCCTTTAGATTCAGAACAGCCTGATTCTTTATTCACAGATGTATGTCTTGCCAGACTAGAAGTTGCTTCTAATCATGAAGGATGAGGGTTTCTGATTTAGAGGATTCACTTGGATCTGTGATTTTTATTGCCAAGTACACACTGGCTTATGTAAGAGTAGTCACATGTAAGTTTAGCAGTTATGTACACCACACTTTTACTTCCTTATTGTAGATGACTTCTTGTTTTACAAAGGTACAATGCATTTTGAGATCAACCAGTTATTTTGTTAATCTGTAGTTTCTAATAAAACAAACAAACAAACAAACAAAACAGTGTAGCTCTTAGTTTAGATGCAATAATAAATCAAGCATAAAACAGGCTTTCCATGAGTCAGTCTTCAGTTATTGGAACCTCAGTGGGAAAAGATGCTTAAAGGGACAGCACGGAAGTTCTTAATATACAACAGTGTTTCACAGATGAGTTCTCAGAAACGGGAACTCATGAAGCTCTATCATCAGATATCATTCACAATATTGATATTTCTCTGTTTTTTCCCTATGAGGGATAAATTAAGATTTTATCACTGAAATACTGTTAGATGAAGCTCTATATCATTGCCTTGCAGAAATGAAATAAATCTCGGCCATTTAGAGAAAAAAATCACGTTCATAAATTATATCAGTTTATCCATATATAACAATACAGGATCTAATTTGAACCGTTTAGCACCAGGTTGCAAATCTTTATCAGCCTGTAAGTCGGTTTTATTTTTGGCCGCAATGTAAATTACAGTGGTTTGATTTGTTTGGGCTCACATAAGCTGATAGTGAATAAAATCCACCTATTTCCACGACAATATAATTTTTAGATGTTTATTTTTGAAGGAAACTGAGTGTTCAATACTTCTTGGTGCCAAGAACCTGTGCTAATGCACTGGCAACATCCCACAGTGGTGTTTTACTCTGAAATTCTTTGAAAAGGGAACTGTGGCCCCAGAAGCTCAGCTTTTGCGGCATGCTTAGGCGAAACAGACACTTTTCCATCCCCTTTATTTACCATACCTTTGCACCTTTTAGCAGAAGCCCAGTTAAGTCAAAGGATTTGTACTCAAGGACACGGAATAAGACGGGACAGAACTCATTGCAGTCTTGTGTCAGATTTTACAAGATGAAGAGAAAATGTTTCCTTTTTGCCTCACATCACAATTTGGAAACTGTTCTTGGGGAAATTTTACCGTTTGTTAGCAGGAGCGTATTTTAAATTATTGGTAGGACACTGAGGATGTGCTTGCTTTCTGATATCTCTACATAAAAAAAGAAAGAAAGCAAAAAAGAAAAAAGAAGTGAGGGCAAAGAGATGCTGACAGAAAAATATAGGAATGTAATGGAGTGTAAGCCTTCTCATATGGTGGATGGATCTTAGCTTCACCTGGTCTGTTAGCCTGAAAAATGTGCAAGACCTGTATAGGGTTCAGTATATCATCCTGACTTCTAATAATGAAGAATTTTGTTCAGACTTTGGAATTAATTACTTCAGAAAATCATGAAGGCAATTCTAAAACTCATGTTTTAGAGCTTAAGACTATCTTCAGTTATCAGAATGTGAGGTTTAAGATTTCTGAAATATGTATAAGTGTTGAACTGTGTAGTGAATCTTGATCTTAGCCCTATTGATTACTAGTGGCAATGAGATTCACTGTTTAGTAAGTAGTTATGTGATGAAAAATTTCCTCCTAGTAGTTTTAATCATAGTCACAGACTTAGCTTTATAATTTGGTCTTTTCAGGTATGCCAGGCCTACCTCCTTTTACTTTAATAGCTGTACAATCTAAAAAACTATACTTTTTAATAAAATATAAGGGCACTTTCACACATTCACGTTTTTCTACACAGCTGCTTTCTCATCAAAAAAAGGAGAATGTGGAAAAAGGGAAATTTAAGAGCAAGAAGTTTTATTTTAAAGAACAGAACTGAGAGATGCAATTATGTGTTGGCAAATGTTTCCACCTTTGAAGCAATACCAGTGGAAGCCCGAGGCAGACAAAGTTTAAGAACATTAAAACCACAAACTTTCTTTTTAATAATACATGAAGTTGCCTTAATAAATCCTTATGGAAACTGTAGCAACAGTAACTAATGACTGGTTTTAGTTAATGACCCATTAACATCTTAGCAAAGCAGCCACTAACTGTGATATTTGGAGAGAATCAGTTTCAAAGGGACGATTAATATTAAAATGTGATGATGATTTATTAACCAATACATTTTCAAGGTATTACTTTCTACCTAGAGCAGTGGCAGTGTTGGTAAAGCAGTAATTTTCTGAGAGCTAATAATCTGTTTTGCTCCAATCAGGCAACAGCAGAAAGAAATCACTGCTCCTCCTCAGGGATGTTATTGCTGAGGTAAGTTTCAGTCTTGGATGGATGGTGCTTTAAAACAACGTTGCCACTGTGGGTCTTAACAGGATGCCTAGAAATCTGAGTCATGCACAGGCAGCAGAAAGGAAGACCTACTTTTCCCTTAATTAGGCTGGGGAAAGGACCTTCCATTAGTTCTTCACCGAGGAGGCCAGTATAACAAATGGCATAAATAAAAGTAGGCAGGAAACTACATCAGTTGGGATGTCTAAAACCACTAGTTTTATGTACTTACTTACTAAATATTCTTTTGTGCATGTGTCACAGGCCAAAACTCCCAGTTCTAAAATTTTTACCCGTGCTCCTGAACAAAAGAAAACTACTTTCAGTTTGCATCTTTGTGGCCTGTTGTTGGGGTCAGTGTTGTTTCGGCACAATTAAAACCTGTAACATGCTGTTAATTATCTTTCAATGCATACTTCAAGTTCATGCCATGTTTATATCTGCTTGTTGCTTCGCTTCCCCCTGGCAGAGGCAAATAAATCTATCCTGTGCTTAGGGGCGTTAGCTAGCCAAATTTATCAGTACTTCTTGAGGAATGGGTTCTACATCTGGGGTGAGCCTTCATGAAATTGCTGTGTTTCGCACTTAAAATGTTATGTTATTCTACAAAATTTCAGAGTCAGTGATTGAGGTCTTCATCTTCATTGCATCTCAGAACTGAATGTTATAAATCCTTAGGGAAACCTTTCCTTGAGTTGATACACAAGTGAAAGACAAATATATTCTTGGCACTTTCACTAGCAAGCTTTGCCTGCCTGAGCAGTCATCTGATTTCTGCAGGCGTCCTTCCTTCATTCCTTCCTTTAGAGTGTCAGCTTGAGCCATGTCCCAGATCCCTGTGGCCTTTCTATCAGGAGAGAGAACACTTTGCAAAAACTGAAACATTTTTCTCCCCCAGCTCTGTAAATGGAGTCAGAGAAAGCTGGAGACAGTAATGTGTGCTCGAGGGCTACTACTAAGGCTTCAGATCCATACATCTCTCTTAAGAGTTCTTATGTTGTATTAGACCCCTTTCCTTTGTTAATAAGCAGCATTGTGGTAGGTTTCAGTGCTCAAACATGTTTCTGAAGAGTACACAGTGGGTGAAATTACAATATCAGTTACACCACTGGAACCAAATAAGAAGCAAGATCCTTCACATCTATCATGGGGTGCCAGAAGATAAGGGCATGCCAATAGCTACTTGCTTGCCTGGACATGCTTAGGCACAATAAAAAATTACAGAATGGTCAGGCAATAGCCATTATAAGCCAGCTAGCACTCAGTCTGGTGTTCTGCCAGAAATGTTTTGGCCACTCAACTAAAGAGAGTATTCATCTGAGGTTGATTGGAGTTATTGTTTTCCTTTGCGGTTTGTGTGTGTATATATGTACAATTGTGTTTTTGAATACTTTGAATGTTTGCTAATCAGCTTGAGATGCCTGTCTGCTGAGCACTTTACTTCTGAAGCCACCTGAGCATGGAAAAGTGAGCCAGCTCATCTATAAGTTGCTACCAGGGCAGCCAGAGAAGATAGAGCTGAAACAGCAACAATTTGTCTGTGCAGATGTGTTCTCTTGAGTAATCCAAAATACTTTCCACTTCTCTGCAAAACTTTGTACACTAACAGCACCACTGTGTAAAGGTAATGATGACAAAGGCAGTCTCATTTATGAATCAATTATTCATCATCAATTTATTACTGAGCTATTGTTAAGTGATGTTTTCACACGTTGATTTTTTTTTTCTTTCAGTTTGAATCCAGATGACACGAAACCATGGACCCCAAGGAAGGGCTTCCCAAAAGCAGCACTGTCTTGAGTTTTGTTTCTTTGAAGAGAAAGCAGATTTATGTGGGGTTATTGCCATGTCAAACAACATTACTTCAGTCATGCTGTTTCTTTATTTGTACCGCCGACTGTTCCCAGTTGTCGAGAATCACTGTAAAACACTGTGGATCTGCACTCAGTTGATATGGATAGTGTTTTATTTTAGGAGAATGAGGCCTGTCTTTTTTTTTTTTTTTTCTTTAGGAAATATTTGTTTAAACCTCTGCTCAAGAAGCTGTCTTCTGTCCAAAGAGTCTTGCCCTATTTCTTGAGTCTTTTTCTCTTTTCCAGTAATGAACAGTGGTAAGACACAGCTCTAATAACCCGAGGAGACCTCTGAGATGACAAAGGAAAATGGAGCCAGGGCATGCTTAGATAGTCAAATCCACACTTCAATTTATAGCAGTAATAGAACCTCAGCAGCTGTTCCTTGTGACAAAACAGCTAATGCTGCCGGGGTTGAGATAACCTTTGCATGTCAGTGATGCCACGGCTCAAGACACTGGCTATTCTGGTTTCAGGCTGGAGTAGAGCCTCAAACTGAGCTATGTATATCAGCAAAGATCAGCAGGTACAGTTGACAGTGGAGAATTTTTGTTTGGCTTTGGGGCTTTCTTTAGACCTCTTGGCCTGGTTAGGTATAGCTGATGTGGCCTTTTCTATTATTATTATTTTTTACTTAAGAAGTGCTAGCAAAAATCATTCTGCTGTTTTTTGGTATCACAGGGAACGATACGGCATAGTTGCTTACCTGCCCTGAGGCTCTGCTTGATGAGAATTCACAAGTCCGAAGCGATCCCTCCACTCCTCTTGTATGTTTAATGTGTATCTAAGGCAGCTAAGGAGCTGAGTTGCTTTTTTTCCCTCTTTCTGTCTTGGATTTTTTTTTTTTTTTTTTTTTTTTTTTTTTTTTTTTTTAAATGGCAAGTAGTGCTACCGTAAGCTTACTTACAACACCTAGCTTAGATGTTCATCTAATCCAGCTCCAATGCTTCGAATGAACAATTTGGTTGGAACCTAAGTGATGCTGGGGCTTGGATAAATGCCATCTTGCTGATCCTCTGTCTGATGAATACTGAAGAAAACAACTGGAAGACTTGGCAGAAATTACATCAGCATCCCTGATTGAGAGTGTGCACCTGCCACTTGCTGTTCAGGTCTATAACTCAGGTCTTTCTAAAATTCCACCTGCTCCTTTTGCATGGTTAGCTGTTCACAAGAGTGTGTTTTACTGTCTGTGCAGATATTTTTTTCTCTGAATATGGGACAAAAGGGCTCAACGTGAAAACTCTTTGGAGCTTCAGCTGGCATGAGCATGAGCAGAGCCTGGCATGACTTGCCACGTGCTCACATTTAACTAGACCCAGATGCTATGGAAAGAGGGGGGAAGATGACAGCCTTGCACATGAGCATGGATGCTGAAAATATTCTCATCTGGGGATGGGAAGGGCCTTGTTAGTTTACCGAAATAGCTTCTGTTCCAGCTGAAGCTGGAACAAGATATATAAGATCCAGATATTCCTATCCTTCTGAAGAGGATCTGAATCTAGGAGCTATGGCAGAAGCGAGAAAGGATCCTGGGGAATACCTGTAAGCAGACAACTACAAGGTATTTTAACGCACACAGACGCTGGGAAGGAGTTAGCTTGGGATGGACTGTCTGTCCTTATCTAGTATCTTCTTTCATTCCCTGTTCTCTATTCCCCACGTTTCCTTTTAACATATGTAGATTCACAATCATGAATACTTAAAATAACAGTATTACATGCTGTTCATTCTGACTGAAGAGAAGGCTGAGGTAATTTTAGGTAATTACAGAGGGCAAAACTGATCCCCAGTTGCCTTTGGTTAGGTATTAAAATAACTTTCACATGAAGATAAGATCTTTCATAAGATCCTTCATAATGTTATCTCTTAGAACTATCTCCTTAACAATATATATAGAATCAGAGAGGTATATATAGTTATACTTGCATTTGTAATGACTTAGGTACTTTCAGGAAAAGTGCTAGGAAAATGGTAGAACTGGAAAGCAAACTCAGGAGTATGATTTCATTAATTAAAATTGAAAATCATGTTTAAAAAAAAACTCAGGGAATGGAAGAGTCTCTATTGTCTAACTCAACAAACAAACAAACTCAAAAGAACTCCAAAACGCATCAGCAGAATGCCAATGTGGGACTACAGTGTGGGACTACACATGATTATGTTCATTCCTGGCTTTTTTTTGTTCCAGAGCATACATGAAGATGCTCAAGTATTAAGGATGCTAGTAATGTGAAAGCCCTGACTCGTTCCTGGTCTAAAGTGATCTGGTGCACTCATGCTAACAGAAGTATCAGAACAGTATGGAGGAACTGTCCTTCCTCATGATACTATGTCACCACGTACCCTAGTGCTTAGAGCACTAGCTTAATGGGAGATCCACGTTCTCTGCTTGCCTAGGAAAAAGACTCCAACTCTTGCCTCAGAGGAAGATAAGGTTACAATAGCACTGCATGACTCTTTTAAGTAGCCCTTGTCTTTGCTGTGTGAAGAGAGTATGGAAAAGTACTACTGTGAGAAAAAAAATAATAGTGATGTTTCAGTCAGCATAGGCAAGTGAAGAAGATAGAGTAGCAAGGGTCAAGGTTTTGTTTAATCTTTGTTAGAGAAGGATTTGAAGCCAAGTCTCTCACAACTGTTGGTTGTTGAATAGATGCAGAAGCCAATTGTGTCCACTTTGCATCTCCTGAGAGAGAATCAAATCAGGAATTTGACTATCTGATATTTTGTCCTCTGATGGTTTGCCAAGCCATTTTGATAGTGCCAAGTCAAGAATAGAATATTTGTCTCACTATGGATCATTATTTCATCTTCAGGAAAGCATATATAAAATTGCAAGGAAATATTTCTGGATAAAGGATTCCTGCTATCCATCCTATAAAAAGAAAATAGTACTGGTCTGTACAAACCTTGCTGTTATTTTTGTATATTTAATTTATGTAAAAGGCAAGAGGAAGCCAAGTCCATGTTTAGAATCTTACAAATAATTAATTCAGTGTTTCTACAATTAGTCTTAATTTGAAATTTTAGTTGTTTTTTCCTTTTCCCTTTCTTCTAATTCAAGCATCCATTTTGTAAGTAATATCAAGAATGAACTTTGTTTGCATGGCTAGTAATTCATTGTCACAAGTGGTCTTGTCTCATAGAATTCCACTTAATTTATTGCCAATGAACATAAACTTTTAGTAACTGATTTAGGCATTAAGCAACAAAGAAGACAATCAATTATACAAACACCTAGGGAAACACCCTTGTTCCCCTTCACAAAGTTCATCTTTACTTCAGACAAGTATCTTCCCTCTTCCTCGACGTTGCTCTTCTTGTTTTGCTTGACATTACACTCAATCCCTTCACTGATGTGATAGCACAGGAGGCCAGGATTAGCGTGATATGATGTTTTTGTTTTGTTTTGTTTTACTTTCTTTTGTGATAGTTCTGGTTTCCTACTCTTTTCTTTCATTGCTGCTTCCTTCTCACTCATTGCCAATGCTGTGTCATGGATTTATCCATAGGCTGCATTCTCGCTAAGAGTGCTCTTTTCCTGGTGTGACTTGCCCACCAACCTTCAAATACAGGCCTCCTCATGTCTCCCTTTGTGCATCGTCCTTCAGTGTATTTTGTGTGTGTGCTGTCCCCTAGCAACTACTACCCCTTCTTAAACCTGAACAGCAGGACCAAATGCTCTACTCTGCACTGTGAGGCCTCACTTCCAGCACAAGATGTGGTCTGGTCACCACAATATAAGAAGGCCATAAAAGCTGTCAGAGAGCGTCCAAAGGAGGACTGCAAAGATGGGCAAGGCTCTGAGGGCAAGGTGTGCGAGGAGCAGCTGAGGCGCCTCGCTGTGCTCAGCACAGAGCAGAGGAGCTGAGGAGAGGCCTGATGGCGGCTGCAGCTCCTCGCAGGGAGCGGAG
This sequence comes from Centrocercus urophasianus, assembly GCF_019232065.1. Taxonomy (NCBI): domain Eukaryota; kingdom Metazoa; phylum Chordata; class Aves; order Galliformes; family Phasianidae; genus Centrocercus; species Centrocercus urophasianus. Next base: position 32,312,733 of record NW_024884364.1, on the reverse strand, counting down.
GGGCAGCGCTGAGCTCTGCTCTGTGTGACAGCGACAGGGCCCGAGGGAACGGCATGGAGCTGCGCCAGGGGAGGGCAGCTGGGGGTCAGGGAAAGGGGCTGCACCACAGGGCGGTGGGCGGGGAACGGGCTGCCAGAGTTCAGGAGCATTCAGGATCCGAGTCTGGAATCTGTGATCTAGATCTAAAGCCAAACAAGAGACATTACTTGTCTAGAAGAAAATATGACATTCTGGAGAGCTCCAAACACACTCTGTCTTGTATAAGTGGGAAATGAAGCTATTCCTCTCGCTGAAAGATTTATGACTCGGCAAGGATATTGCAGGTAAAGAAGGTCGATATTTGGGATCCTTCTTTTGAAAATACGATTTTATATGACTGAACAAACGTCCTTAAAAACAAACACTTGTGCTACAAACAATCCAGTGTAATACTTTTATGCAGTGATCCCCACAGAGTTCCACCTATAACAACTTGATCACCATTAAGTACTCATTACCTGTGCATGTACAGTTGGCACCACTGATACCTTTATCTATTACAGCAAAACGGGTTGCACTTTCTTTTTTTTTTTTTTGGTCAAATGAGAGAGCTGCCTTAAGACGGCAGAGGGCAGGGAGCGAGCGGGGTTGGCTTTGCCACTGAAGGGGAGCAGGGGAGCTTAGCAGCGAGGAGAGCGAAGCAGAGGAGAGGAGAGCAGAGGAGAGGAGAGCACAGCAGAGGAGAGCACAGCAGAGGAGAGCAGAGCACAGCAGAGCAGAGGAGCGATGTGCCCGGCCACCCGCCCGCCTGCCGCCGGGCCGACGGGCGCTGCGTGAGGAGCCGGCCGGCCGCGGGCTCGGGGCTGGGGGCTCGGGGCCGGCCGCCGCCGGGGATGCTCCCGTGCCGGCGCCGGAGGAGCCGCTCACCTGTGGCCCTGCCTGCGCGGCCCCGCGGGCGTCTCCCCGCGCCGAGGACGCACCTGGGCGCCGCGCCCCCGCCGC